>NC_056062.1:32564166-32867196 GCF_016772045.2 Ovis aries | reverse complement strand
GGAATGGAATGTCACCTCCTGAGGGCATTTCTTTGCAGGTGAGCAGACAGCCTCTGGGTGTGATGGGCTAAGTGTGTCAGTCACGTGCTGGGCCCCGGGCCCTGTGCTGGTCACTGCACCTCCCCAGCCCCGCAGCCGAGGAAGCTTCCGCCGCGGCCCCGCCTTCCCGAGACAGAAGATCCGTCACAGCCCCAGCGTCTCTGCAGAGGAGTGGGCCGAACACATACAGCGGGAACCGCTGGCCGCGCGGAGCCTTGCGCACTGGGCGGACAAGGCCGAGGCCAGAACCCAGTCTGAGGGGGAGTCTGAAGTCCAGACTACTCTCTGGGTCAATGTAGGCCTTTTCAATACACGCCCCAAGGGTAGAACTGACGACTATTAGAACAAAATCAGGGAGTCAGTATTCTACACAGCGGGTAGCGACCTGAGAGAGTCAAGATCGGGCAGGTCAGGTGTGCACAGTCCAGAAGGCCGCCGCGCAGGCTACACCATAGCACGCGGCTATGGATACACTGCCATTTTCTAGAGTTATTAACAATTATTTTTAAATCTTAAAAAAAATCCATGTGTCTTTGAAAACATATATACATATTTTTCTGTCCTTTGAGTAGAAACGTTTGTGTAAAATTCGTTTTAGGCCTTGATTCTGACGTGCTTATTTCTTTCCTTGGTTTGCCTCAAGAATTACCCCCTGACAAGTCCCTTTCTGATAACACTGCTGGTTCTCATCTAAATAACTAATTTAAATAAAAATAATGATAAATAACTGGTTCTCATTTAAATAACGAAAGTGACCAAGCCAAAGGCCAGCACACATGATGGAGAGAGATGAGGGAGGGACTCCTCTGTCACAGTGCCTGACCTGTGGCTTCAAAATGAGAAACAAGTTTTGAAGTAAGAATCTTCCCAGAAGGGTGCAAATACTATTCAACGCCCATCAACAACCTACACACTTCACAGAATCCCCCATTTATTGAGAACTTTCTCCCACCCTGAACTAAACCTCAGAGAAACACACTGGGCCTTCTTAGGAATAAGCCCAAAGCCTGAGGTCCCAGGAGCTATGAAATTAAAAGCAAATAAATAAAATTGAATAAATACATAATATGTTGAGCAACCTGGCTGAGCCTTAAACAACTTTTCCTTGTATGAAACTTTCAGAAAGCAACTGCTCTGAAGTCGATGTGAGTGTATGCCCTATGGGTTGTGCTGTGATATTTTAACCAAGATACAGGGAATGGTGACTGCAGCCACTGACAAGGTCTCCGGGCTGTTCCTTCTACTCAGGCACGCACACACACACACATACACACAAACACACACATGAACGCGTGTTCATGCATACACCCACACATAAATGCATGCACGTAATGCAGGCACACACATGCACACACACGTACACTCATTGTATTTATTTTTTTAATGTATTTAGACATTGATGAGAATTTAGAAGCATCTCTCCTGCTCCTCTTGTTTTTGAGACTCTGATGCATATTTTAAATCTACAATGAGCACTATTTAGTCTCAGCAGGCAGAGACCCACAGGGACTGGAGGCCCTCCCTGCAGACCTAAGACAGGGAGGAATGACAGATAAAATACAACTTCATCCAAACCCTTCCCCAGAACAGATGCTGAAAGCCAAACCAGAACTGCTTTGAAGAGCATAAGAAGAGAAAACTGGGTTAACTCTGGGTTTTGCTGCTTTTAAATGAGGGTTAGTCTGCAGAGTCTGCACTTCTGAGCCCCTATAATAACTAGATGCTACAAGAGAAATGCCAGGCCCACCCCCAAGCACACATTAATTGAGTGCCTACTGCATACCAGGGACAAGTCAACCAACCAGCACTTCCTCGGGGATCACTAAGATGGGCAATGCTCAGAATACAGGTGGGATAAAGTGCAGTATTCTGCCTAGAATGCAGAGTCAGGAAATAGTCTTCTCCACGTTTCCCACGCTTTCTAGTTTTCTCTCTGCCAGAAAGGCATCCTACAGCTTGGCATTCTTCTTGGAGAAATCTGTGACCACATTTATAAACAAGTAGCTATTTGTCATGAAGGAGCTTCTGTGTGGGGATCCATGGACAGACAGTGCGCCATCCACAAACCTCGAAGACCATGAGGGAAACAGAGATCCTGCAGGGTTGGGAGACCCGGCCAGGTCCTACACCCATGCCCACGCTGCCTGGCTACTAGCGGACCAGAGGACAAGCCTATGTTTGGAACAGCTGAGTGTCCCAGGACCTGGCCAGGCATCTGAAGGCCATTCCAATATAGGGAGCAAGTTGTCCCACTGGCCGAAAGCCATCCCTTCTGTCAAATGATAATTAAGCAACAAATTAAATAATGTAACAAAAAAAACCTACCTGGACAGTGCAGATCCACAAAATAACCCCTGTCTAGAGTGGGGCTTCTGAAAGTGAAGTCAGTTCTCTTTTTAAATGCTCTTCAGACCCCAGGCCTGCACTCATTGGCCCCATGAGGCTGTTAATTAACAACTGTGACACTCACTCTCTTGCCTAAACTGAGCTGTCAACCTGCTCACCCAAGAAGCTGCTACAGGACCAAACGTAAGGCATGACCTCGACTGAGAACAGTCCTTTTGACATCAAGCCCCTCCTGGTCCTCCTCGTCTCAGGTGACACTTCAGGCTCCACAGTCCTTCACATGGCCACCACTTAGACCAGAAACAGCTCAGCACCCACACTGGCCACTGAGTGCAGATCAGGGTAGCTCCTAGAAACAGAAATTTGTCTCCTAAGAGAAAGACACATCACCCCCTCGACTCCCTCTGGACCTGCCAACTCAGCATGAATGTTGTCACATGGATGCTGAGAAAGATCAGAGAGAAGGAGGCAGCCTGATGCTGATACACCTGCAGTATCAGAGGAACTGACCTCTGAAATTCTCACTGTATGATGGTCGAATCAAGGGTTCACTTGCAGGTGAGAGCTCCCTAGTGACTCAGAAAACATAGTGTTCCTTCTGCCACGGTCCCTACAGATGAGTCTGAGAGTCCTCCAAAAGCAGGAATCGAAAGCCTGGCAACAGTCAGAGTACCATATTTTAGCTACATGCAAATATTTGTTTTGAAATAAGTGTCAATTCACATGGCTCAGAAAGTAAAGAATCTGCCTGAAATGCAGGAGGCCTGGGTTCAATCCCTGGGTCAGGAAGATCCCCTGGAGAAGGAAATGGCAACTCATTCCAGTATTCTTGCCCGGGAAACCCCATGGACAGAGGAGCCAGGTGGGATGACAAAAAGGTGGACACGACTGAGTGACTAACACTTTCACTTTTTCATAGGTCCTTTAAACTTGATTTTAGAATTCCAGTGGAAATATACTCCTTGGTATACCCCTCCAGGGGTGGGTGCATAGAGATCCCTGCCATCACCAGGACTGATGTCACGTGTAGAAAACCTACATCACTTTGTACCCCCTTTTCTTCCATCACCCAAAAAAATTATTGGCTTAAATATTTCTTCTCACGTATAACGCTGTATCCAGAAGCTTCATAAGTTTTGCTTAGACTGTCAGACACCATTTGGAGAACTCAACAAGAGAAGGAAAACACACTGCATTCTCACATTTTCTCTCTTTCCGCTCATCCTGCCTGCTCCCCAGCCTTCTGGGACTCGGATGACTCAGCATTGGCCCCTCCAGCTGGGCTCCCTCTGGGCCATTTGCTGGTGTGGATGGGTTTGGGCAGGATCAGTTTATCGTCTAAAAGCTCTCTGTCCTGCGAGGCTCCCTTCCCTGGTCCTCAACCACGTTTTAGCTTCTGGATTATTCCGGCCCAGGTCTGGGGCATGAGACAGAGAGAAACCAGGAACCCCTGCCCTGCTCTGTGTTGTTCTCAGGGGCCTCTCGGTTCCTGTCCACCTGCCTGCCTCCACTGTCAGACTCTCACTTTATGTATTAGACTTTTGATGCCCACTGATTTCAGTTGTGCTTCATGGAGGAACAGGAAAAGTGCGTCTAATTCATCCTCCTGAAAGAGGAAACGCCTCCGTCTCTGTCCGGTCACTGCGGAGGGGAAGGGGGGTTGCTTTTGCTTTTTGATTGTTTGGTTTAGTTGTTTTGCAAACAAGAATCATGGCATTTTTGAGACGTAAAGACAATATTTTCTCCATTTCAGAATGAATTCACAGTTTTCTGAATGAAGCAGAGAAGCATCATAATAACAAGCTATGAGAATTCAACCCAATGATCGGAACCAGGCCAAGGTCCTGGGAGCCCTGTGCAGACCCTGGGTGAACCAGGACACACAGGCCTCCAGGCACCCTGGGGAGGAAGAGGAATGTGGACAGTCCTCCCACCCACCGCCCTCGCTTTGGGTTCTGCTTCCACAGGCCTCTGGTTCAGAAGAACAGCCAGCAGCCAGGCCAGCTGCTCTGCGCCCGCTGCCCAGAGAGCCATCGGGGACGCAGAGGTCCAGAGGCCAGGCTGTGAGTCCACTCAGGGAAGAGCGACAGAGCCTGTCTTCCCTGCTCTGGGCTCGTCCCGCTCCAGGCTCCCAAGCCTGCAGCTCAGCTCCCAGCCGAGCAGGAGGGGCCTGGCAGCAGGCCGTGGCAGCAGGAACTCCCCTTGCAGACAGCCAGTCTGCGGCCAGTGGCCCACAGAAGGCCACTCTGTTCCCGGCCACCGGCAGCATCCCCACTGCACAGGCCGCGAAGGGGGAGGCTCTGAAAGGAGTGTTTTTTTTCCCTAGAATACACAGCACTCTTATTTCCTTGGGGGTGCAGCAAAAAAAACGGGCCAGGACCAGATCGGCAAATGCTGGGGAGTCGGCAAGGACATTTATCTCCAGCGCTGGGGCGCGGGACGGGTCGCCGGGAGGCACTTGGAATGCTTCAGTAAATCATCGTGAAACATGAAAATAAGAAAGCATTTGCTAAACGTGTCTGGGAGAAGGCTTTCATGCCTCTGCTTTTTCCTACCAACTGCTGCTCCTAGGAGAGTCGACGGGGCTGCTGGAATCCAACAGAAATTGGGTATTTGTTTGAGGTGGGAGGGGAAGAAAGCAGTCTATGCCTAGAGTCTTGATTTACACAGGTTTCTGAGGTCACAGAAAATTCAGCTGGTAAATCCATGTGTGTATGTTATAGGAAGTGTAAAAAAAAAAAAAAAAAACAATAAAAAAACCAAGCAGGAATATATCTCCTGGATGTGGATGTGTGCATTCTTACCAAAAGGTCTATTGAAAGGTACCATATCATTTGCTTTCCCTTTCATTAAAATATAAGAATTGGTTTCCTTAAAAATCTGTGAAAAGAAGCCACATTCTTTTATGAAGCAGGCTCGTGAGCAATGTTGCACCAGCGTGGACACTGGAAGCCCAAGGCCTTCAGGAGACACACACTGGGGCTCAGCTCCCTTCTTGGCAGGCAAAGCATCCTGGTTTGTTCTGAGCAGGAGGTGGAACCACATGAAAGCAGGAACCCCTTCCAGCCTAGAAGCCATCCCTTCATGATGCTGGCCCATGTTTCCTCGAGCCCCTGACCCAGCCTGACAGCCACTTTCTCCAGGAGCCTGTCTGCAGCCCAGGCTATGGGCTTCCCCGTGCTGTCTGTGCCCCCACTTTCCATCAGGGGCTGAATCGAGTCCCCTGCACACTTGGGGCTGAAGTCCTGACCCCAGGACCTCAGTGAGAGATACACTTGGAGAGAGGCCTTTAAAGAGGTGGTTGAGGTACAAGAAGGTCCCGTATGAATGGTGTCTTCATAAGAAGAAGAGATTCAGACCCAGACACATAGACGGAGATGGTGTGACAACAAAGGAGATGGTCACAGGAGAAATCTGCCCTCCAACTCTTTATCTCCAACTCCCAACTCCAGGACCATGAGAAGATGCATGTCTGTGACACTTGTTACAGGCATCCTGGCAAAGAAACAGCCTCTCACACTCCGTGACATCCAGCTCCCAGCCTCAGGCAAAGGAAGACGCAAAGCTGGCTTGTTGGTGACCCAGTTTGCTGTTATATAATACATAATAACGTAAATCTTCATGACCCAGATAATCACGATGGTGTGATCACTCACCTAGAGCCAGACATCTTGGAACGTGAAGTCAAGTGGGCCTTAGGAAGCATCACTACGAACAAAGCTAGTGGAGGTGATGGAATTCCAGTTGAGCTATTTCAAATCCTGAAAGATGATGCTGTCAAAGTGCTGCATTCAATATGCCAGCAAATTTGGAAAACTCACCAGTGGCCACAGGACTGGAAAAGGTCAGTTTTCATTCCAGTCCCAAAGAAAGGCAATGCCAAAGAATGCTCAAACTACCACACAATTGCACTCGTCTCACATGCTAGTAAAGCAATGCTCAAAATTCTCCAAGCCAGGCTTCAGCAGTACATGAACCATGAACTCCCTGATGTTCAAGCTGGTTTTAGAAAAGGCAGAGGAACCAGAGATCAAATTGCCAACATCTGCTGGATCATTGAAAAAGCAAGAGAGTTCCAGAAAAACATCTATTTCTGCTTTCTTGACTATGCCAAAGCCTTTGACTGTGTGGATCACAATAAACTGTGGAAAATTCTGAGAGAGATGCGAATACCAGACCACCTGACCTGCCTCTTGAGAAACCTATATGCAGGTCAGGAAGCAACATTTAGAACTGGACATGGAACAACAGACTGGTTCCAAATAGGAAAAGGAGTATGTCAAGGCTGTATATTGTCACCCTGCTTATTTAACTTCTATGCAGAGTACATCATGAGAAACGTTGGGCTGGAAGAAGCACAAGCTGGAATCAAAATTGCCGGGAGAAGTATCAATAACCTCAGTTATGCAGATGACACCACTCTTACGGCAGAAAGTGAAGAACTAAAAAGCCTCTTGATAAAAGTGAAAGTGGAGAGTGAAAAAGTTGGCTTAAAGCTCAACATTCAGAAAACTAAGATCATGGCACCTGGTCCCATCACTTCATGGGAAATAGATGGGGAAACAGTGGAAAAGTGCCAGACTTTATTTGGGGGGGGGCTCCAAAATCACTGCAGATGGTGACTGTAGCCGTGAAACTAAAAAAAGCTTACTCCTTGGAAGAAAAGTTATGAACAACCTAGATAGCATATTCAAAAGCAGAGACATTACTTTGCCAACAAAGGTCCATCTAGTCAAGGCTATGGTTTTTCCAGTGGTCATGAGTGGATGTGAGAGTTGGACTGTGAAGAAAGCTGAGCACCGAAGAATTGATGCTTTTGAACTGTGGTGTTGGAGAAGACTCTTGAGAGTCCCTTGGACTGCAAGGAGATCCAACCAGTCCATTCTGAAGGAGATCATCCCTGGGATTTCTTTGGAAGGAATGATGCTGAAGCTGAAACTGCAGTACTTTGGCCACCTCATGTGAAGAGCTGACTCATTGGGAAAGACTCTGATGCTGGGAGGGACTGGGGGCAGGAGGAGAAGGGGACGACAGAGGATGAGATGGCTGGATGGCATCACTGACTCAATGGATGTGAGTCTGAGTGAACTCCGGGAGTTGGTGATGGACAGGGAGGCCTGGCGTGCTGGGATTCATGGGGTTGCAAAGAGTCGGACACAACTGAGAGACTGAACTGAACTGAACTGAATAACATAAATATATGTAATGACATATGTAGTATATACAATACATATAGATTAGATAAATTAATACAGTGACGTCTCGTGTAACATAATTGATGTATAATTTTATGTAATGTATATAATATGTTATATTTATGTAATACATTATAATACATTATGTAATATAACACTATGCATCATATAGCATGATATACACAGAAGAAATATAAGGGTGAAAAAGAGAGTTGCAATTTTATGCAAACTAAAAAAATGTACTGAGTTCTAAAAACATTCTGTAAGTAAGATGCTTATAAAACATTTAAAATAAAAACTAAAAGTCTAGCAGCCTTCCATTGGACTTTTGCTCCCAGGAAGATGTAATAGACAAGTTTTTCCCTTTCTTCCTGTTAGCACAAATAAAAGCAATAAACAGTATGTCTAACACAAGCACAGAGGCAGGAAGGAGAAGGCAGGTAGCTAGAGAACAAAGTCACAGGGCCGGTAGGTGGATTTAAAAAAGAAAAGTCCCTGAAAGAAAGGAGGAAGAAAGTGTATGGAAAACTATTGAATGAAATAATAACTCAAAAATCTTCAAATCTGGCAAAGGACATAATCCTACAGATTCAAGAAGCTGAGAAAATCCCAAACAGGATAAACCCTAAAACATCCTTTCCAAGAAACATCCTAGTCACATTACTAACATGTGAGGGCAAAGAAAAAATCTGGAAAATAGGAGGAGAAAAGAACATTCTTTCTCTAGGGGAAAAACAACTTGAATGAGAGTGAAGTTCTCTCCAGAAATTAGAGTCCACAATGTTTTTTAAGATGTAATAGAAAAGAACTATCAATCCAGAATCCTATGCTGATAAAACACCCTTCAAGAATGAAGGGAATTCAAGACTTTCTCAGATAAAGAAAATAGCGCTGCTTGCAGAACTGACCCAACAGAGGGCTAAGTGAAGTTCTCTAGACAGAAAGGCATGTCTGACAGGAGACTCGGAGCAGCAGGAAATGAGAACAATGGAAAGAGTAAAAATATGTATCTAGACAATGCATGTCCTTCTCCTACGGAGTTTTCCAAGTTACTCTTGATGATTAAAACAAGAATTATAACACTTTCTGGCATGACTCTAAAAATACATAAAGAAAATACATAAGACAATTGTATTTTAAACAAGGTTATAAACGGGATGTAAAACAAGGTAGTCTCCAAACTTTATTCAAACTGGAAAATACTCACATCAGTAGTCTGTGACTAAAACAACAGTAATAACAACTAGAAAGAGAGAAAGTGTTACATTTAAAGACACTAAGATAAATCTAAATGAAACTCAAAAGATGTGTTCAACTAACCCAGAGAAAGCCAGGAAGAAAAGACACAAAGAAAAGAAAACAATAAATAAATAGATAGAAAAGAAAAATGAAAGGGTAGGTTTAAGCCATAGCAATTAATAATTGTATTAAGTGAAAAGTCATCACTTGAAAGACAACAGTTGGCCCAGGGGATTGAAAATTATGACACAATTATAAATTATGACAAGCTATATAGTAAAGATGCATCCTGCAAACATTCATCCAAGGAGAGGAGCTATGAACATCCATATTCCTATCAGCTAATGGAGACTTCAGAGCAAAGAGAAGCACAGCGGCAGAGAGGAACGGTGCATTATGGTGAAAGGTCAGGCCACCAAGAAGAACCATCAGGAATGTGTATGTGCCCAGCCACAGAGTTGCATAAGTTATAAAACAAACCATGATAGAGCCAAGAGGGGAGACGGCAAGCCCACAACTCTATGCAGAGATGCCACGACCCCTCTCTCTGCACTTGATGGACAGTTACTCAGAAAACCACCAACCACGTGGAAGGACTCAGTGGCACCATCAGCCAACAGGATCTAGTCAACACATCAGGAGACACCATACCCTGGTCAGAAAACAAAACCAACAAGTTTAACAGAATTAAAATCATACAGAATGCTTCCTGCTCATAACGGAGTCAAAATAGGAACCAAAAATGGGAAGATACTTCTTTGAAACTAATGGGTGTCCTTTTAAATAGTCCATGGGTCAAAGAGGAATTCTTGGGAGAAAGAAAGTGTCCATTGAACTGAATGAAAATGAAAATGGTCCATATTGAAATGTGTGGTATGTGGCTAAAGCAGTGCCAGGAGGGCCATTCATAGCACTAGTTGTTTATATCAGAAAAGAGGGAAATCCCCACATCAGGGATCTAGGCTTCCCACTCAAGCACCTAGAAAAGTAAACACGAAACAAACAGAAGGAGGGGAAAGCCCAGAAACCATTGAAGTTAGAAGCATAAGAACAGTAAAGAAAATCCATGAAACAAGAAGCTTTTTCTTTGAAAAGATCAACAACACTGACCAACCTCTAAAAAGACTTACAGGGAAAAAAAAGAGAGAAGGTACGAGTTTCCACTATCAGGGCATGAAGTGGGGATGTTACTACAGAACCTGCAGTCATCAAAATGGTAATAAGAAAGTGACATGGGCAAGTCTACACACGAGAAAGTGACAGCCTAGATGAGTGGACCAATTCCTTGAAAAGCACAGACTACCACAACTTACCCATTATGACACATGGAATTTGAATAGCCTTTTAACTATTTGGGAAATCCAATTTGTTACTAAAAACATCCCACAAAGGTAATCTCTAGGCACAGAGCATTTCCCTGAAGAATGCTACCAAACCTTGTAGAAAAATTAACATTAACTGTTTAAACTCTATTCTGGAAAATAGAAGAACCAAGTTACACCCCAGGCAGAATGAACAGCCGTGTCTGAGCTCCTGCCAGGGACCAAGAAGACACAGGCTTTCTGAGCCACAGCTTTAGGCAGGGCTATGCTAGGCCTTTCAAGTAGCTGACAGAATCACAGGGTTTATGAGAAAGCAGATGCAGAAGAAAATAGTTAATATAAAATCTGCAAAGCATTCCAAAGTGAGTATATAAAGGATGCCATGGGAACAGGGGCGGGGGTAAGATGTAAAATAGAAACATTTTGGATTATAATAAACTTTAAAGTGCTTTGTTGTCAGATGTTTTGAGGAATTGCACATGTATTTAATAATAATCTGACCATTAGAAGGTTGGAGGATATTAATGAAAGACCAAGTCTGTGTTGTAATTAGCACACTGATTTGCATGTAAAGCATAGCTGAGCACAGAAACGTGTCTGTGTAGCCACAAGCCCTGGGTGTGTTATCAATTTATCAATTTTAAGCAAATAATTCGCCGTGTGTTTAGAAATTTAAATTGTAGCTTCATAGGATGTATGACATGGGACAGCCTGAGTGCATGAGGTTCTGCTATAAACACTAGTGAATTTTTGATCTGTTTGAAAAAAGAAGACTCCTTCCAACGAAGTGAGGTCAAGTGTAAAACATCAGATACAATGTGATAAAGAGCACAAAGTAATCAAATTCCTCATGTACCCTCACAAATAGATGTTTACTTTTCAGATTCTGGTCTTCGCCTTAAACTTCTCTGGCAGGAAGAAGTCTGCTTGACAAGGCGTATAATAACATAAACTGAATCTGCACTCAGCTGAGGCGTCCAGGCCTATGCAGAGCAGCCTCGTCGTTCCTGGGCTCCCCTCGCAGCATCCATGTCTGCTGGGAACTCTCGGCCGAGGGGCCTGCAGGGGCCGCATTCTCCACCCAGAGAGCACTGTCCACATCCATCTTCCAGGGGAAATAGCTGTCCAGGGGCCGCGAGCCGATAAGAAGTGGCAAGTGACAGATGAGGCACCAGCACCGGCGGACAAATGGCCCCTGGGGACAGGAGAGCCTACGAAACGGCAACTGCAGTTCAGCCAGCCATTGCAGGCCCGCCAGAAACATCACACGAGTGTGCACTGCACTCACACACGAGCACAGACACAGAAACAGCCGCCAGGGCGCTAGGAAAGCACACTCTGAAGTGGCGCTCACCCTTCGCTCCAGCATGAAAATGGCAACTGACCCTCGAGTCCCTCCAGCACAGCTCTGAGAGGAGAACGGGACCTGCCTCCCTGGGCCCACCTGGGCTCAGACGCTCCAGGACAGGCAGGATGCGAAGAGTGGCGTCCGGCGCACGGTCAGTCCTCAGTGACTGCAGCTGACCCTCAAAAGCAAGATGAGATGCCCCGTTGCCACCTTTCGGGTGCCTACCCTCCACCTCCAGCTTTCTACCTGTCACAACACGCTTCCCTCATTATAAATGCTGCCAAACTCCAATGCTGTCAAGCTCACAGTCTTCATCCTTAACTGGCTTGTTAGGCCCTCGGCTGTGTTTCCAGATGCTCAACGCCCTGGATTCCACCCCTAGGAGAAGAAGGGCTGGAATGGGAAGGGGTGGAACTCCCATCCCGCTGGTCTCTGTCCCGGCCCTGGGCACCCACATCTGGGCCGCATAGGGCAGGATCCAGCAGCAAGGCTCACGGGCAGCAGGGCCCGCTCACCACCTCGGCTCCTCCTGGAAAAGCACCAGCTATTTTTGAAACAAAGTACTTCCTTGAGCCCGAGAAAGTCCATATTAGTAAAAGCACGGGGACTGCCTCCCGGCCCTTCCTCTGGCTCTCTCTCCCGGTTATTTTTAGCAGTTCCTTTCTCCACACCAGCCATGGAGAGAGAGGAAGCAAGCGTGTCCCTAGGGCGACGCTGTGACCTCATGGCTCCCCGGCCATGGGGTCCCCGCGAGGCTCAGGCTCCAAGCCGTGTGTGCCACCCTGGGAGTCACTGGACGGCTCAGGCCTCAGTCCTCTCCCCACAGAGCGGTTCTGCATCACGGCCACAGAGAAGGGACCTCAGCCCAGTGCCTGGGAGTTCTGGACACAGCCCTGGAGTGAGAGGCAGCCTCAGCTCAGCTTGCCCCGTTACATAAGAGTCTCCCAGAGATCCATCTCCAACCATTCTCAGAGGTTTCCTGATACTCTTGGCTGAGACCCCCGGAAGTACATCCCACAGAACCGCTGGAGGCCACAGGCTGCCTCCTGCCTCCCGCTGTCCCACAGAGCCATGTCCCCCAGAAAGAGATGCTACTTCTCTTTCCCTGAGTCACGCTGCAGCGGACCTGCTGTGACAGGGGATTGGGGCTGGAGGAGGAGCAGCCTCGAAGCAGTGTCCACCCCAGCTCTTCCCACAGGACGAGGCTGAGCCTCCTTCCTGGGGGAGAAGAAGTCACCTCCCCTGGAGGCAGCACCAGCCAAGAGCAAGGCCACCTCGCACCCTCAGGGCCACCATCATCACTTCCCAGGAGACCCACAGAGGATACTGAGCCAAGCTGAGCCCAGATCACCAAGCACAGACCTGGGAACAGACAGCTGGCCATGGTTCTCAGCCACAGAGACTGGTCTAGGTGTCCATGGACACAGCTGATTCAGCCTGGCGGCAGCCCAGACCTCCAAACAGCTTCCCCCGGGTACTCGGGCCTCAGGTGTCTGCTCCCCTCCCTGCGGTGCCCTCACATGCCTTCACCTGGTCCTGGGAGGCCTCTCCCCTGACCCTGGCCCTGTGATGCCGTTCAGGCTCTACATGTGGCCCTCTGACTCATGGCTGGTGTCCAGCAGGTCCTAGAATACCACCCGCCCACTGCATGGGCAGAGACCAGTAACACCTGCCAGGTTCAGACTGACATGGTTGCTTCCCTCGGAGCCGGGATGGGCTCCCAGCCATGCGTGGCTCCGCTCCATGGGACCCCTCAGACCTGAGCCCCCATCATGTGAATTTCCCTCCACCCACAGAACTGGGTCCAGGGCAGGAAGCCTGTCCACCCCAGCTCCTGGAAAAGGACATGTGACTCCCAGGATATCTTATGTCGCAGTTCCTGAGGTGGCACAAACCCACCCACAGGGGAGACCAAGGCCAAGGTCTGGCAAAAGCAGCCCCGTGCCTGGCTGCAAGCCTGTCGCCATGGGGAGGTGGCGAAAAGAACTGGCCC
The DNA here is from genome assembly GCF_016772045.2 of Ovis aries. Classification (NCBI taxonomy): domain Eukaryota; kingdom Metazoa; phylum Chordata; class Mammalia; order Artiodactyla; family Bovidae; genus Ovis; species Ovis aries. The sequence goes on along the minus strand of NC_056062.1, from coordinate 32,853,714 downwards.
CAGGAGGGAGCCCCTTAAGAGATGGGCAGATTTCCCAGGAACAGTTATTGAGGAACTTGAATCAAAAAAAAAAGGAATTAAAAAAAAAAAAAGGAAACTGATGTCGTAGAGAACAGACTTAGGGACACAGGTTGGGGGAGAGGAAGGAGAGAGTGAGATGACTGGAGGGAGAAGCATGGAAGCAAACGCACCACCATATATAAAACAGATAAACAATGGAAATTTGCCGCACGACCCAGGGAATACAAGCTGAGGCTCTGTGACCACCTAGAGGGGTGGGAAAGGGTAGGAGGTGGATCAAAAGGGAGGGGAAATATGTACATCTATGGTTAATTCATGTTGATGTATGACAGAAATGAAAACAACACCGTAAAGCAATTATCCTTCAATTAAAAATAAATTTATTTTAAAAAAAAACAAACTGATGTCCAAACTAACAGTACAAAGGAGAGAAGAGTGTGTGCACGCAGAGCTTTATGGGATGTCCCCTGGGCTCAGCTGAGCCATGAAGGAGTCAGTCCACACCACACGGGGCCAGCAGAGGGGTCTAAGCCTCCGATCTTGCATCCAGCAGGAGAGAGCTGGGGAGAATGTAATGGATGTGGGCAGTCCTGGTTCAGGTCCAGCCTGCCCTCTGATTGGCTGGTTGGTTCATCCTCCTGGTCATGGGCTTCTTCCCTGAGAAGATCAGGAAATGCCCTGAGGCCACTGCCGAGGATGCAATGAAGTAATGACTGAGAGGTCAAGTGAGCCCAGCTCAGGCACTCAGGAACCTGTGCTTCTCTGAGTGAGCCAAGGAGAAAACTACATGTAGGCATTTTGTGACCATCGTAGAGACATTTGGACTATTTCACAGCTCCCTTCTTTCCAACGCTGCTGCAAATGTAAACACTTCTATCTGACACCCTCACACAGATCAGCAAGCTCTGAAGGCTGTGGCCTCGGGGAGAAAGGATCAGGGCCCCATCCAAGCAGCTCACTGGGTCCCGAAGGTGGCCCAGCAATCAGGGCAGCAGGAGTGGGGGACCAGCCAGGCTCAGCACACCGCCCACATGGGAGGGAAGCCAGGTCCCCCATAAGAGTAAGACAGTAGGGGAGCCACAGCTGGCAGAGAGGATGCCCCTTCATGAGATGCCCCCTGACATCCTCATCAAAGAGGATCTTTTCAGCAAGCGTTGAATACTTGAAAATGCTTCAGAGTATATCTGTCTATATGGAACTCACAGTCCTCCTCCTAGAGCAGGACTCAGCTCACACCAGACCTTCTGCAGAGTCGGGCCCTGGACCACACTCAGGGCATCACCAAGGGCATCTCCATGTCCCCTTCCGGCATGGCATTTCTCCACCTCCCAGAGCTTTGCTCACGATCCAGAATCAGGGAAATGAACCATTTTTAAATATAAATAAGGACTGACTCATTTATATTTCCCATCAATTAATTACATCAATTCCCAGGTTATGTGGACACACACACACAATGAGAAACATCCATGGTTCAAACAAGACTTTGAAGCAGAGACATTTAAGAACTTGGTTTCCAGAATAAGAAGAAACACTTCGGAACCGAATCAAAGCTCTGCAACTGGGCTCGATTTTTGTATAAATGCAAGGTTCGCAGAGCACTGAGGAGAGGCCATACCTAAGTTCTCAGACTTGATGAGAAATGGCAGGATCCCCAGTGAATGCAGGGGTTCTTAGCCAAACCCTGAGAACCCCATACCAACCATCCTTCCATCAACCCCAAGGAGACTTAACCTGGCTCCCTCTCTTTTGACTGAGATTTCTGCCTCCTCTCGTCTCCCAAGTTCCTGCTGGTCCCACCCCATCCCTAACCCAGAAGAAGCTACACTCCCAGCCACAAAAGCCAGCTTCTCAAATGAGGCATTGCCTTCTACAGAAAACCAACCCATCAGCCCATAGAGATTATAAAACAAGGCTGCTTAGCCGATGAGCTGCTTAGCCGATGATCTAGGCTGTTTCTCCCAAGTCATCAAGAGCGGTTGTCCCGTTAACCGCATCCTCTAAGATCAGGGTTAGTCACACTTTGCTTCATAGGTTCCCAGGTCTGAACTGAATGGACGTGCTTCAGGGGACTCCAAAGAAGCACTAGAGTCGTGAAGTTTCATTGACAGGAATTCCCCTGGTTGGAGACTCCGGGGGAAAATAAATAGAAGCAACAGCGGGCTGGGTCCCTGAACCCCTTGCATACAATGAGTCCTGAACAACCACTTGAGATGCTTAGATCGTCCAGGTTTAGAACCTGATCCTGGAATCAGGAAATGATTTCACCAGGGATGAACCAAAAAGAAGGAGGTATCTGATTCTTTCTAAGCTCTCCCTGAAGGAAGTACATTCGAATGTGTAAAATCCATATCTTATTAAAGGAAAGAATCCACTGACTCTGACCTTCCACATGTAAGCAATCTGTGCTCTTTCTACTCAGTATAAAACCCAGGGTGGGATGTAAAAGAGAAAGTGAAGGTTCTGCTGATCTTGAGGCTGAAACCCACCGAGTCCTGAAACTTGATGATGAACAGCAGGAAAATTTTAGGAAGCTAATTATCTACAAACTCGAACCCGACACTGACGTGTCGAATGATGTCATCATAACTGAAGCGTTGGCGGGACTCTTCATTGTTTAACTGGGTCTCTCCTCAGCACAGGACATGACATCACCTCATGGAACACAATATGGTTCAAGGCAGGCAGATGCTCAGAAACAATAGGCAAGGAAAAAATACAGAAAGCCTGCTTTCAAAGCTCCAAGGATGTCACTGCAAGGGGCACGTGGATTTAAGCGAAAAAAAAAAAAAAAAGTGAAGGGAATGTGATGTGCTTTTCGGAAACATTATGAAGAGTATCCTTCTTGCCCGGGGAGAAAACACTTCCTCTGGCTAACACAGGAAGGAAGGGTAGGCGGACACCCTGGCAGCCAAGGGGAAGAGGTGACAATTCAGAAGGTTCCCTCAGGACCAGTTCTGTTTTCTGTTTGAAGGGGGTGATGAGGCTGCATGCTGAGGTGTGACACCCGCAGAGTGCCCAGAGGAACAAAGGAAAATAGCGATGGCTCTCCCGCATCACCCGGAAGATCAACTTCCCCACCCCGAGTTGTTATATTAGAATGAGCTTTTGTTGTTGTTTAGGTGATGACGTGTGTTCCAAGGCAGGCTCTTAAAACCATGTGCTCTCCTTTTTGTAGAACAGTCACATGTGTGTCCCAAGACCAGTGTTCAGAGAAGTGGGGGAAAACACAGGACCCCTTCATTCATCTGCTGTATGCGTTTATCTGCTTTCAGAACATCACGGGCATTGCCCTTAACATGGATTAGATTATCTGGTTTTGACCGAACTAACTGTGAAAAAAAGGACGAGTAGGTTAAAGTCATTTCTTCACAGAAACACTGATTTGAGGGTAATGGTAACAGGAAAGGCATAAGCCCATGAGAAGGGCACAGCGCCGCTTCAGCCCCTGCCCACGGGGCTCTGCCATCGAGAGAAGGACGGCAGGATGATCTCGTCAGATCTGCAGAAAGATGGCCACAAACGAATGTATTCTTTGATCTATGAGATTACAAATGAATCGTTGGAGAGGAAGCTGCAACTAAGAGTGCACTGTGGTTGAAAATACGAACTAATGACAACACAAACCGTAAGACAATTAAAAATAAGCATGTAGAACAGGGAGAGTAAATTGTAAAAATCTTTACAATTTTTAAGGTATTTAAGGTTGGGTATACTCAACGTAGTACTTTACAAACTTTTTTTTAACTTGAGAAATATCTGTAAATCTCTCTTGGGCTCTCTCACTTCACAGGAAGAGGGAAAAAAAAAAAAAACAACAGCCAAACAGTTGGGGAAACTCTTGCTCTTCCTGGAGACAACATGTCGAGATTATAAACCATTCATTCTTCAGCACGCACAACTGGACGGTGCACATGAACAACTATGTATGTTCCCTTAAACAGTGGAGCATATCCCCTTCCTATCGGGGATTGGCTGCACTATTTTGCTGGACGGTATGTATTGTTCAGAGTAGGTGATCTGCAACACAAGACCCCAAGTTTCAGGGTGGAAGAGCATTGAAGACCTTCTTACTCAATGTCCACAGAAGGCGTGTCTGTCCTCCAAAGATCAACCTCGGACCCCCAGGCTCCAGACACATGTTCCGCCCCACCCACCCGGTGCAGCACACATCCTCTGCCTCCAGAGTCAGGAGGGATGTGCTGTGGCCAGGCTCGTCAGCCCCTCCCACTTCTGCCCACGTCCCTCTGACCAAGGCCTGGCAATGTGGTCCCATCTTGATGCAAAGCACTGAGAAGGGTGGTCCCCCCACAGAAGCAGGAGGGCCACTAAGGGTGTGCTTTGAACCATCACAATGCATCTCAACACTTCTAAACCTACACTGTTTGATCAATTGTATTTCAAGAACAAAATGCTGTGAGTCTCTCAGTAACAAAAATGTCAGAGAAGTATGTTCTCACATAAAAGGAAGTAGTAATTAAAAAAAAAACATTACATTGAAGATAAAATGTGAAGCTGTGAAACTTCAACCACAGTGAAAAAACAAAACAAATCCTCCTGAGTAATGCTCTAGAGACAACAGCAGGCCATTAAGTGGGTCATTTGTGGGCAAAGTACTTTAGTGACGAAGTTAATTCAAGGAGAACAAAGTCTGTAATGTAGGTAATTTTATAAAGCAGTGACTTACAATGCTACTTGACAATAATTCACAAGAAGGAGGGCAGGGGATAAAGGTGGACCTTCTGTGCGTCAGTGATGCTCACTGTTCAGAGCACTTTGGAGCAAACAAACGCCGTGAGCGTCCAGGATGAGCAAGATCACTTATTTTCCTCAAAGACAGGCATTCTGGATTTGCCGGCATTTTCTGTCATGTGCGGCTCACCCAACACGTGCTCTTGACCCTGCCGGTGAGGGACGGGTGGATGAGCAGTACAAGCTCAACAACACACAGATGACAAACACGCTCAGGAAATTTGGAATAGATAACTTCCTACTCTGACGTAGGCCATCTGTGAGAAACCTACAGCAAAGAGCACGTGGGATGTGAGACAATGGCACCTTTCCTCCGACACGGGAGGCAGAGCAAGGGTCACTCTCACCACTCCTCCTCACAGCACACTGGAAGGGCGAAAGCAGGCCTGCCTGCTGCCCCCTGTGCTGGAGGGATGTGCCCAGTGTTGATTTTAAAAGGCATGCAGACTGGAAAACAAGACGTAAAAATGCCCCTATTTGTAGAGAGCATGATCATCAATGCAGAAAAACTTAAATAATCTACAAAAAATTCTAGTAGAAGAATATATGAGTCTAGCATGGTTACAGCATACAAGGTCAGTATACAATTATCAGGTATATTGTATGTACTATCAAAGAACAACTGCAATATTAAACATTGCCTTTATATTAGCATCAAAAATACTTACGAATACATGTAACAATAGGTGCTCGGATGTGTACATATAACACCTCAGAACAATGCTGAGAGAAACTAATGAAGACCTAAATAGAAAGACCTACCATGTCCGTGAGGGACTGGGGGCAAGAGGAGAAGGGGACTACAGAGGATGAGATGGCTGGATGGTATCACCGACTCAATGGATATGAGTTTGAGTAAGCCCCGGGAGTTGGTGATGAACAGGGAGCCCTGGCCTGCTGCGATTCATGGGGTCGCAAAGAGTCAGACACGACTGACTGACTGAACTGAACTAAACTGAACTGAACTGAACCATGTCCATGGATCAGAAAAACTGACACCGTTAAGACATCAGTTCAGTTCAGTTCAATCACTCAGTCATGTCCAACTCTTTGCGACCCCATGAACTGCAGCACACCAAGCCTCCCTGTCCATCACCAACTCCTGGAGTTCACTCAAACTCACGTCCATCGAGTCAGTGATGCCATCCAGCCATCTCATCCTCTGTCGGCCCCTTCTCCTCCTGCCCCCAATCCCTCCCAGCATCAAAGTCTTTTCCAATGAGTCAACTCTTCACATGAGGTGGCCAAAGTACTGGAGTTTCAGCTTTAGCATCATTCCTTCCAATGAACACCCAGGACTGGTCTCCTTCATAATGGACTGGTTGGATCACCTTGCAGTCCAAGGGACTCGCAAGAGTCTTCTCCAACACTACAGTTCAAAAGCATCAATTCTTTGGTGCTCAGCTTTCATCACAGTCCAACTCTCACATCCATACATGACCACTGGAAAAACCATAGCCTTGGCTAGATGGACCTTTGTTGGCAAAGTAATGTCTCTGCTTTTTAATATGCTGTCCAGGTTGGTCATAACTTTCCTTCCAAGGAGTAAGCTTTTTTTAATTTCATGGCTGCAGTCACCATCTGCAGTGATTTTGGAGCCCCCCAAAATAAAGTCTGACACTATTTCCACTGTTTCTCCCTCTATTTCCCATGAAGTGATGGGGCCAGATGCCATGATCTTCGTTTTCTGAATGTTGAGCTTTAAGCCAACTTTTTCACTCTCCTCTTTCATTTTCATCAAGAGGCTTTTTAGTTCCTCTTCACTTTCTGCCATAAGGGTGCTGTCATCTGCATATCTGAGGTTATTGATATTTCTCCCTGCAATCTTGATTCCAGCTTGTGCTTTTTTCAGCCCAGCGTTTCTCATGATGTACTCTGCATAATTTCTGTATAGATGTGATGCAATCACAATCACAATCTTAGCAGGATTTTGTGGGGGGGTCCTAACAAGCTGATTTTAAGGCATGCAACCCTCATGGCACAAGGTGGACGTGTATGGCACAATTTTAAGGCACAAGTGTGGATGTGAGAGTTGGACTATAAAGAAAGCTGAGTGCTGAAGAATCGATGCTTTTGAACTGTGGTGTTGAAGAAGACTCTTGAGAGTCCCTTGGACTGCAAGGAGCTCAAACTAGTCAATCCTAAAGGAAATTAGTCCTGAATTTTATCCAAAATCACTGCAGATGGTGATTGCAGCCATGAAATTAAAAGATGCTTACTCCTTGGAAGGAAAGTTATGACCAATCTAGATAGCATATTAAAAAGCAGAGACATTACTTTGCCAACAAAGGTCCATCTAGCCAAGGCTATGGTTTTTCCAGTAGTCATGTATGGATGTGAGAGTTGGACTGTGAAGAAAGCTGAGCACCAAAGAATTGATGCTTTTGAACTGTACTGTTGGAGAAGACTCTTAGAGTCCCTTGGACTGCAAGGAGATCCAACCAGTTCATCCTAAAGGAGACCAGTCCCGGGTCTTCATTGGAAGGACTGATGCTAAGGCTGAAACTCCAGTACTTTGGCCACCTCATGTGAAGAGTTGACTCACTGGAAAAGACTTTGATGCTGGGAGGGATTGGGGGCAGGAGGAGAAGGGGCCGACAGAGGATGAGATGGCTGGATGGCATCACTGACTTGATGGACATGAGTTTGCGTAAGCTCCGGGAGTTGGTGATGGACAGGGAGGCCTGGTATGCTGTGATTCGTGGGGTCGCAAAGAGTCGGACATGACTGAGCAACTGAGCTGAACTGAACTGAACTGGTTTATTGGAAGGACTGATGCTGAAGCTGAAACTCCAATACTTTGGTCACCTGATGTGAAGAACTGACTCATTGGAAAAGACCCTGATGCTAGGAAAGATTGAAAGCAGGAGAGGGGGATGACAGAGGATGAGATGGTTGGATGCTATTACCAACTCAATGGACATGAGTTTGAGCAAGCTCCGGGAGTTGATGATGGACAGGGAGGCCTGGGGTGCTCCAGTCCATGGGGTCATAAAGAGCCAGATACGACTGACTGACTGAACTGAATTGATGCCACCCTCAGTAAACCTCAGGCATTTGGCCTCCCCACCACTCACTTGCTTAAGATTCCAAAAAGTTACCAGAAATGTGTTAATAGCAGTGAGTGTTGAGTATGTATTTCAGGAAAATGTCTTCCTCACTCCCCAGCCCTTTAATGTCCCTTCTTGGCATTCTCCAGGATAGGCGCTGCCGAGGAAGGGCTCCAGGCTCCACCTGCTCAGGAACTCCCAGTTCCCTCTCCCTAAGTGTGGACCACGGAGCATGGGCTGTGCTACGAACTGCAGAAGGGTGACAGCGGACAGACACAGGGATTCAGAGATAAAACAGACACAAATATGGGGGGAAAGCAGGATCATGTGATTCACATTCCAGTGGGTAGACATATCAGAGAGCCATCACTCACTGTGGGAAGTGCTGGAACAGAATGGTCTCCAGGCAGATAACGATTTACTCACCTCTCTGAAGAGCTGTCCTGGGGGACAGGGGGAAGGACATGTGGGAGTCCTGGAGTGGGGAGACAGCTCCATGCTGTCAGAGGGCTGTGGGGAGCAGAAGGGGGGAGAGAAAGTGGTTAGAGATGGTCACCTGTCTAAAAGGTTGGCCACAGTCCCCCCAAAACTTCTCAGCACTCTCCCTACAACCTAAAACTGGTACAACTGGATATAAATTATGTAGATAAGTAACCTCTATATTTTCCTTTCATTAAAGTAATTTCATAGTAGATTTGCAATATACTTGGAAATCGATTCTGTGACGTCATCTCCCACAGTTTCCAAATGCCTCCATTATAAAAGGTCCACATTAAGTGAAATACTGTCATCAGTTTGACATTCAAGCTCTTTATCATGGCAAAACTTCAGTTAATTGTGAGTCTAAGAGGAGGCTGTTTTGCACACAAAATTAAAGGAAACACTCATAATCACTCTAATACACCATTGTATCCACAAAAGTATCCATCCCAAAGCTGTTCGAACTCTGGACAGTCCATTGGCTATTTCTTACACAGCACAGAGTGAGCCCAGTTTTTGATTATTCTATTACTGATTGACTTGATATGAGGTAACTGTTCAGGCTTAATTGCTTCACTCAGAAAAAGCCCTTGGGACGCAGTCCCGCATCTCTTTCACACAAGCAACTAAACCTAAGAACAGAAATTACAACCAGTCTCAAAACACACTCAGCAGACTCCATCAGGCCCACAGCTTGTTCTAAGGTATAAAAATACTAAGTTCAAAAAGGCACAAGAATGTAGAGAATGCTCTGAAGCTGGCCAACATGTGGACAAAACATACCTCTGATAAATACCTGCTTTCCCTGAGAAAGGTTTGCAAGACTGTACGGGTGTGAGGCCAGTTCCACAACCCACCCTCTGAGATACTAGGGAGATGCTATGACACGCTTGTAAAGTTCTGGCTAAAGGAATAACACAGAAGAAAGACCTGGGAGCGAGGGTGGGAGCAGGACGCCTCACCATGGTTTCTTGGCAGGTTCGGGATTTCTGCTGGTAGGACAGCTCTGACTCCTAATCAGGCTTCTGTCATACTGCCTTCCAGCGGCTCTTCCACTTTGAGGGAACATGGATGGTGGGACCTAGGCCTGAAAGCTGTGAAGGAAGAATTGATCTGCTCCCCAAAGGTGCTTAAGAAGCTTCCGGCACATGAAGTGTGCAGAGATGCGTGGACACATCAGATGGGCCAGCAGGGTGTCTGTTCAGCACACCTGGTAGACACAAGAGGGGCCAGCAGCTTCTCCTATTAACCACTACCACTCTTTCAGCTGCTTGTCTCTACGATGAGCACCCCAACAATCTCTATGGACTAAGTATTTGCCATATCTGACATCTGACAAGTCCCTAAGGTCTCACAGTGAATGTATCCGAATACATCCACCCCTATTCATTCCCTACAATCCTATTAGAAATGCCACACCTGCCCGACAAGACTATGCATAGGAATACCAGTTAGCCATTAACTGGAAAACTCACAATCACTATCATTTCATATTAGTTACTGTTCTCAAGGAATCTGCTTCAGGATAACACAGTGCCTGCCTTCCTCAAGCATCCTTGACTCTGGATTCAAACAGCATCCCAGTCTTCCATTCCATAACAAATGAAAAAAGAAAACAGAATCAGAGACCTGATTTGGAATCGTTACTCATGGTCGGTAGAATTTTTCTGCTTTCCATTTCACAATGATAGTACACACACTATAAAATAATTCATATTAAAAAGAATTACTGCTTCTGAAGTGAAACAAGTGACATGTTGGAGAATATTGTACAACCTTTTCCTTCTGGCTGAACTAACCCTTGTTACTGTCTTAATTCAAACACGGTGTCTTATCTGTGTTAAAAGCAGAAACTTCTCTCAGAGTAAAGATGTAAAAATTAGCCTTTGTTTGCAGTCAAAAAACTTGTCTTTCAAATAAGTAAAAGATTCATTTTGCTGGGATATTCTTCCAGAAAAGCAAATTCAGGTTGTACCCCAGAGCCACTGTCCTTTGTCAGCATGTCTTTATTTGGAAGGTTGACTCTATCCAGCTTAAAAAATTGCTAGGGGGTTTTCCCCATATTCGACTGACAGCCTCCGCGCCTACCTCAAGAATGAGCAGGGAAGGGAAAAAAATAAATAATTATTACAAGTTCCTCTTGCTCTCAGTAACATCATCAAAACCTTGAAGATATCTTGCTGCAGACTCCCTTCTGGCATCAGAGCAAAAGGACTGGCAACCTGAGAGCAAGCCCCTCACCCTCCCTTCCTGCACAGCTGTCGTCCGGATCCACGCCTGCTCATTCCTGCATCCCCCAGGTTCCCAGACCTCCCTGAGGACCTGGCGTCACGCTCACCACCCAAGACATCCCCGCACGGAGCGCAAAACAAAATTCAGACCTTGACTTACGGTGCAGCACAGCAAAGGGGTTGTGAATCCGAGCCAGACACACCTGGATGGTCACTCGCCGATGTCACAGTCGGAAAGCGGTCGGAGGGCGCCTGGCCCGATGCCCAGTGAGAGAGCTCAGACCCAGCAACCAATCAGCGGCCGCCCGAGGGTTGCCATGACCACGCCGCCTGTTAGGACCGCGCCCTCTCCTGCCCAGCAGCCAATCGGCGGCCGCCCAGACGTTGCCCCGGCCACGCCGCGTGTTAGGACAGCATACACACACAGGGGAGACCTGCCTGCAGCCCCAGACCCAGGGCTCGCAACCGTCCTGGCAGCCGCCGCCGGACACCGGCCTCTTCCCGGTTTCCTGAGCTCCCAACATGAACCGCAAGAAGCTGCAGAAGCTGACGGACTCCTTAACTAAAAATTGCAAGCATTGTAAGTAAGAATCAAGGGCTGGGCGGGCAGAGACTCCCGGGTCAGGCCCTATCCTGCGGGTGCTAGAGTCTGGTCTGCAGAGTCCCTCCACGCCTGACCCTAAAGAGAAGTCTGGAAGGGAACACTAGCATCAGCTACTTTGGGTGGACACCCACAGAGCCCAGGATCTTAGGGAGCGTTTCCAGGTGTCGAGGCACCAAATTCTACACTCATGCATGCACGTGCTTGCTTCTCAAACCTTCTCTTAACTTCCCCTTACCTTATAAGAAATGTGATTTAATTACCCTGAAGACGTATGTGGCCCTAGCCTCAGATTTAGGTGGAAAACAAGCACTAAAAACCCACTGGAATCAAGAGAAGTAGCACAACAAAAAGCTCTTCTTAGAGCAAACCAACTGGCAAGGTCCAAGTTCTGGACATTACTAAGCGAACCTTATGGGAAAGTGGTTATCAATGGTTGAACATCCTTAGGAAAGGTGGGTTAAAGCGGTACAGAAACCTGTATCTCAGGGCAAGGAAATGTGCCTGGAAACCAAGGAGCTCAAAAAAGCTAATCACACAATACAGTATCTGTTCCCATCTCTGGGGCCCCACTTTCCTGCAAAGTGAAGGAGACTTGGCAGGTGACAAGATGAACACCTATGAAAGATATTAATGTTAATAACCTCCCTACTCCCATCTCACACATATTCTGAAAAGTGGTCCTAGAATTTCACAGGTAACCTTATAATTGTATTCAGACTCAAAAACAGAACTGTGCTTGGGCAAGGAAGCTATGGATCTGGTATAAATATTTGATGATCCAGCTTATAAGTTATGTGCTTATTACAAAACTACTGGCCTCTTAAAAAGTACAAGAAACCATAATCCCAAGACTATTCCCATGGTGCAAAGAAAGAAGAGCAAACATGTTTTGATGTAGTTTTAAAGATTATGGAATCTAGTGCCTTCTAATCAGAGTTAGTATCTTATATAATGAGAGGTAGGAAAGTCTGTCAGGATGGTGCTGCAAATAAAAGTTATGGTATGTATAAGCATCTTAAACTCTGAAAATGAAAGTTGTCCTATAATCTATTATTATGGTTACTATAATCTGAGAGTTTTGTCCTATTGTTTTTCTTAAAATACTTTCATTTGTTGGAAAAGACCAGATTTTCTTAAAACATCTAGTCACATATTGAATGAACAATGCAATAACTACTATACACGGCAAACACTGAATCTGATTTAGTTCCTTTTCCAGTGTGTTTGCAAATGTATTGCAGACATTCTGTGAATATATTAAAAGATAAGTGAAAACGGGACAAGAAAACCAGTCAACAGTTTTGATTTTTGTCCTTCACATAAAATTTTTAAAGTAAGTCTTAAGAAACTTGATGATTAAATTCTGTAGAAACAGTGAGAATCCCGGGCCAGGCAACTAATCATAGACGTTGTAATAATTTTGAAACTTTACACAGAAGACCTTTCTTCTAAAGTCAGATTTCCTTTTAGTTGCCAGGTGATGTTCCCAGCAGGATGAAGTGAGTAGATTTTGCAGAATCAGAGAAGAAAGTATCTTAAGTGGTGGTCTAGTTAATCCACCACCTGGCAGATCTGATCTGCAGAGCAGACTTACACCAATCTGAAAAGATGAAAAATCCCTTCTCCGATGTCCCTAATTTCATTTAGTATTGTATTCTTGAATTTAAGAAACATTTCAGCAAGAGAATTTTTCCTGTGGAAAAATTACTCAGCTTTGATACTTTGGGTAATAAGCTAATATTCTTTCATTTTTATTCAGCTGAGATGGGAAAATGGCTAATCAACACCCCCTCAGCTAGCATTTCATATACAGGAACAGATCGCATCATCTTTCATGCAAGTCTCTCTTCTCTAACCATTAACATCACTTTTTATTTTTAGAGTTTTTACTGTGGTTAAACACACACAATGTATTACACAAATTGTGTATTACACAAATACACAAAATGTATCACTTTAATTATTTGAAGTGCACAGTTCAGTGGCATTAAGTACATTCGTATTGTTGGGCAGCCATGCCCCTCATCATCTCCAGAACTTTCCCATCTTCCCAAACTGAGTCCCCATGAGACTATTGGTCCCTTCCTTCTCCCCTGGCCCCTGGCACCCACCACCTACTTTTTTGTCTCTGTGAATTTGACTACTCTGGGTACATCATAGAAGTACAATCATAAAATATTTGTTATCTTTGTTGGCTTGTTTCACTCTAGCATGTTGTATTCAAGAGTTATGATATGGTAACATGATTCACAACTTCCCTCCTTTTTGAAGCTGAATCATAGTCCATTGTATGGATGGACACCCATCTACTCATCCTTCCCTGGACACCTGGGTTACGTCCACCTTTTGACTGTTGTGAATACTCCTGGTATGAACACTGGTACACAGGTATCAGAGTCCATGCTTTCAATCCTTTGGGGAAAATACCCAGAAGTGAAATCACTGGATTGTGTAGTATTTCCATGTTTAAGTTTTTTGAGGAAGTGACATACTATTCATACCATTTTCTGTGGCAACTAACAGCTCTTTTAAAAATTATAATCACTGTATCATTGTCTACTATTTATCAATCTATTTACTAAATCATTTATTTTCTGAAGTTTTCAATGTTCCTCTTAAATTGTGGTGCCCCAAACCAGAAATCACCTTCAAACCTGTCCTGGCCTAAAAGACGAGATGGGATTTACCCGCTTCTCTGTGCTGTTTCCTTGTACATGGACACATCTTCCTTGTTTTTAAAAATGCTCAACCACAATTTTGTCATGTTTTGAAATAACATCTTCCCCATCTTCCACCTGTAGTTCATATTTAAACTCCTTTTTATGTTCTTAACGCCAGACACTAATCCTTCCAGCTAGGCACCTCAGATGGTGCTTGGGACACAATCAGCTCTGTGTTTACTGGGCCACCCTTTCCACAGTCATGCACACTGCAAGCAGGCACGTGTGTGCACACGCTTTAGACAAAAGTGTTCTTCCTCCAAGGTGCTGCTCTGTGGTTGCCTGTTCATTTTCACATCACCCACAGCCCACACTTCCTGTGTGCTAGCATATGCTTAAATCCTTTATTGGAAAATAGGTGATTCTGATTTCCAAAATCTGACTCATGGCTTCACAAAAGCTAATGTGAGATGCAAGTTGGTGCCTAGTGTGGGGGAGATTGGTATCTATCTCCAGGGGAACGCTACACTGTAAATCTCATGAATGCCTGTAATCAAAATGCTGCAGAGGGCTTCCCTGGTGGTCCAGTGGTTAAGAATCTGCCTGCCAATGCAGGGCACACAGGTTTGATCCCTAGTCTGGGAGGATCCCATAGCCATGGAGCAACTTAGCCTGTGCGCCGCAACGATTGAGCCTGTGCTCTAGAGACGGGGAGCTACAACTACCCAAGCCCTTGTGCCCTAGAGCCTATTCTCTGCAAGAGGAGAAGCCACCGCAGTGAGAAGCCCATGCACTGCGACTGGAGAGTAGCCCCTGCTCGCCACAACTAGAGAAAGCCTGCACATGGCAGTGAAGATCCAGCGCAGCCAAAAATGAACAAATAAAGAAAATTATTTTTTTTTAATGATGGGGAAAATTACCATTCTTCACATCACCATGCTCACCTCTGCTGCCTTGTTCAGGTTATAATCAGACCCCACAGTTGCCTTTCAGGTGACCTGGCTGATATTATCTTTTTTTTTTTTTTTCCCAAATATGACAGCCTTAGTGCATGGGAGGGATGGCTGTTGTTTCTGCTGTGGCGAGACTCTGGGGTGGTGGGGTCCTCTGTTAACCTGGGGGTCATGAGTCTCAAAGCAGGGTCGTCTCCTGTCGACAGCTGGCTGTGGACGGCTCCAGTGTTGTTTGTTTGCAGACTCATTCATGCAGAGTTGAAGCTGGACTTAAAAGGTTAAAATGCCTTTTGTTATGTCTTAATTTTATTCTTTCCCAGTTAGTAAATTTGAAGTGAAATGCCTTATCAACCTCTTCTATAACCTGGTGGGAGAAGTGACCGAGCGGCAGGGCGTAATCATTGGGCTGGACCGCAACGCCTTTCGGAACATCCTGCATATGACGTTTGGGATGACAGACGACATGATCATGGACAGGGGTGAGCAGATGCCAGCATCCTGATGGGCCAGATCCAGCCGCAACTGAGGGAAACAGTTTGAAGTTCAGGCAAACCCTGGGACAGACGCTTCATGTTCTGTGATCCCAATTCCACTTGAACATAAAATTTTAATTTTCATATTTGTAGGGAAGAAGATAGCGACCACTCTTTTCGTGTATTTAAGAAGAGGACAAAGTCAGCCTGAGTAACTAGGTTTCCTTTACCTTATATCAGAAAACCCCAAACATTTCTATTTCTACTTGGTAAATAGAATAGTTTTAAAATAGTTTCAAAAGGACATTTAAATGTCCTTATACCATTGAGAGTATTTCAGTAAAAATTAAGATATAGCCTATCATGTAGTAGCATTACTTTCATTGAGTAACAAAAATACAAAATTATATATTTCATGTTAACATACCAACATGTAATATACCAACTTGTTTATATGTTAATTGTTGATTCATGTCTTTAGATATTCAGTGTGCCTATTCTCACAAAGTATAAAGGGAGAATGTAAAAGCTTAGGTGAAAGAGTTTTCCAGTGTTATGACGTCTCAGTTTTCCATTTTGTCAAATGAGAATGTGGGACCACATGGTCCTGAAGTTTTGCTTAAACATGAAGAGTGAGCAGTGTGGCACAGGCCTTCACTGAGAATACAAGCTCAGCACAAGCGTTATGTTGTATGTCTCTCTCTTTTTTTAGTTTTCCGAGGGTTTGATAAAGACAACGATGGTTGCATAAGTGTAATAGAGTGGGTGTATGGATTATCAGTGTTTCTCCGAGGAACTTTGGAAGAAAAAATGAAATGTAAGATTTCATGCCATCCTACTGGTTTGTACTTTATGATAAGCAGGTGCAAAGAATGTGCATCAGTGTGGTGGGTTTCTCTGTTGTTTGCTTGATTTGAACTCCCACTGACCTCATGTAGGGAGCAAGTTCAACTCAATAATAAGAGCGGGGAAAAGTAGTAAACAGACAAGTCAGGACACTCTAAGGAGGAATCATGCCAAGCAAGACCCCACAGGCATGTAGCGCACACGCTAACCATACATGCATGCCTTTAGGCATGAAAGTATTTTACACATTTTGTTACTTGAATTATAATCATAAGAGTCAAAAACATTGATTCAAGTTTCTGATTCTTAGTTAATTCCTAATTCACCCCCAGTGAACTCTGTTTAAGAGGCACATTTCAATCAGTTTTCCAAGGTTTTCAAGATGAAATTGTCAACTTGTTGTTCCTTGGCCTGCTCTTCATAGGTAAGTGTAAGAAACCTTTCTAGGACTGTTGAGTATATTCAGTAAGTGGACGTTAAGCATCTATTATGGGAATTGATTGCTTTGAGTCCTGGGGCTTGATAAGAGCATCACCCTAGAGCCCTGGGCCTTGAAAACCATCAGAGCAAACTCTACCTTGCTAATGGCAGCACTTTTGTATCGGTTGTTTTTTTTAAGATTGCTTTGAAGTGTTTGACTTGAACGGGGACAGCTTCATCTCCAAGGAGGAGATGTTCCACATGCTGAAGAACAGCCTCCTGAAGCAGCCGTCTGAGGAAGACCCTGACGAAGGCATCAAAGACTTGGTGGAGATCACACTGAAGAAAATGGTGAGATGGATCATTCAGACTTTTCTGTTGAAATTCACTTCCCAGGTGGCACTAGTGGTAAAGAACCTGCCTGCCAGTGCAGGACACATTAGAGACATGGGTTCAATCCCTGGGTGGGGAAGATCCACTGGAGAAGAGAATGGCAACCCACTCCAGTATTCTTGCCTGCAGAATCCCATGGACAGAGGAGCCTGGAGGGCTATAGTCCATAGGGCTGCAAAGAGTCAAACACAATTGAGTGATTTAGCATGCACTGAAATTCACAAGCCAGAGATGGGCTAGAAATAAGAATTCAAATTACAGAAACTCTTTTCCTGGGCTTCTCTGACGGTTCAGTGGTAAAGAATCTGCCTGCCAATGCAGGAGATCCAGGTTCAATCTCTGAATCAAGAAAATCCCCTGGAGAAGGAAATGGAAACCCACTCCAGTAATCTTGCCTGGGAAATCCCATGGGCAGAGGAGCCTGGCGAGTTATAGTCCATGGGGTCACAAAGAGTCTGACGTGACTTAGCAACTAAACAAGAATCAGTTTGCTGCCTGGTGAAAGAAAGCGCCAGCTTGTTCTCTCTCACTGTGGTATTAAAGAACCTTTTCCATTCCATCACTTAGTCTTTCACTTTTCTAACATCTTTCTTTGAACCATGGACCACAGGAAGATAGTGTGTGTCTGTGATCAGTGTTTCCATGTTAACTGCCGCGTGGCGGTTGCCCCCAGGACCATGATCATGATGGGAAGCTGTCTTTCGCGGACTATGAACAGGCCGTGAGGGAGGAGACCCTTCTACTGGAAGCGTTTGGGCCATGTCTCCCTGACCCGAAGGTAACAGCATGTGTTCACAGAACAGAGACCAAAGCATCCTATAGGAGCAGCAGCCCAGGACTCCCTGGCTTGGCAAGTGATCAGATGAGTCACATTCACCCATAGAAGAGGCTTCTAAAAGAGAAAGGCGGCCGAGAAATAGGGCTGGTCCGTGTCTTTGAACTCGGGTAGTCCACTGTGACTTTTTCATTCACTAACTTGTTTGTTCCTGCAAGAAACTATTATTGAAGCGTAATGTGGGCCAGAAACCCAGATGAAAAACTCTAGGGCTGCACTCCAGATCAGGGGAAAAAAACCCGACAGAAAATGATTACATGGTAATAATTATTATTATACCAGCATTGCTAATCAGTACCATGAGCAGTGCTGGCAGCCCCCTGTGGCCTCACCTGTCCTCTGACAACCCCGTGAAGTCGGCAATTATCGTTGTCTTCATTTTATGGATGAGGAAACCTAGGCTCAGAGAGTGTAGATCACTTGCCAGGGTTCACTGATCATGGGTTACAGAGTCCCCAGACCCCAGGTGCTGGGGCTCAGAGGGCATGTGTGGCCAAGAGGGCATGTGGAGACTGCTGCAGGGAGTTGGGTGGACAGCTGGAGGGACAAGGCAGGCTTGCGGGTCCTGTGGACCCAGCGGTGAACCAGATGCACGGGAGCAGCAGGGCCCACACAGAGGGAGTGTCATGTGTGAGAGGGAAAGGGGGACAGTATTAGAAGAGCATCTGGAGTCGTGAGGCTGATGATGAGCCTGGAGGACACGGAAGGGCCCAGTGCATGGCGCTCGGAGCTTGGCCTTTGTCTTAAAGGTCATGAGGATCTGTTGAAAGGTGTTAGGCAGGTGGAGTGATGCAATACATGAATACTGCCATATTCCCACCCCGGTTTCTCATCTGTATCTCCAGCTGGGCTCGTGTCTTCCTCGACCTTGTCCCTTCCCCACCCCCAGGTCTCCCTCCAACATCTCAGCTACCACTGCAGCCTGGCTGTGCCATGATGAGCCCTCTGGGATCCCGAGGGTGCCCATCCTCCTGCAGTCCCACTGTGGTGAGCTGAGCCCCTGGTTCTGGCCTGTGAACCAGCCCTGGTTCTGGGTCTAAGCCTGTGGACAGGGGCCCATAGGAGCCAGGTCTCACCCTCCTGGCGGTCCCTGAACCAGCGCTGGGCTGGAGCAGAGTCAGTACCTGAGAATGAGCACACAGCCCATCCCAGGCCCCCACCTCATGCTCCTCATCGCTGCCATGCTCTTCGGATGTCAGGCAGACACACAGAACACTTTTTGTTAGTCTGTACTAATTTGAGCCTTCCATTTCTCAGAGCCAGAAAGAATTTGAAGCCCAAGTATTCAAAGATCCAAATGAATTCAGTGAGGTGTGAATTCCTAAATGTCATCTCAAGTGAGTAAAAAGGGAGGCTCACCCATACTGTGTGTTCTTCCTGCTTAGCCTGGACGGTGCGGGCGAATTTGGTGAATTGTATGTTTGAGGGGGAATGGGTCAGGGTTAACTCACATACATCGTCACCTTTGGTGTAAGATCAAGTAAGATAGACGCAGACACAGATTTCCTTATTAGCTGTGGTTGGGTTTGGCCCAATGGGTTATCGCTGCAGCGAGGAGTTATCACCTAGACCATCTGTTAGCACAAACTATCATAAAATATCTCCATGAATGAAATGAATAGAGAGAGCATGTAATCATGAGCTGTTTTCTTCATGATGGAAAGATGGTGGGCACCCATCTGAACATCACTGAAACTACTGAATTCCCTTTGGAGCAATCAGTAACCAAGACGTTTTCCAAAGAATGATCATTCTGGTGTTCAGTGTTGAGACACCTTCCTGCTGTGCCCTGGGTAACAGTCAGAGAGGCTGGGTCTGTTTTCATATGCTCTGTGTCGCTGTCTGAAGTGCCTAAAGGCTCAGCCTGCTGCCCAGAGGGGCCCCGGGCACCATGAGGCTGACCCATCTGTGAGTGCGCACGGGCGGGGCATGCTCCTCCCTGGGTCTGGGGTGAGGTCTGGCTGTGAGTCAGCCCAGATGCCCCCTTTCTGGTCAGATGCAAAGCCCCCTCTCTGTTCTGCCCCCAGGCTCTCCCCCTGGACCCCACTGTTAGTCCACATCACCCCACCTGGGACGCCCCTTGTGCAGCCCCTCATCCGGGGCCACATCACATGTGCCCAGTGGCCGGGTATCCCCAAAGCCGGCCTTGCCTTCCCTTGCCCCTGTTTCCAGTGGGTGCTGAGGGCATCGGACGCAGCTCGAGAAAGACGGGCCTCATTCTGCTGCTGAGCCACGTCTGCCTCCTGCGAACTCCAGGGCAGCCGCGGGACGTCAAGTGGGAACCCCTGGTCCACGTGCAGACACGTAAGGCCACACGGCCTATCAAATTCCTCTTGTTACTGCATATGCTTTATTACATTTTAGCAAAAGAATACCTAGTGTTAAAAATGAAGTGCTATAAATAAGTGAAATACCCAGTTTCATGAAATAGAAGACATTTTACTGTCCAAGTGTTTTCTTAAAGTTTTGGATTCTCATACAGATGGACTTTGATACAATTTTTCTGTCTTGAGTTGGCATATAAAAAATGCAACACAATATGCTTGTAATTTTTATTGTATTTTTTCCAATTACAAATAATAATCACTGAAAAATATTTCCGAAGTTTAAGAAATTTTAAGATGAAACTAAAACGTTAATATTCTGGCATAGACTCTCTCAGGCTTTCTTAAGGCCTCTCTGTGAGGACATGTACGTTTTTGCACAAAGTCGCCCATAAACCACTGTGTCAGGAACATTCCCTCAGGTCAGGAAATCCTTGTCCAGAGCCGTCCTGAGAGGCTCTTTCCCTGCCCTTCACAATTTGAATGTCCCCATGTTTGCTCTTAAGAATAATTCTCCAAATGAACTGTCCTCGGAGATAAATCTCCTCACAAGCTTCATCACTTCCTTACTTGGGGTGACTTTGTGAGCAAGAGTGCTGGCTTCCAGGCCTGCATCTCTGGAGATTTCCGGCATGTGTGACTACACGGTCCTGGGAAGGCCGGCAGGGCGGGCGCGTGAGGACCAACCCTGCCCTGTGCCGCGCTATTTACTTCTTTGCCAGCATGTGGCCCATAATCAACTGTGATTTTAATGGATCATGCAAAACCCTGATTTTATGCATCTGTCCCTGAACCTTTCCCTGTAGGTCAACCTCCATGTGAATAACCCTGTTTTACTACTTGACTTCCTTTAAAACTAAAAAAGCTTTTAAAACACTTGTGGTGGGACTTGAGGGTGGGGCACCCGAGGGAAGTGGCTAGAGCCTCTCCACAGCCCAGGACACGCTGGGTCCTGCGCCTCTGCCCTGTTCTTCCCTCCAGTGACGTTCTGTAGATGTCTAGATTCTCTGTGGCAGCTTGTGAATGACTTTAGCCCCGAGGGTTCACTCAACTTCATAGCAGGTCCTCGGAGCACACGAGTCCCCCTGAGGACCAGGCTCTCCTCCTACTCCACGTGGGCCCCACCGCCTCCCCACCTCCTCCTTCCAGGCTCAGTGGGGCTCAGCACTGCGTCTGCCCCGGGGTGGCCTGGTGGGGGCTGCGGGGAACACTTGTAACCTGGAGCCTTCCTCCCACTGGCTCCTTAACATGCTCCCCCCTCCACGCCCTGGGAGGCCCCTCTGGGAGGGCTGCAGAGCCCCTGAGCAGCACAGAGAGACTCTGTTTGGGAAACAAGTAACTTTTTTTTTTTTCAGCCACAGGATTTAAAAGCTACCACTGAAAACTGGTAGTCCTGCATTCTTAACCTGCAAATATCTTTGGGAACAAGATTGCACTTGTGAGAAGCCAAGCCTGCAATTGCCTGCATCATAAAATCATCCAAAACATTCATGAGTCCCACCTCGGGCTAAGCTGGCGGGGCGGGGGAGGTGGGTAACCCAGCCTAAATCAGTCCTCTGCCCGGTCCGCAGTGTAGACAAAGGCTCTGCACCCTGTGACGCCCCTGCTGTCCCCCTCTGCTGGAGTCCCTCCTCCCCTCCCCCAGCAAGAGCCCTGTTGCGGAGATGGTTCAAGGGAATTCCCATCACACAGGCTCAGAAACTGTACCAATAGCCCCTCTAGAGAAGGTTCTTCCGAGCAGCCCCTCTCAGCATCCCTGACCTCCCAGTTGTCAGGGTTCACATGCAGCTACCAGGGAAAGGAACAGATGTGCACCCCAGATCACATGTTGGTCATGATGCACTAACTGTGCAACTGCCTGGCGATAGCCAGAAAGTGCAGAAGTCACGTGTGTCCCCCTCCTGGAAGACCACCCCTCCCTCTTCAGGAGCACACGACCTCCTGAAGTGGCTCCAGTCTGGTCACCAGTGAAGAAGGAGCCGACCCTGAACACACCCTGGAACCAGAATCGGCCCCTGGATGCCAGATTTCCGGCAGAGAAAAGGGTAGCCATGGTGGGGCCAGCCCAGGAGACTCTCTCCCCATCCCAGTCCCATGGGAATACACCGCTCCAGGTCCTGTCGTTCTAAGTGTAGCTTCCTGTGGCCCAAGCCTCCCACCATATCTGCCAGGAAAACACTCCTCCCCAGGACCTGCATCTTCTTGTCTGCCTGTACCTCCTGCTGCCCTGCCTGCCCATCCAGCCCTGGGATGGACCCACCGGCCCTAGCATCTCCATGGGAGAGACAGTCCACCTGGAGGTGTCTGCAGAAACCAGGTGAGGTCCCAGCCGTCCTGCCCTCGGCCTGTGCACACCGTCTCCTGCCCCCAGCCCAGGTCTCGACGTGGACAGTCCTCAGGGTCTCAGAGCCGGGACAGAAAGCCAGGTTTGGAGTGGGCACGTCCTCCCTGCAGTCGTGTTTCGAGTGGAGCCACTGCCTCCTGGTGGGAGCGATTAGCCCAGAGCTCAGGACACGGCTGGGCCCCACCCTGCCACAAGGAGGCCGTGAGGAGAGGTCATGGGGGAATGTTGGAAGTCCTTCCCGGAGAGGGCTAGCTGAACCCTCACACAGAGGACAGAGCGGTGCCAGACACAGACCTCCACGTGGAGAAGGAGAAGCAGAGGCCACATGATCCCACAACACACACAGAAGTGACTGTGTGGCCTTACAGAGGCAGAGACCCAGCCCAAGGACCCCAGTATGGGGCGGGGGCATGGGTTTGCACCAGGCCCTCCCACCTCGGTCCAGCTCTGACTGCCTCACACAGGCCACATGGACTTGAAAGTCCGACATAAGTGAAAGGTGATTTGTGAGCTGGTGGGGACTGGAATACGCACCATCCATCAGGGCTGTGGTCACAGTGGGACAGTCACATATTCTCAGCCCATAACATTGTTATTGAATTGCTAAGGCTTGTCTGAATCTTTGGAACCCCAGGGGCTTTAGCCCACCAGGCTCCTCTCTCCATGGAATTCTCCAGGCAAGAATACTGGAGTGGGTATCCACTCCCTTCTCCAGGGGATCTTCCTGACCCAGGGAATCAAACCCACCTCTCCTGCACTGGCAGGCAGATTCTTTACCAAAGGGCCCCCAGGGAAGCCCCATAGGCTATAAACACTCTACCAAGTGTGTTTCATATAAAATGGGAAAACACCTCCACTCTCTGCCTGCTCGCATAGGGACTTTGAGAATGAGTGAGAATAGGTTTATGATGCCATTTTGTAAACTGTGAAGTGTGACAGAAATCCAAGATAAATACGGGTACACCGTCGATGTGAGGGTCTAGGACAGGCAATGTCCTCACCAGGATCTCGTAGCTGATGAATAAATAAGAACACAGTGGACTCGGATGACTTGAAGATCCAGCTGTGGGTCCTCCCCTTGACAAGTGTGGAGTGTCGTCTGAGTGGCGGAGCTGAAGTCTTGTGAGGGGTCCCCTAGAAATCCTTTAGTCATCCAGTGTATTTAGAGAAATGGAGCTCATGAAGCCAAGATAAAGCTCCAAAGAAGTGTCACTAGGATTTTCACAAATATGACACTCTTGGGGTCTGTTTTTGTGAAGTTCCCCCCTGTTAACCCACAAACACATCCTCCCCACAGACTCACAGAAACACACAGTAGTTTATTCTGTTTATGAGACACACTCGAGTCCCCTGAAACTCCATGAACGATACGAAAAGGCAAAAAGATATGACAGTGAAAGATGAGCCCCCCAGGTCGTAGATGTCCAACATGCTACTGGAAAAGGGTGGAGAAATAGCTCCAAAAGGAATGAAGAGGCTGAGCCGAAGCGGATACAATGCCCAGTTGTAGATGTGTCTGGTGGTGAAAGTACAGTCCAATGCTGTAAAGAATAATATTGCATAGGAACCTGGAACGTCAGGTCCATGAATCAAGGACACGGCCAAACAGGAGATAGCAAGAGTGAACATCAACATTTTAGTACTCAGTGAACCAAAATGGACCATAATGGGCAAATTTAATTCAGACAACCATTATATCTCACTTGTCGTGACCCTGCTAATCCCGAAGCCATTGGTGCTGTCCCGCTAATGTCTGTCTTCCCGTCAACCCCACTCGAGGCTCCAGTGCTTGTGGCACTCACTGGCTCTTGGGTGCTGAAATAGAAATCAGTAGGATACAGGGTTTGCATGGAAGCACAGGCGTCTGAAGGCTACTGAGCAAACAGGCGCTGCATCCAGGTTATGTGAGCTCCGACCAGCCCAGTCCACCCTTGGGTGTGCCTGCCATGTTCCTGAATGGGACACTGTGAATTTGACTAAGTGGAGAACAAGCTTCTTGCCTCTTTGAATTTTTAAATATGACCTTCTGCTGATTTTGACCTGTGTAAATGCAGAAGAGTGCAGCAACCTCAGGAAACCAGGGTCAGCTGACGGCCAGGAAGGGTGGATGCCTCCTTCTTGCCAAGGGCACCATCCTGTCTGGGTCTGCACACAGAGGCCCCGGTGTGCGGAGTCTGCAGAGCTCAGGCCAGGGGACTGGAACCCCAGGGAGTGCCCACCTGCAGGAGTACACGGTGGGGGGAGGGGAGGACCAGGAGGAAGGGGGAGGGCGAAGGGATGACGAGGTAGCAAGAAAGAGATGTTCTGACTACCGGCATGGTTTTAAAATCATGATTTTTTTTTTTTTTTAAGATAACAGGTAAGATGGAGAGTTAACAGCGGCACTCGCCCCTGCCCGGTCCCGACAGGTAGGAAATCCTGGCCGTACAGTCTGGCCTCCGCGAGCACAGCAGGATGTGAGCAGGCCGGGGCCTGCAGCCCAGCGCCAGGTATGCGGCCCGAGGAGGGCGCGCCCACGGCAGGTGCAGCTCGGCCAGCGCCCGCGGCCCCGGGACAGGAGCCCTGCAGGTGCGGTCGGGGCACGCCCGAGTCTGCAGAGCCACGCGGCGCCCTCAGCCTGCAGGTCCCGGAGTGCAGTGGGGCGGGGCCCAGGGGGGTGCAGGGGAGGGTCATGGACCTGGCGGCTCGGGTGACGCCGTGGGGCAGCTCTGGGAAGGGGTGTGGGCAGAGGGGGTTCCTGGGGAATCCTCTCTGCAGAGGCCTCGCCGGACACTCAGCGCGGCCCCACCCCTGCATTCTTGGCACCCACAGCCCCCCTTCCCCCGGGGCAGCCGCTCCGACCATGCGCCCTGCCTGGACCTGCTGCTGCGGGGGAGGAAGGCCGGCGGTCACGTCCCTCAGGTGCTGCCGGGGCGAGCAGTCACAGAAAGTCAGTCAAGATATTCTGGGACTCAGGCCCCCGAGGTTGTGATCCGAGACTGGGCCGCTGCAGCCCACAGAGCCTCAGGCGGTGCCGGCCTGGTTTGGGGGCGGGGGAGGGGGTGGGTGCCGCTCAGCCCCACCTCAGCCCCACCTCAGCCCCCGCAGCCCCACCCTGCCTCCCCAGGGTCAGCAGGCTTGCTTCTGGTCCAGCCCCTCTGCACGCCCTGCCGCCGGGCACCCGCAAAAGGGTGGGCTCAGCCAGGCGCCCAGGGCCCTCTGGGCCTCACACCGCATGCCGGATGTGGGCAACCCAGATGCCCACCCTCAGGGTGTGGAGACACAGGAAGGGACAGACGGGGAGAGGGGCACCTGGAGGGCACCCGGCTCAGGAGAGACACTCTGTCCGGGTCAGCCCCAGACTCAGTCGTGCAGACGGCTTCCAGTGAAGACCTAGTGCTCTGGCCACGTGTCAAGGACCCAGACCCGAAGGTGCTCAGATGGCAGTGAGGCAGGGCTCCCTGGTGCCCCTCAGCAGGCAGACTCGCTCACAGGGCCTCCAGGGACAGAGTGTCCAGGGGGGTCCCTGAAGGCGCTGGAGTGTCATGTCCTTGGACTCAAGGGAAAACAGCACAACTTGTAGTGGCACGGGGACACTGTGGTGACAAGGTGATATGGGGGTGCTGTGGTCACACGGGGACACTATGCTGAATCAAGACAGGGGGCACGCTCTCTTGCCCGGGCTCCCTCCTCAGCACCACCAAGTCCCAGGAGCTCACAGGTGACAGGTGAGGCCCAGGGACAGCATCCTGCACCTGCCCTGACCTCTGATGCTGTCACTGCTGTGTGGTCAGAACGCTTGTCTCTGGTGCCACTGTGTGCTGTGGTTGTGTCTGTGTGTAGATACATCTGTGCTCACACACACACTCACACATATACACACACACTCTCACGCAGTCACACATACACTCACAACTCACACTCACATACACAACTCAAACACACTCACACAACTCACACTCACACAACATAGACTCACACTCTCATACACACTCTCACACACTCTCAGACACACACACTCACACTTACTCTCATACACACTCACACTGTCACATACAACTCACATTCTCACCATCACACACTGTCACCCACACTCTCACACACATACACTCACACACTCTCACCCTCACACACATATACTCACATACTCTCACACATATACACTCTCACACGCACACACTGTCAGACACCCTCACACATACACATACACATGGGCTGCCTCCCTCTGCCTCAGGCACCCTTGCCGTCAGCTCCCCCTGCCTGCCCTCCCCTGCACAGATGTGAGCACAGGTGTCCCCTCTCAAGAGAAGGTGAGGGCAAGGGGCACACAGCCCCTTGGGCCTGGGGGCACCCCACAGCCATGGCTCGCTTCCCTGGGATGGAGGCAGCCAAGCCTCAGAGCACCTGGGGCTGCAGGCAGAGAGCATGGAAGAGCTAGCCTGGCTCAGGAAACACAGGGTCACCCCAAGAGGTCCTGTAATCCCCTCTACCTGGAAGGATCTGCAGCCCAGAAAGGTGTGAAGGGGTGGGGCACAGCCCGCTGTGGGTTTCTCAGCACCCTCTCCCGGTCACTCTGAACAAGCCCGTTCCTGCAGCTGCCTCTCAGAGCTTGAAAAATTACCACAGTGTTCAAAGTCCAGGAGCAAACAGCACTTGATTTTACAGAAAGCTTGGCGTTGGCTCTGATAGGAACACATGACTAGCGACCTCCTCCAAGGAGCCTTCTAGCCTCAGCAAAGCCCAGTTTCCCTGATGACCATTGTCCCCTCCTCCAAGGTCACCCCTGGGGTCTGCACAGTTACAACCCACGGGCGCCGTGGTCAGTTTGCTCCTGAGAAACCCTGATAAGCAGAGGAGCTGACGGCAGCAGAGGGACGAGGGTGAGGTCACCTGGGCCATGCAGGAGGGGGAGGTGGGGAGCCCACCTCATCCCATCAGGTAGGAAATCCTGGCCTTGCAGTCTCGCCTCCGCTGGTACAGCGGGATGTGAGCAGGCCGGGGCCTGCAGCCCAGCGCCAGGTATGCGGCCCGAGGAGGGCGCGCCCACGGCAGGTGCAGCTCGGCCAGCGCCTGCGGCCCCGGGACAGAAGCCCTGCAGGTGCAGTCAGGGCACGCCCGAGTCTGCAGAGCCAAGCGGCGCCCCAGTCTCTGAGCACCCTCCATCTGCAGGTCCCAGGGTGCAGTGGGGGCGGGGTCCAGGAGGCCCGGGATTGGGCGGCTAGGGTGACGCCCATGGGCACCTCTGGGAGTGGGTGTGGGTCAAGGGGGTTCCCAGGGAACCATCTCTGCAGAGGTCTCTCCGGACACTCAGTGCTGCCCCTCTGCCCCCACACCGGCACCCTGTCTGTCCACCCTTGGCCATCCCTGGGCACATGGCTCTCTGAGTCTCCAGCTGCCGCCTGAGTCTCCTTGGCAGGTCCGCACCCACCATGGGGAGGGGACTCCCAGTTCTTTGCTGAAGGACTGCTCCGCCCCCTGGGGGGCTCCCCCTCCCTAATGTGACCTCAGAAACCAGACAGGGTCCCTTGTTCCTGACACACATTCTCCCTCTGCTTCCTCCAAAGACCTGGATCCTCAGACCGGTTTCACTGTTTCTATCAGTTGCATTGTAAGATAGGAGACATGGTGCTAAGCTAAGGGTTGGAGTCTTGGAGGACAGCATTTCATTAGCCATCCCATTATTGCAGCCACGCTAAGACTAACCCTCCTCACCCCAAGGGATGCGGGCTTAGCACAGCCTCCATCACCCTGCTGCCAGCCTCTGCTTTGTTCTCAGTTTCTATTTACTTGTCTTATGGTTTTTTTATCCTACACAAACGCAGGTCCATAAACACATAGGTCTGGCCACTTTTACTCTGTTCTCCTGCCTTTGCACATACTTGGCACTTAATAAATGTTTGCAAGGTGAGTTGATGACTGAATCCCAAGGCTGGGTCGTGGGAAAACCCCTTTCTGTTTTAGTCTGTGCACCCAGGGCAATGATGACTCCTGAGAAAGTTGTCAGGCCACAGCACGTGCCCAGCAAAGCGGGAGGATCAGCTCCCCAAGGCCCTGACTGCCTGCAACTCACCAGGAGACGAGGAGCCTGGCCAGCAGTTCACCCACCCATCATTTCAGGGGCATCAGTGTTGACCTTTTATGTTGGTCACCAGACAAAATTAAAAATGTCCCTCTGAGACAAAGAACAGTGAACCAGGGCTACTTGGGTATCTGGAAATTCACTGACATGAGTAGGTCTCTGCCCACGGCTGATTCAGCATCTTTACTTGAAGTTCACAGAGTAAATTTATCACATCAAATATGTCTTCAAAAAGGGAGCAAATGTAAACAGACTCCTTTTGAAGCACAGAGTAAGTATGGTTGGAGTTCAATACACAGTGTCCTGCTGATGAGGCTAGATCAAGCCAAGACAGTCTTCTAAGAAACTGACATCCTTATGAAACTTAAACGTCAGATATTTTCTGATTCCTGAGTTGAGTCCCTGAAGGTGGGCATTGCAGGATTCCACCCAGACCGGGGTGAAATTATAAGACTGAGGGTTTCAAAACTCACGTGTATTCAGCACCAAGATCTTAACTTTTAAAGGCTGAGAATGTGCAGATCAACAAGGTAAAAAGCTACCTGGGGAAGTCACGATCCCAAGTCTCTCTTCCCCCACAGCTGTGTGATACAGGCTCAGAAACGGGCACCGTCTGGGCCTGTTAGAAAGTGTTCTGGCAACGTGATGCTTCCAAGAGGCTGCCTGGCTGCCTGGCTCCATGTTACCGACAAGGGGCCTGGAGATGACACCCCTGATGTCTGCATAGCCTCACACCTCTTCCCCCTCCCTTCCCGATGGCCCACCCCCCGCAGACCTCCGCGGTCTCTGCTGAGAGTTCAGCCCTGACCCCCGCCCTGCCCCCTCCTCAGCTGCTTCCCGTGGGCCCGGGGCCCATAATTCATTGCAGTGCCCCTGTCTGGAAGGTGACCATCCCCAGTCAGGTGATGGATGCGTGACGACTGTTCTCAGACCAGACTTGCTGACTCCAAGGGGGCTCTGGTGATTCCCCAAAGATCCCAGAATTCAGATCTGCTGCCCTGAGAATGACAGATATCCATCTCTGTCAGCCTCTCATGCCCTCTGGGAGCAGCCACACCACAGCCTGGCCACTGCGAAACCCCTCCTCCAGAACCTTCCATTTGACGACTCTACCCTCCAGACACCGCCTTCTGAGCGGCTGCCTCTCAAGCCCATCCCACTGCACTTGACCTTCCATGCCATGCACACCTCTGCAACTCACCCCAGACCTCCACAGGCCCCTGCAACCTCGCATTTCAGTGCCGACAGGCACCTGCCCTCCAGGAACCAGGTGTCCCATGGATGCTGGCAATGAGAGAGCACCAACCGCTAATTTGAGGATGCCGAAGCCCCCAGAGCATAGCCCCATCACTCCTCACACAGGCCCCCTGGCCACCAGGACTCAGAGCCCATTCCCTGAAGTATTCAGTGAGGAGCCACACGCTGAGTCACAGTTGGCGGGCTGGCTCCCTGGTGTCCGTGCCCTGACCCTGTGCCTGCAGGGTTTTTATTATTTGAGTGGCAATTTTATACTTTGCAAATCACTTTTATACCCATGACTTCATGAAATCTTACAGCCGTCCCGGAAGTGGACGGGTAGACAGGGTGATTAATGGTGAGCAAACCAAGGCAGGGAGAGGTCAGACCTCAGCTGCAAGGTGCTCACCGGGCAGTGCCATGGACAGGGTCCCCAGCGCCAGCCCAAAGTCACCCCAGTTTTGCAGGATCAACAGAATCCACAGGCGGCATGTATCAGAGCGTGTACAGCACCAAGAGAGGCCTGGCTCCAGCACAGAAGACACGGAGCCTCCCCAGCAAGGCAGCTTCGAGAGTGAAAGCGGCTTTGAAGCATGCTCTGGGTCATTGTGCTTGTTCTCACGGCATGCTGCATGCTCTGGTGCAAAGACCTAATTACCCTAATGCAGCCTTTAGCTCCCACCTGGTAGAGGTGATGCTTGGTGTTACAAAGTCGCATCTCTGGCTACGGGCCCACTAGGCCCGGTCACAGGCCTAACACAGGTCAAATCCAGCAGCAGCTCCTGCCAGGAGCATCCCCCTCGTGTCCAAGGACATCGGAGCCGAGGTGACCTGAGACGTCTCGAGGGCAGGGCAGTAGGGCAGAGAGCCCCCCTCCCGGGGAGTGGCCAGCTCCCAGGGGACCAGACAGAGCAGAAGGGTGGACTGCCAGCCTCACACAGACGTCAGCTCCCCTGCAGACTTGGAGCCTGTGGCGGGAACTCGCTGCAAACCTACCCAGCTGAAAGGAAATCATTCATTTGCCTGGAGAACAAGATGTACCCAGAAACTCGTCCAACTTCTCACTGCCACCACCAGGAAAAAACACACAGCGAGACGCTGGACGACGCGGCTAACCATTGCTCAAACCTGCGGCCGGAGCAGGCACCAGCCTGCCCAAATTCCTCCCACCCGCCCGCCCGCGAGGAGCGGCCAGGAAAACACAAAGAGATGTGGAGAGTTCAAAGGCTGAAGAGCTGGCTGCGTCGTTATCACCAGCACGGATACTGAGGGCTGCGAGCGTCCACCGAAGAGCTGACCTGAGGCTCCTTTCCCTCTACATCAGCCGCGGCGGGTGAGGAGACTTCCTGGAGGTGGGGCCCCAAAGCTCAGTGTGTGTCCTGCACACGTGCACACTCATACAGCACACACACACATGCCTGTGCAGGTGCACACACATGCACACACACACCTGTCTAATAAGCAACCTGCTGGGAGGAGAGGCCATGAAGACAAGCCTTCTCTGCGGAAACCATCCTGACAGAGACTCTGCTCCCTGTTCTATCAGCTTCCGTGGCTCCTCTTCTCACGTCCACCTCCTCAGAAAGAGCACCCTCACAAAACTTCATCAAGACACGGTGCCCAGAGTCTTTCAAGTGAAAAACAAGCCTGCCATAGTTGAGGAGTGGACACAGACCCTGTCTGAATAGAGTTGAGACCTCCCTCGGCCACGTGGGGCTCCTAGGAGTGGACGGAAGGGTCCCCCACAGCAGCACGCCACGGAGAGCCCCACTTGGTGAGGGGCTCCAAACTTCTATGCTTCATTCTTCCTTTCCGTGTGGAGATATAAGGGAAATTCCAGCAGCCGTGGAATCCAAGGACCTGGTTCTTATCAGGAACTTGAGAAAATCTGCAGAACTCAAAAAGGCTCTGGAAGAACAGCAATTTAAAAAAAGCACACACAGCAAAAAATTTAAATACCAGTCCAAATATTAACAACAAGCACTTTGGCAGGGCCAGCTTTGCACCAGCTGAGCTAGCAGACAGGTGTCACGGCCCCTTCCTGCAGGCTGGAGGGTGACACACCTGGAAAGGATCTCGAGCAGTGCTTCCACACGTGTCACGGCCACTAAGACGCCACCAGCTCTCATCTGGGGTTAGGAGAGCAGGGCCTAGCTTCAAGCTGCTGAGGCCCACGGGCCTGACGGGAAAGAGACAGGTCCCGTCATCACCTGTTTCTGCAGGTAAGGAGCCTGAGGTCAGATCCAGCAGATAAACATCACAGCAGTACAACCCCCCCTCCTCCTTCCCCCGAAACAGCCTGTGGTCTGACCCAACCCAGCAACTGCACCAGGCAGCCCCAGGATAGTGGCCTCAGTCTGGACACAGTTGAAAGACAGGCTGCTGGCTGAGTCTTGGGTCTATACCTGTCACACCTCCCACAGGGTGGCCCTGTCGGTCACCCCAGCCTCGGGCGCTGCCCAGCAGCACGCAGCACCCAGGGGCAGGGTGTGGATGAGGGATCCTGCCGTCCTGGGAGAGGGGAAGGCGGCTGGGGGTGCTTCCATGCAGAGAACAGCCCGCCTCAGCCCCACCTGCAGGGCCAGCCCTGGGCTCCCCCTGCATCTTCTGAACAAACCCCGAGCAGATGTGACAGCTTCCGCAGCAAGACAGCCACAGTGGGACCTGGAGGAGGATAGACTGAAAGTCTCCTCCACCCCCACCAAACTCTGGGGTCCTGGCCGTGGTCCTGCTGTGGACCCGACGTCAGCTCATCACCCGGAGGCAGCTGGATGATGAGGTGACAGGTGCTGATTGTGGAAGCAGCCTCTCACCCATCAGCAGAGAGAAGCATGGCTCACTCATACAGTGGATGTGATCCAGCCTTCAAGAGGGCCGCATGCAGCCTGGGAAGACGAGCCTGAGCTGCCAGGATTGTTCTGAGGGAAGAATCAGTGATGCCCTGGTTTGTGTGCCCTTAGCACAGTGCCCTCATTAGCTCTTGTCTGCATAATGTTATCAGCATATCGTGTCCTGATGCATTTTCTCTGCTATTTCAGCTCCTTACATGCTGTTCCTATACCTTTATGCTATTTTCATGGGGAGGCTGTTAATTCTATGTTTGGCCTGAATTTAAGTCATCAGACTTTCTCTTTATTAGTCCCACTGAAAAACCACAGTCATCAAATGAACTGTGTTGAAACGTGGCCATCGCCCAGCTAGATGACTCTGCAGGGCTGCAGGGACCTGTGTGTGCCAGGGCCTGAGCTTGGGTGCCAGTATTTTGTTGTGCGGGCTTTGTCTCAGGCTGGAAGGGAGGTTGGCATCGGGACCATAGTCTGGGAGTCTCGGGCTCCAGGTCAGGACCCCAGTCCCGCAGAGGCACCACGTTTCCCTCCCATGACCATCACTGGACTGTGTGCTGTGTGCACGTGCTGGCCCCGGGCGGGGAGGGGAGCTGCTACCCTTAGCAGAGGGATGGGGACCCCCGGCAGCTTGGCAGCGGGTGGGCTTCTCGGTGATGGAACTGCAGGTGGATGGCACCAGGGGTTCATCAACTGTCCCCTGTGTCACCTTGGTGACAGAGCCTTGTTCCTCGGGTTCAAAGAGGCAGCTCCAGTCCCAGGTCTTCCAAGAGGCCCCCCAGCCCAGAGAAAGCCTGCCCAGTGCTTCCCATGCCACAGATAGAGATGAGATTTGCTTTTATAAATATAAGTAGATCGTGTGGGGAAAAACAGGTTTGAGTTAGGGAGAAAGTTCTTTATCTTTGCTTAAACAGTCAGATGGATATTAAGTCCCACTGGGCAGGACGTGGGTGGCTAGGTCGAGGCAACAACACTCCAGCCAGCTGCCGAGGGCACAGACCCCACTAAGCCGTGGAAGGAGTCTGTGAGGGGCCTGGCCAGGACTGCTGGGAGTCTCTGCCCCACACACGGGGTTCCCCTTTGTCTCTTTTCTAGCCACACCTCCTGAAGTTCACCTGCTCTGTACGCTTTATTTATGACTTCCTGTCTTCTGGAAAGTCACACAGACGTGTGCTAACTGGCAGGGCTACGCACAGGGTGTTCGCACCAGGGCACATGTCGTCCTGATTCAGCATCAGGCAGCAAAGATCTGTGTGGCGGCAGAACAAAGGCAGAGGTTGAAAGAATTATTTTGTGTTGGTTTCACTTGAATAGAAAATCCCCTAGAAAGTTTGAGCAGTGACCTGGAGACCCAAAGATTTCACACTAATGACATATTCTGTGCTGCCTTCATATCTAGATTCACCCAGGGATTGGTATTTATGCAGTAATTGCTGTGTGGGTCCAAGTTCTACCTTATATATTAACCTCAGGATTGGTTTTACCTTTGTTACATGGTATAAATCTGGGCAACACATTATCCTAGTGATAGACTCTAATAATTTCAGATGCAAATGATCAGAATAATACTTGCTACTATATAAGAATTTAGAGGGGCCCAGTCCACACTCGTGGATTTAGAGTCCATGTTTTGAGTAATACCATGCTCACTGTCAATATGCAATTCCCAATATCTAATAATAGGTCAGTTTACTGGCTCACTATTGTAATATGTATCCTGTTTTGATCTCTTTCAATTAAGTCACCACATACATCATGAGTTTCAAAGGTGATTCCACGAAAGGAGTGTAAGGGACTGATCTGCTCAGGAGCCACTGCAAAGAGAATATTTCTGTTCTAAAAGGTTTTTCTAAATGTATGCATGTGTGCCTGCTAGGTAGGTTCAGTAGTGTCTGCCTCTGCCACTCCATGGACTGTAGCCCTCTGTCCAGGGGATTCTCCAGGCAAGAATACAGGAGTGGCTGTCATTTCCTCTTCCAGGGGATCTTCCTGACCCAGGGATCGAACCCTCGTCTCTTACGTCTCCTGCATTGGCAGGCAGGCTCTTTACCACTAGAGCCATCTGGGAAGCCTTTTAAACTTACAGTTAACTTTAATTGTTGAACCAGTCACCAGGCTCAGCGGAGTGATTAGCCGTATCTGCGGAGATCACACATTTTGCCAGGAGCAGAGGTGGTCTCGCATAAGCTCAGGGAGCCTCAAAAGAGACTCCTGTGTTCGACCTTCAGGAATGTTTTAGCTATTTGTTAAATTTCAAATGATTGAATATTAAATTATATAAACTTGCACCTGAATAAATTATATTCAGCGTAAAAATGGTAAGAACTCAAAACTCATCACTTCCTAAATATTCACTCTGTTTCACTGTGTCTGGCATGCCTAAGGCCACGTGTGGATCACTGCAGGTGGCAAGTCAGAGGCTCCTGGATGTGGAGTCCTGCCTGAGCTCATTCACATCTCGTAGGTGAATGAGCTGGTCTGAGCTGGGGTGCTGACACCATGGACGACAGCAAACATCACAGATCAGAGCTTGAGTCCCAAGTGAAGAAAAGAAGAAGAAAACATTCATGTTGCAAATGAGACCTGAAGGTGCGCGTTTCTGTGGCCGTCACACCATGATGCAGCAAGGCCCACTGCCCCCAGCACCCCTGCCATTCCATCTGGAGAGAAACCGTGTCGCATCCAAGGACAAACGAAGTCCGGCTCCACCCCGTATCTCTCCTCTGCCTCCGTGCTGTGTCACTAGGAAAACACCAGCCCACCATCACATCTGTCCACCGCTGCGAGGTCCCAGCAGAGCCAGCAAAGGCATCCTTTGAGAGTCAGTGGGTTTGTATCAGGAGTGTTGCCTGTCACTGTCGGGCAAAGAGCTCCCAGCCTGAAAGGCAGGCAAGAGGGGCCCCTATGATGCCACCACAGCTCCCAAGACAGCACAGTGAGGCCAGGGCCACCAGACACAGGGGAGCTGTCCCACCCTGCCCCTGCTCACGAGAGAGGTTCTGAGCAGAGTGTTTCCACTCCCTTCTCAGATGTCTTCAGCGCCATCTGAGTGTATTTTTCTAAATTAATAAAACTCTCAGCAAGGAACAGAGATCAGGACGAGATAGCTCTGTGATGTCTGCCTTGTGCATATGAGGGCTCACCACAGGTTGACCCCCCAGCAGGAATCCAACAGTAAAATGGTGCCCAGGGCACTCCCTCCAGTTTAATGATGCATTTGATGAGAATGACTTCACGTGTCTCATAAACCGATTAGTTATGTTGTTCCGCTTCTAAACCATGGTAGGGCTGGGGCTTCAACAGCAGAGGCCAGAGAGGATCAACTGGACAAAAACCAAAAAATCCATTTTTCTTTAAGGATGAAAGATACAGTGTCAGGATGAATTCAACTAAACACACTGCTAGGTATCTATCAATACAATAAAACATAAAGAATGTAATGAGCAAGCATCAAGGGAAAACATTTGCCTGTTCCAGAGATGTAGGAGGAGTTGACGAGGTTTGTCCACATAAAATATGACCCTCTGAGTCTGCCAAGGTCAGCGAGACCCAGGGCGGCCAACTTGGTCTGGACTGGGTTTGTTCGTCCTGCTCGTCTGTGCTGGTTCCTCCCTTCTTATATCTCCGCTGCTCTCTTTTACTTCCCCATCGTCCCTCCCTCTCCACCCCCGAGGGGTGCACACCACCCACGGCGAGGGCAGTGTGGTCAGGGTTGAGCGCAGAGTTCCCATCTCCTAATTGGACCCACTATCTCCATCTCCTTGTGGCCCGATTCTTCGGGGCGGTGGGAGGACAGATGCAAGTTGCTCAGATCACCAGAATCACTTTGCTACAAATC
Organism: Ovis aries; assembly: GCF_016772045.2. Lineage (NCBI taxonomy): Eukaryota > Metazoa > Chordata > Mammalia > Artiodactyla > Bovidae > Ovis > Ovis aries. The sequence continues at coordinate 32,817,353 of NC_056062.1, read as the reverse complement.
GGTCAGAGGGTGGTTCACTGTTGCTCATCTTTCCAAACTCCTCTATTTCCTTCCCAGGTTTTTACAAGCCGGCGTCTCTTCACAGGTGAGATGCTGACCAAGTGCATCGGCAGGTTATGGAGGATAAGATTTTGACTACAGTGTAAAATTATATATGGGATGAGGAAAATAAAATCTAAGGCTTTTCGTGAATTATCATATTTAAAAGTCTAACGGCAAATATTAAGGTAGGTTAAGCCTCAAATCATCTCCCGAAATAATAATTTCTTCCTGAAGTCAAAGTGTTAGTCGCTCAGTTGTGTCTGGTTCTTTGTCACCCCATGAACTGTAGCCTGCCAGGCCCCTCTGTCCATGGGATTCTCCAGGCAAGAATACTGGAGTGGGTTGCCGTGCCCTTCTCCAGGGGATCTTCATGACCCAGGGATTGAACCTGGGTCTCCTGCACTAAAGGCTGATTCTTTACCATCTGAGCCACCAAGGAAGCCAAATTTCTTCCTAGGTGTGCTATTGAAAACACTCTACAACTTCTAGAAATACTGTGGTTGTTTTTCTTTTTAAGAAATCTTATGCAGTCATGGAAACAGGAATATGGTGAAAAGGAAGAGATCTTTTAAGTCTTTTAGTACAAAAAAAGCAGTGTCAAGCCAGAAACAAATGAACACAGAGTAGCTTCTGATGACGAAAATCACAAAAGGAAAAACTGCAAATGGGTTAATCCTTACTATCACCTTGCTACTGGGAAGAAACAGTTGAAGTTGCATAAATATTTTCTCCCTAAATCCCATTTATCTCATTTTTCTTTATGTACAGTTTTTTGAAAAACAAAGCATTTTCCCTGAAAACTTCCCATGCTAGGATTTTTCTCTTTCTCCAGGGGTCACTTATTCACATGTTGGGAAAATCTGAGCAACATCTGTTCAAGGGTTCTGGCTTTCCGGTAGGATGAAGTGGAGGAAGCACGAGATAATATGCCTGCCCCTGAAAACTATTGGCTCATTTAACTTCAGATCCCTAATCAGTAAAGAAAAATAGCCATTTCTTCACACGCCTCAACAAGAAAGGCAGTTGTGTAGAGTATTACTAATTGAGCCTCAGTAGAGACGTGCCAGTTTTTCTCCATACATGCTACACTCTTCAGAAGTCACTCGTCAGACCCACGTGCCAGCTGCTCGATCTTGTCCCCATTCATTTAGTTGGAGGTGGTCTGTGCATCCTCGGGGACAGATGCTGAGGGCTGGCTGTGTGGCCTCCGTCAGCCTTAGTCCATCTTGGGTCTGGGTGGCTCTCCATCCCCCGAGGACTCCGTATTCATTCCTGCTCCATCACGGCCCTGACGCCTGGGGAAGTCTAGCGACACCTGAGCTTGGAGGACGGCTGCCCGGCCAGCCCAGGACACCAAGGAGGAGCAGGACATAACACGGCCCAGGCTAGCGGCTCTCCTATCCTGGGCCTTCCATATCCATGTCCATAGGATATCTACACAATTTTTCTCCAACATTGAGCTATTTTATTATCTTCTTGTCTTCAGAACTTCGTATATGACATTAAAGTTTCTTTAAAAAACAAAAAAGGAAAATGTTAAGGAGTGTTGAAACTGTGGATGATTTCTGTGTATTTTTTAAAGAGTTGTGGATCATTTTTTAAGTCCTCAATGAATTTGTTACAGTTTGCTACTGTTGTTTATGTTCTGGTTGTTTGGCCATAAGACATGTGAGATCTTAACTCCCAATCCAGGGATTGAACCCTCTACCTCTTCACTGAAAGGCAAAGTCTTAATCACTGGATCGCCAGGGGAGTCCCTAATTTCTGTATATTTTAAGGTAGGTGTTCTGTTTTAAATTTTGTTATCAATTTTTTAAATGTGACGGAAACAAGAACTCACTTTTGTGACTCCCCTGGGACAGACCCGGAGCATCTCAGACTGCCCAGCTTGTTCATCAGAGCGTCTCGGACATACCCGAGTCAGGGCTGATGTCTGAGCAGGGCCAGGCAGGAGGTGTTTACACAGACCATGTCCTGTGTTGCTGTGCGTCGCCAGGGCCGCCTTCTGGCCACTGGCCATCGCTGATGAAGAGAAATCAACAAACAGAGCCTCATCCGAGTTCCTGCGCTGGTCTTAATGACGAGCTCGGCCGCCCAGCAGCCCGGGGGCCGCGGTGGGAAGCGACTCTCTTTCTGCAGGAAATGCTCGAGGGCAGGAAGTGAGCCCCGAGGTTAGCTTTCCTCCCCAGCTAACAGGTACTTGGCAGTTTCCCAGCTTTTATGACTTCTGTAAGAAAAGTGTACTTTTCCATTGTTACTACTGCAACAATGGTCTTGTCTCCCAACGACAGAATTCTTATCATCTCCTGTGACCCTCGAGTAAGAAAACCGTTCTTCTGTGACACCCACAAGTCCCCTCCCGTCAGCAGCTGGATGTCCCACCCACCCCCTCCTAACCCTCCCAACTCTTAGGTGAAAACTGCGGAATCTTACCCAAGCCCAAAGTCAGCGGGCTTTCCCCACCCCACCCCCATCACCCACTTGGAGAGAAGTGATTACTCCTGACTGTGCACAGATGTACAACTGCTAAAAATTTACACACTGATAAAACTAACCCCTCGTGCCCAACTTGGTGACTTACCAAGAAAAAATGTACTAAAAACTGTCCTGAGTGGATCCTCCCACTGTGGACAGCCTGAGGCCCTGGCACTTCAAGATCAAAGTTGAACAGAGAAAGAAACTAACGGTGAAGGAGCTTAATCAGCAACGTCAGTAAGAGGAAAAGTCAGTGCAGGCTTGTTTGAAAGCTGTGTCGACCTCCGCTCACAGGAGAACTCTGTGTATTCTTGGGTGCTGTGCTGAGTAACTTGCGTGTCCTGTTTAATTTGGGAGAAAAGAATTAACGGCTGCAAGGAGCCAACTTAAGTCTGTGAGACTTCAAAATGAAGTAAAAGATTTCAAGTGTGCCTCCTGAAGAGAATTCATTCAGAATGAGCAACAAGCTTCTCAAACGAGTGTTAATTATAAAGGAAGTGCAGTGATGCTGTGTTTCCATCTGTGGCTCCAAGTCAGTGAAGGGTCTTCAGACTCTTGGGGCTCTTCCAGTCCCAGGCCCCTGACACCATGGGAGGAAGCGGTGCAGGCTGTAAAGTGCCCGGCCCGCGTACAGCCCGGGAGGGCAGGCATCTCCTTGTTTATTGGCTTGTTGTTTCACTTGAAAGTAATAGTTGATGTGTGTTTACAGGTCTCGCTGGCTTCCCAGCAGCTCAGCTGATTAAAAAAGTCTGCTTGCAATGCAGGAGACCCCAGTTTGATTCCTGGGTTGGGAAGTTCCCCTAGAGAAGGGAAAGGCTACCCACTCCAGTATTCTTGGGCTTCCCTGGTGGCTCACATGGCAGAGAATCTGCCTGCAATGCAGGAGACCTGGGTTCAATCCCTGGGTTGGGAAGATCCCCTAGAGGAGGGCATGGCAACCCATTCTAGTATTCTTGCCTGGAGAATTCCCGTGGACAAAGGAGCCTACAGTCCATGGAGTGGCAGAGTCAGACATGACTGAGCAGGAGCACATACACGTGTAATGGGTCTTGCTGTCTGTGGTCCCTGTGGGATGACGCGGGGCCGCAAAGCAGAGCAGGCGAGGAAGAAGCACCCTTGCAGGAGGTGCCATCGAAAGGAGGGTCTGGCAAGCCCCCAGGTTTCCCCTTGTGTATCCACGTATCTCCCAAACGAAACTAAGCAGACGCTCCACTGCTCAAGTGCCCAGCCTCTTGTCACTCACATGAGTGACAGCGTCTCACTGCTCCAGAAAGCCTTGTGCCAGATGAGACAACGAGGGTGTTTCAGGGCACTTGGTTTTCTTTTAAAGTATTATGATCCACCCAAACATCACACCCTGGCTGGGAAGTTCAGTTCAGTTCAGTCGCTCAGTGGTGTCTAACTCTTTGCGACCCCATGAATCACAGCACGCCAGGCCTCCCTGTTCATCACCATCTCCCGGAGTTCACTCAGACTCACGTCCATCGAGTCCGTGATGCCATCCAGCCATCTCATCCTCTGTCGTCCCCTTCTCCTCCTGCCCCCAATCCCTCCCAGCATCAGAGTCTTTTCCAATGAGTCAACTCTTCACATGAGGTGGCCAAAGTCCTGGAGCTTCAGCTTTAGCATCATTCCCTCCAAAGAAATCCCAGGGTTGACCTCCTTCAGAATGGACTAGTTGGATCTCCTTGCAGTCCAAGGGACTCTCAAGAGTCTTCTCCAACACCACAGTTCAAAAGCATCAATTCTTCGGTGCTCAGCCTTCTTCACAGTCCAACTCTCACATCCATACATGACTACTGGAAAACCATAGCCTTGACTAGACAGAACTTAGTCGGCAAAGTAATGTCTCTGCTTTTGAATATACTATCTAGGTTGGTCATAACTTTTCTTCCAAGGAGTAAGCGTCTTTTAATTTCATGGCTGCAGTCACCATCTGCAGTGATTTTGGAGCCCCCCAAAATAAAGTCTGACACTGTTTCCACTGTTTCCCCATCTATTTCCCATGAAGTGATGGGACTGGATCCCATGATCTTCGTTTTCTGAGTGTTGAGCTTTAAGCCAACTTTTTCGCTCTTCTCTTTCACTTTCATCAAGAGGCTTTTAGTTCCTCTTCACTTTCTGCCATAAGGGCGGTGTCATCTGCATAACTGAGGTTATTGATATTTCTCCCAGCAATCTTGATTCCAGCTTGTGCTTCTTCCAGTCCAGCATTTCTCATGATGTACTCTGCATAGAAGTTAAATAAGCAGGGTGACAATATACAGCCTTGACGTACTCCTTTTCCTATTTGGAACCAGTCTGTTGTTCCACGTCCAGTTCTGACTGTTGCTTCCTGACCTTCATACAGATTTCTCAAGAGGCAGGTCAGGTGGTCTGGTATTCCCGTCTCTTTCAGAATTTTCCACAGTTTATTGTGATCCACACTGTCAAAGACTTTGGCATAGTCAATAAAGCAGAAATAGATGTTTTTCTGGAACTCTCTTGCTTTTTCCATGATCCAGCAGATGTTGGCAATTTGATCTCTGGTTCCTCTGCCTTTTCTAAAACTAGCTTGAACATCAGGGAGTTCACTGTTCACATATTGCTGAAGCCTGGCTTGGAGAATTTTGAGCATTACTTTACCAGCATGTGAGATGATGCAATTGTGCGGTAGTTTGAGCATTCTTTGGCATTGCCTTTCTTTGGAATTGGAATGAAAACTGACCTTTTCCAGTCCTGTGGCCACTGCTGAGTTTTCAAATTTGCTGGCATATTGAGTGCAGCACTTTCACAGCATCATCTTTCAGGATTTGAAACAGCTCAGCTGGAAGTCCATCACCTCCACTAGCTTTGTTCTGGGAAGGGAACTGTAAATTTCACTGCTGACATTTCGAACCTCCCCTGGTTTATGGGCTCCCACCCATGGCTCTGGGAGGAAGGTAACTGTGCATTAAAACAGAGTCTCCAGTCTTTAGTCCCCAGGATCCACACTGGACGGGGCCATGGAGAGGACACTCACCTTGGGTTGCTTACTTTCTGAGGCTCTGGCTTCAGCTGGGACTGAAGGGCCAGTTTTCCCAGTGACCTCCTTCCTAAAGGAGCTCAGTCAGTCTCCTATACATGTGTCAAGCCCTGTTCCTGACAACATTGAATTAGTGGTGACTGCCAGCCATCTTTCCTTTGATAAGACTGACCAGTGTAGAAATGACAGTGCCTCTGAGGTGACACTAGCTGAAGCCCAACACAACCCATGTCTGAGGACTGAAGGCCAGTCCTTAATCTCGGGACTCGCCCTTGACCGTGCACGCTGACAGCTGGATGAGTGAATGGAGTCCAGAGCATCCCGCCCCGGGCACAGCCTGCAGCTCATTGCAGTCTTTCCTTCTCATTTTAAATGTTCTCAGCCCTGAGGCCTCTTACACACTTCTCAGGCTCAGTTAAGCTTCCTGGCCTATTGTCTGAAGCATCTTTCTTCTCCCTTAACTACTTGGATATCTCTGGTGACAGGCTGTTACTCCAGGGACAGGTGTCATGTGTAGCTGGTCAGGAATGTGACAGAATCGGGGAGGATTTAGTGACAAAAGAGCAGAAGTCATTGGGACCAGAGGAGCTGACATCACAGGGGAAGGTGGGTCACACCTCACGCAGCCCTGGGGGTCCCAGCAGGTCACCTGCAGGCCCACCCCGAGAGAGGGCTGGCCCTGGCAATGAGCCGAAGCTTTGCTAACCATCAACTTGGTCCTCAGTTTAGGCTGAGACCCATCAAAGATAGCCCATCTGTTAAACTGCCCACTTGGTGCTATCAATAAATGAGAGGAAAGCATTTCCATCCAAAGTGGCTTTGTTAGCCTAAGATTGTTTGCAGATTAATTCTGAAAACTCTCTGCTTGTATTTCAATTATCTTCCTGTAACCCCGAGCCGAATTTGCTGATCACTTTTGTTTTGACCGGTCACTTTCTGGATCAAAGAGAAACCGCACGAGCTCTGCTCATTGAACATAGTCTCGGGATGGCAGCCTTGCTGGTGACAGGCTTGAAGTCGCTGGCCTGAAAGCGCATCCGCTCTCAGACACCAGCCTTAATGCTGAGTGCACTTTCCCACTTGCTTCCCAGTCCAGTGGTGTCTGGACTTACTCTCTGGATCCCAGGCTTCACTTACAGCTGAGGAAGCGTTATAATGCAGACCAAGCTGCACGCCCAGTACAGGACTGCTGACTGGACTCCCCTTCCCCAGGGACCAGAGCCTCGTCCCTGCCCTAGGGTTCTGCTGGGGCCCCTGGCCTCCCGGCTCCCCAAGGAAGCAGACAGTATCGGGCAGAGCAGACGTGCGGCTGTAAAGACCCGGAGGAGAGAGATTTGCACCCAGTACACCCGATGCTGAGCTCTATCCTGGAGTCTTCACAGCAGATTCTAAACCTCTGACAATGAGTTTATAATGGAAAAACTACCGGACCACAGAGACGCCACTGTGATGTTTATCAGCACCTTTCTCTCTCCTAACACCCGTGCTCATTGCATGGGCCTCCCGTCTCTGTGTAAACACAGCAAGTGGCCTGCTTCTCTCCCAAATGGTGGTTGCCCTCCTCCATCTGCAGAAAAAAAGCAGGCCCCAGGAGGCAGTGGGCTCCCCGCACCGCCCCCCACAGCTCCGGCCCAGACGGCACAGCCTTCTTCCCTTCTGGTTGTGAGGTCAGCCAACCTGCACATCCCTGAGTGTTTCCTTAATTATTTCTTTCAAGGATGCACCTGAGGGGGTGGGGGTGACCAGGGGCTGCAGACAACCTGTGAACCACGGGGTCTGACAGAATCTGACCATCGGCCGGGCTTAAATAAACAGGGGAGAGGCCATGCACATCAGTGAAAGGACCCTTGGAGGCTGACAGCTTATCTGGTCCAACACAAGTGTGTTTCCAAGGAGATGGACCACATAATAGAGATGAGGAGTGACAAGGATTTCCTGAGTCTTCCTGCCTGACCACCAAATCCCCCGGAGCTGGGACCTGGCAGGGCAGTCTGTAGGTAAAAAGGAGACGGAGGAAAGGAAATGCCTCCTCCTCCGGGCAGGCGTCCAAGGAACCAGCTCCTCCTCCTGACTCAAGTCACAGGGGGTCACATCTGCAGGGTTGGAGCAGGCAGGCTGAGTCAGGAGTAGCCATGGCCTGGCAGCCCCCCTAACATGGGGTCAGCTTATGCCCAGCCTCTTGGTTTGAGATTTTCATCGAGAAATGGGCCAGGGGTCAGAAGCAAAGACTTCTTGTCAAGGAAGGAGAGGGGACATTCCCGTCCAGGTGAGAGTCAGCTACCGCGTCAGAGCCAGAGACGCAGCCCCGGGCAGGTCACAGCGGGACCCACAGTCCAGCAACTGCGTTCACGCAGGAGCCAGGCCACCTGACCAGACCAGTCCTGTCCCTGGGCCCTGAATTGGCTAATGCAAGCACGTGTTTTGCAGCTGGTCTATATCCGAGGAGTTGATTTCAGATAACCCTGCAAAACAGGAAGCAAAGGCTATAATTTTATAGAACTATCTGGCCATCAATGCATGAAGAATAACAATCCTAAGATTTTTAAGTGGAAGGAAAAAGAATTTAATGTTAGAAGTTTTACATATCTTTTCCCTGTAGTTTGTCAGTCTTCACTGGGGCAGACATGGGGGAAGAGGAAAGATCAAAAGTTGCCCAAGCAAATAAGTAACTAAAAAACCCCTCAGACCCCCACCCCCAAGACAAAGGTGACATGGTGAGAAGTCAGTTCACTTCCCTCTGTAACACATCTTCCTTGAAGGAAAACAGAAAGGCTTATTTGGCAAAGTCAAAGTGAAAGCTAGTATAATCGTTGAACATGAAAGAAAAAATTAGAATAGTGGAGAGAAGGTTGGTCCTTTCCCACAGCATCTCGGGGCCAAGGGCAGAAGTGCCACGTGACAGGCTGTACCCTCTGCACGTGGGGAGGTGGGCTCTGAGGCAGGACCACCCATCCAGCCTGCAGGCCCAGTTCCCCTTCCCTGACACTGCCCAGCCCCCCAAAGATAGCCAAGAACACTGCACCTAAAATCCCCCTCATTTCTACACAAACTGAATCTGAACACGCCTCAGCAGCTCTGTCTGTACTGGAGCAAAACCAGCCATCCAGGAAGCCCCAGACCCCACCCGAGCTTATGGACGTTGGCTGAGGCCCCCAGAGCCGCCAGCCATCCTGTCCAGCCACTAAAACATGCTCTCGGGCCTGGCATGAAGGTGTTGCATGAGAGAAAGAGGCAGAAAACAGCCCTCATAGACAGACGGCTCAGCATGCTGACTGTACTCTGCACCCGTCCAATTTCTGCCATCATTAATCATCTTCAAAGTTTGTTTCTGAGAGCAGAGTAGGGGCGGGGTGGGGGTCGGGCATAACCCCTGGCCCTGACAGCCCTGACACTCAGAAAACTCCCTCCTCTGTCAAAAGGTTAGAGGTCAAAGGTCAGAGATAGTTGAGATGGACGCGGACTGTGAGCCCAGCCCCAGCAGTTACTTCCACATCCTGAGACGGAACCTGGTCTGGGTCTTGACAGAAACCCAGGAAGGGCATCTGGAAGTGCATCTTCTGTGTATCCACAACCTTCATTTAAGCAGAAGAAACACACCAGGACCGCATGTGGCCCTCCATGCTGTGTTGTAGACATGCCCATGGACTCGGGGGCACAGCTCTTGCCCCCCCCCCACCTGCCATATCTGCATCCCAGGGGCCCAGGTACTGGACAGGTAAGACGTCCGCACAACACGACCCCCAACCTCCCACCTGCTATATGTCACTGCTTCCTTTTCTCAGAACTTCACATTCCCCTTGATCCCAAATAACTCCATCATCATTTTCACATTTTCAGCTGAAATGTTTCACTCTGGAGAAATCTAAGTAAGTGTGAGGCCGGGGATCAGCAGGAACTGGGCAGGCACCCCATGTGCTCCGTGTGTCCTGTTTGTGCCACGGGAACGTCCCTCATTCACGGCACAGTGGGATGCTCTCCTGTCTTCTTCTTCTTAGAAAAACCATCCTCTGGTCATCAGGGGACAGTGTCTGGTGAAGAAACCAGGGGCTCCTCTCGTCTGATGGGCAGCCAGCCCAGGACAGTAGGTCGGTCCCCTCTTCCCAGAACCTGACCCACTGTCGGGCAAGGAGAAAGAAAGTCATTTTAATGTGCCCCACACTAAGGCTTCCACCCTCCCCCCAGTGTAGAACAGCCTCTGTACCAGGTGGGTCTCTACGATTGGACCCCTGTGCCCCCAAACAAAAGAGCAATGGGAAGTCACTGGGCTGATAATGTCTGCATCTAAGTTTTCTCCTTCAAAACACTGCACATCTCCCAGGACAGTCTGTAGGCGACACTGTGACAGAGAAGCCGACACAAGTGACCTGGACACCGCGTGCAAAGAGGAAGGTCATGGTCACTGTTAAGTGGTGAAAGTTCATGGAAGGAGCAAGCCCCATCCCCCCCCCCCCCCACCCCCACCCCCGCCAACTCCTGGGCTCAGGGCCTCCCAAAGCATTTGTTTGCTTTAACCAGAAAAGTTATAATCTTCTAATGCAACTTGAAATCACTTTGTATAATGTTCTAATATGGTTTTCCTCACATAGAACAGCGCTTAAACCCCACGCGACCCTTGTAACAGCCAAGGACACGCCCCACAAGCCCATTATCAAAGGACAGCCATCCTCCCAGAGAACCTCATTTGGGTTTGGCGGTGCCTTTGATGTGAATGAAATGCAAACCCGAGGGCCCAGCTGCTGGGTGTTGCACAGACACCCCGGGGTCACCGGCTCCATGTAATCTCCTGCTGGAGTCTCGAGGATGTGAGTCAGCCCTTCTCTCTGATGTCACTTCCACGGCCGTCAGCAGCAGCTAGAATGCAGATAAAGTTCTATAAGCACAAACCTGGCAACAAGACACACTTTCAATTTTGCACGAAAAGACTCAGCTGTTAGACACAGCTGAAACCTCAAGATCAAAATTAAGCAACAACCTGTAGAATGCGAAGGAGCTGCTATAGTGGTGCATGTGGTAAAGAATCTGCCTGTCAGGCAGGAGACCCAGGTTCTATTGCTGGGTTGGGAAGATCCCCTGGAAAAGCGAATGGCTACCCGCCCCAGTATTCTTGCCTGGAGAATCCCAAGGACAGAGGAGCCTGGCAGGCTATAGTCCATGGGGTCACAAAGAGTCGAACACAACTCAAGCAACTCAGCACGTAGGATGCAAAAGAGATAGGAACAATTGAACAAGATGTGGGGAAAGAGGAGGAACAGGGTGCATTTAGATGGAGTGAGTCCACCTTGCTTAGGGAGTCACACGGCACTCTGTTTCTAAGTGTGTGTTGAAAAGTACCCTACAAATGTGCTTGAGACATGATCACTTTGTAGCTTTAAAATGTCTCTCTGAAACGGAACTTGCTAAAAACATTCTGGACTAGCATTTGAAATTTAACTTCAGCCTTAACTACAGTAAATCTTATTGCAAAAAAATAATAATAATGACACTAGATCAATGGGTTTTTTGGTTACTTAAATAGACTCCAAGTTTTAAATTGTTCACCAAATGTGATACGAATTACCTTATCACCAAACATGATAAGGTAAAGTGTAACAGGTTTATGAAATGCTTTCTAATCATACAACAAATGATTAGGTTCCAAATGTTCTTTCTTTTTCAGTAGTTTGTCTGTCTACATGTCAGCCTGATTAGGTAGGACAGCTCCCCACACCCTGATTCTTGTTTAATAGAAGTGGTTGGTGGGTCTGTGCTGGAGATGGATCACAGCAGTCCTGCCCATTCTGTGGGTGTGGAGGGAGCTTTGTGCCTGTGTGTAAACATGAGAAGTTTCTGTGGGGAAGGGCATGTGCCGGTCTCCAGAGGTGCCCTGAATGAAGGAAGACTGAGAGCCCCTCGACCCTTGCAATGCCAGCACCTCAGTGCATCCTGGTTTGTTCTGTCTATGTGCGTATTTATCCGTCAGCTAGTGTTTGTTGAGTGCCTGTGTGGGATCCAGTGATGCGCCCCCATCCTCAGAGCTCTTGGGCTAATTTGGAAACAGGGGTGGCAAGAGAGGCCAGAGAAGAAGTTCAGCCACCAAGCCAGCAAGTGTGACTTTCTGTCACAGCCCAGGTGTCAGGAGGAGGTGGGGCCCATACCCAATCTGCTCCGATCTGTCACAGTTACTGTCCCGAGCTGCCTGCAAGCCACCATCTTCAGGCTGGGCCTGGGCCCCAGACACAGTTCCAGGGTGTTTTCTGTCCTTGACTTTCTTAGTGATGAGATGGGCCATTCCTGCCCTAGACCTGGAGTCAGCCAAACCCCCAGGAAGCTCTGGTCTCCTGTCAGAAAACAGTGTTTACAGATCACAGACAGGATGCCAGGGATTCAAAATTCAGTATTTTTAAAGTGATAAAAAGAGACTCCAGTTTTACATGGGATGTTTAGTTTCCATAAGCACACAGTTTGATAAAGGTAGTGTTCCTCGGGACAGCTAAGGTGACGGGCAGAAGATGGTCAGCTCTGCACCACACCCGAGCCCAGCAGCCTCACCCAGCCACCCGTGCCTTCTCTCCAGTCCAGGCAGAGCGAGCATGTGCTCCTCCAGACAAAGTGGGGAGACACTCCTGGTGCTCCCTGCACAATGCACCACAACTCACTGAACTGAACAGGATCGCAAGGTGCCCCGGTGATCGTGCGGAGCAACAAGACAGTCCTCACAAACGGAGACGCTTCCTGGAAAATCATCAGTTCATAAATACACAGAGCTATGGGCTTCCCTGGTGGCTCCATGGTACAGAATCTGCCTGCCAGTGGGGGAGACACAGGTTCTACTCCTGGTCCAGGAAGATCCCACATGCTGCTGGGCAACTAAGCCCATGGACCACAACTCCTGACCCTGTGCTCGAGAGCCCAGGAACCACAATTACTGAAGCCCATACACCCTAGAGCCCATGCTCCACAACAAGAGAAGCCACCGCAATGAGAAGCCCACAGCTAGACGGCAGCCCCCCACTCGCTGCAACTAGAGAAAAGCATCCGCAGCATCAAAGACCCAGCCAAATAAGTAAATAAAAATTATATATATAAAACCACAGAACCATTTCAAGCACCATATATTTTGATGCAACAGCTTCACATACAAGAATCCATTCTGGGTAAGTAAAAAAAAAAAAGCTGTGAGTGTGTTTATTTCAGCAAAAAAACATCAGAAGCAGAGAGGGGTTTGGAGAAGGAAGAACAAAAGAGGCCCATGCAATGTGGTGGACTGCATGTGGCCCCCGGACTCCGTCACCGTGGCCAGCAGCATCCAGGGCTTGATCTGAGCCTCTCGTGCCATCCACACTGCATCTTCACAACCAGCGAGGACAAGGACCCACGTCACAAGGAAAGTGGGACACGAAGCAGCTGCGGGAGGCGTGGGGTCACAAAGCAGAGTCCTGACCTGCCGGCTTCTTACCCCCTACCGTGGATGGGATCGGTGACTCGGGTGCTGTGCCAGGATGTGGTGGAGAAAGCATGTCTCCTATTCTGTGACTAGACACACACACACTTGTTCACACTTGGGCACGGCATTCATGAAATACTCTTGTATGCATGACCACAGTCAAAACTCCCCAGTGTAAATAATGTGCATTTTTCTCAAAATCATTAATGGAATTTGCACTTATTTTTGATGCTTCTTTCCTTAATCTTTCAGTAGTATATGTTACTTTCACAGTCAAAAGAACAGCCATCACCAAAAACTGCTACACAAAGGAAGAGAAGTTGATCCGTGATTAAATTTTGGTTTCTGGACCCAAGTCTGTCTGCTTATTAAAGATTTTTAACTCTTAAGCAGAATGCAAATATTAGCAATTTTATTACTCACTTTATGCTTTGATTTTAGGGGGTCTGCTTGGCCGTAGATGCTGTGAAAAGCTTCCTGACCCTCTCTGCTCTCTGGAGGAACTTGTTTCCTGCCTTTGGATATGTTTTAGAAGTAGGTACGGAAACCATACATTATTTCAAAACAATGAATTTATTGTTGGGATCCCTGTATACTTATTTCTTTCTGAGCAAACTTGGTTTATAAAACCAGTTGTTACAGGACTGCCTTGTGGCGGCCCTTCTAAAGTTCCCAATCATTTTTCCCTTTTAGTAATTTGGCACCAAATCTCAGCTGTTTGGAAGTTGTCTTGTTCCCTCAAGCACATTTTGGAATGTGCAAACAGTCCAGATAATAAAATTGTGCCGATAACTTGAGTCACTAAAAAGTAGAGCCCTTCATGACTGTCCCAGGTGTCAGCTCCATCATATGCCTTTCTACGAAGCCTCCACACCTGAGCTTGGCTGAGCCACCGGCCCACTCCAAGGCTGGTCTGGACCCAACCTTCTCCCCATTAGCGAGTGCGTCCGCAAGGTCTCCGTGACACTCAGCTCTCCTGTATCCGTGGCCGAATCCAGTGTTCAGGGCACTACCCTAGTATGGGCCGCAGTTGTGTCCCTATCAGGGTCTGACCCGCCTAGAGGTCAGCAGGCAACAGCAGGACTTGGAGAACTGATGGCAGGAGGAAAGGACCCCAGAGAGCATGGGCCCACTCCCCTCAATGCCTCGGTTCCTCTGCTCCAGGCAGCCCACTGCAGCCAGTGTAGACACCTGGTCCTTCATCATCCTGTGCCCCTGTCCCCCTCAAGATGATCAGCGTAAACTTTTTCTGACCCAGTTTCCAGAACTGTTTGAAAGGTGGGGAGTGGGCACGCACACGTGCACACACACATGCACACGCATGTACACACGTGTACACAGACCCCACATCTCCTCCCACTGCAAGCCCTGAATCGCAGGGCTTGGACTCCGTCCGGCTCCTTTCCTTTGACAAAGCTCAGACTGTTGAGAGAGGGGAAATTTGAGTCAAAACAAATCAAACGGTTGTGCTGCAGGTCGTGAGGCTGTGTGATTAAGTCGGCAGCAAACAGCATGCGGGGACCGGCCGTCAGAGGGCACGGAGCAAACCCGCTTGTCTTTGAAAGTTTCCCTTAGAAAGAAATATTTGGGTTCCAGTATCGACCGGGAAGCGGCCACCTGCTGACCTTGACTCAGGAAGCAGATAGCGCCCCACCACCTGCAGCCCCAGGCCTCCCACTCTGACCAGCCCGCCCCCAGTCTCCCGGCTCCATCCGTCCACACAAATGGCAGACTCCCCCACACCCTCTCCCCGGAGGACACAGAGCAGCTCTCCTCCCTGCCTTAGCAGCCTACATGGCATCCTCGACTCTGCGTAAGAGCACAGCAGCACAGCAACCCCTGCTTCCCGGGGTCCGTTCTTGGCCTCCCCGCCCCCCCGCCCCCCACCACCGCCGCTCAAGCAAATGTGAGGAGTAACTCAAACGCAGGGGAACAGCTCTAGGCTCCTCTTGGCTCCAAGGTTGTGCCATTGTTTCTGGGAAGCACCTCCCAGCTTGAACAATTGTCAGCGTAAGACAGGATTACCCTGTAAGCATCCTTCTTGCGTGACTTTAAACTTTTCATGAATCCTGAAGGCTGAAAGAGCCGTGGAACTGCACTCCTTGCCCACAGTCTTACCTTGACCAGCCTGCCATGAAGTGGGCAGTGGGCCCCACAGCTTCTCTTCCTGGCATTTCTGAAGAATTTTGGGTCTGCTTTGACCCCCTGAAACCATCAAGAAAGAGAGGAAGCTGAAAACAGAGGGACATGAGCTTAGAGTCAACGTGATACCAGCATCCCGTCGGGACAGGAGGGGACGTGCTGTGCTGCTTCCTCAGGACCACGGCTCATAGGTCCCTCTGTCCCCAACCCCGTGCAGAGAGCCCACCACCTCCCCCAAGAAAGCGCCTCCTGACAGCCGCGCTGTGGTAGAGGGTCCCGCAAACATGACATCACCTTCTAAATATAACAGCAGATGCGAGAGCCACATGCCTACAACATCAGAAAAGCAATTCAAATGCAAAACCAAAGGCTTGCCTTCCAAGTCTTTGTGCGGATTCTCTGTAAATGTGCACCACATGTCGGCTGTTTACAGAGGAGAGGTCCCTGCTCTCAGGATCACACATGTGGCGGACACGCCAGCCTCATGAGGGAAAGTTGGGGAGCACTCACCCAGCGGGGCCCGGGTTCCCACACTGCCCAGTGGGTCAGAGCAGGAGAGGTGGGAAACCGACTAAGCCCGAGGTCCAGGGCCCACGGCCCCAGCTGGCCAGGGGGCACCTGCGCCCAGTGATCACCTTCCCAGAGCCAGAGGACAGTGCAGAGGTCAGGACAGATGTGCAAACTCGCCGGCTCTGCGACTTTCCCGTGGTCCTGTGTAGTCGCCTCATGTATATACACCTTCGTGTGCACACACATGCCTACACATACATACACAGGCCCGTGCACACACACACACCATGGCCCAGGTGTGGTCCTGAGGATGACAGGCTGTCATCAAAGCTCTTGGGGTTTGTGTGGGAATTCATGGTGGGGCAGGGGGCAGGGGGTTGGGGAAGAGACACCTGGGATGACTGGCACCTGCCCACCTTGCTCTTCCCACCTCCCCGAGGAAGAGGTGCCAGCTTGTCCCTCCCCCACCCTTTCCTACCTGCCCCAAGATCCCCCACACTCCACCCCGGCTGCCTCATACCCCAACCATGCCATGGTTTCCTCCCTTTCTTGGGCCCATCGCTCACTTGGTCTGGGCTCACTTCTTCTAGGACTGCTGATCACCTTCCCCTCCTATCCACCTCTGTCAGGATAAGCAGTGGGCCAGTCACTGTTTCAAGAGCTGGAGGCTCAGAGCTGCCCTCCCCAAGCTTGGGGCCCAGACAGAGGGCACCGGCCTGACGGGCAGAGGCTGTCATCACTGCCTGTGGGTCTGGGCATGGGTAGGGGCTGGAAGAACTGCTGAATCACCAGCCCAGAAGGTGTCTGCAGCTCTGTGTCCTGGGCTCCTAACCCATGTTTCTCACTGAATCCTGCTTTTCATCTGTAAAATAAGATTAAAACTACCTACATTATAGAGCCCCCATAAGAATTAAGTGAACAACATGTGGAAGTGTTCTATAAGGTGAAAATTGTATTTTGCAAACATTATGATCATGACCAGGAGTGAAGTGAGGATGCAGAAGCAATCTGTTGGGAAAAAAACAAAGAAAAGAAAACCCAGGAGGAATCCAGTATTACAGTGTAGCAGCAGCCTGCTCTCTGTGGGGTTCCTCTGGGCAACCCTCAGCCCCCAGCCACATCCACCCTCTGATCACTCACTGAAATCAAGGCTTGTTCCTCGGATTTCTCACACTGAAGGTCGCTCACCTGAGTCAGGTAGAAGAGCTCTCGTCCATTCTCCCCCAAGCTGCTTTCTGTCTCAGAAACCACGGGCCCAGATGTCAGGAGCATACCCTTACTCTCTACTGACCCATCTGAAGAATCTCAGAACTCTGTAATTTTAATCTCGCTTTAGTTCTAGACTTTTATTATGAAGTTTGAATGAATTCAGAGCTTGAGCAAATATATTTTCTGTCCCAGCAGTTGCATTTAAAAAAAAAAAAGCTGAAAACAGAATCCGATAAGGTGAATTAACTCTAGCATGAAGTGTATAGTAAGGCAGGGGCTTCCCAGGTGGTGCTATAAGAACCCACCTGCCAGTTCAGGAGACACAAGAGACACGCGTCAGTCCCTGGGTCGGGAAGATCCCCTGGAGGAGGGCATGGCGACCCACTCCAGTATTCTTGTCTGGAGAATGCCATGGACAGAGGAGCCTGGTGGGTAGTAAGGTAACTTGTGTCCTACACAGAAATACACATGACTGCGCCACCCCAGGGGGCTCCTGCCCAGCTACTCTGTGCTCTCTGCACACATTCCCAAAGGGGAGGAAAACGCACTCCCATCTGGAAAGTGAGAGATGCTCTAGAAAATGCAACACTGCAGACCTGGGGGAAGTGACCAATGCTGCCTTCTGCTCATTCTGAAAGCAGCATCTATCCTTTCCCCTTCTACCCACCCCCCACCTTCTTTCTGCCTATCAGGAAATGTTCCTAAAGCCTCATGTGTATAGCAGACTGGCCCTGCAGCTGGGAGCTGCATCCAGCATGCCTGCCAGGGGCCCATCTCAGGGACGGGGGATGAGGAGATCGCAGGACGCCCCTGCCACGTTATTCAAGTCCAGGCCCAGGGCTACATGGTGCTGCCATGGCCCCTCAGGGCTGGCGCTCTGGGCCTCTGGGATTAACAACAGAGCCTGCAGTGCTGAACATTATGCCCCATGCCTGGTGGATGGTGAGGGATCCCAGAGCCCAGAGAAACCGAGCTGACATTTCCCAGGGAGATAAGCAGAGGACAGGCTCCGCAGAGCCTTCAGGGAGCAACGCCAGGCACACACTCCAGAAGGTCCCCAGCCACTCCAAAGATAAAGACATGAAACCCTTGAAGATCTGAATTCCTGCCTAACTTTATCAAGACGGCGGACTTAAGACAAAGAGGCTGTTCAGCAACTCTGGGAAGGAGACTGCGGTTTCTCAAACTGAGTGGCTCCCAGGGTTTCTTTCAGGAAGGGGTCGGAGCATCCCCACTCCGTCTCTCTGCAGCCAGCAGGGCTGTGCTCTTCCACATACAGGCCTGTGGACCTCCCCCCCGACCCATGGAAGCCCTGTGAGGCAGTACTGGGTTACCCCTTGTTTACAGATGGGGAAACTGAGTTTCAGAGGTGAGGAGCCTACCCGAGTTTGCAAGCCTGAGGCTTGACTGCTCTGCTGTCTGCCTGCTGCCGTGTCTCTGTGTTTAAAGCACACAGAAACCCACTCAGGCCAGAAGAAACAGCCAGGACCATGCTGCGCAGGCCCCAGGCTGACCCTCAGAGTCTGCGGTGCCACCTCGGGCCACACACGGGCCCTGTGCCTGCCCCTGAACTGAGCATCATGATGGGAGGAGGGGTGGCCTGTGGCGCTAGGAAGGTCTGAGGTCCGGGTCCCTCCAAGAAGAGGAGGCGGGGGAAGGTGGCCTCCCCACCTGAAAGCTCAGCACGTCTGAAGGTCGGGCAGGGAGGTCAGGTTTGGGAGAAGCACAGACTCACCCCCAAGACCAGAGCACAGGAGGCCAACCTTGAGCAGACCTCGCAGGCCGAGGCTTTCAGCTGGAAGACACCAGCTTGTATTTTTAAATATTATTTTTATTTTTATTTTTATTTTGTATTTTTAAATATTTTTAAGTATTTTTAAATATTTAAATATTTGCACCTTTACCTTATCAAGAATTCCAAATTTTATTACATGACTATTACCTAATGGCAACCAAGCTTTACATAAAAATGGAATTAACATTATCTGAGGGAATAATCCGCCCTCACAATCAACTGGAGCTCTAAGTAGAATGATGTCAAAGTCGGGAAGCGCCCATGTACAGTGTGGACTCTGGACAAACGCAAGCGCCTGGCTTACTTGTTGAATAAACAATCTGCACCTTAGTCTCTTCACTGGCTCATCAATTCATACAGATTTCTCATGAGTCAGTGCGAACTTACTTACACGTTAGAGATAATATGATTGCAGAGGCCTGTTACATCAGTGTTTAACTTTTACAACCCTCCAAGTGATATCGGTCTGCCCGCTTCCCACATAAGACGGCTTTGCTCTGCGGCTCAGTGCAGCATCACGTATCTCCTGCCTGTCAGGGACATACAGCAGGCATTAGGGATAAACCTAAGCAAAATAACATCCATTCTTGTTCTCACAGGAAGAAAGATACATTGTGTGCTGTGATGAAGGGAAGCTCACAGTCTCTAGAAACTCAAACAGGGGTTCTTAACTCAGTCTTGAAAGGGGAGCAATTTAGGCCCCAAAAAGGCAAAAAATAAAGGATGGGAGTGAGTTTCAAGCAGAGGAGACACAGAATGGGAGTGTGGGCAGAGAAGGCAGCTGACATTTCTGGCCTGATGGAGGCAGCTCCATCTAGCAGATTCTCACATGAGTCACAATATAAGCCATGGTGTGACCTAAGCTTTCCATTAGCCAGACTAAGAGACTAAGAGGAAAATAGGTGAAATCAGTTTAAAATGTTTTTACCCCATTTATCTAAAATATTACCAACTCTACACATAACTGATACAAAATTTACTTTGTTGTTCAGTAGCTCAGTCGTGTCTGACTCTTTGTAACCCCATGGACTGCAGCACACCAGGCTTCCCTGTCCTTCACCATCTCCCATAGTTTGCTCAAATTCATGTCCATTGACTCAGTGATGACATCCAACCATCTCTCATCTTTCATTACCCCCTTTCCCTTCTGCCTTCAGTCTTTCTCTGCTTCAGGGTCTTTTCCAACGCTCTTCGCATGAGATGGCCAAAGTATTGGAGCTTCAGCTTCAGCATCAATCTTCCTAATGAGTATTCAGGGTTGGTTTCCTTTATGATTGACTGGTTTGATCTCCTTGCTGTCCAAGGGACAGGGACAAAATTACTAATGAGGCCTTTTACCATCTTTACACCCAAGGAGCAACTCTGCTTGGATTGTCCAGTGTCTGCCCTGGATGAAGAGCCCAGGGTCACAGGCTCAGGGCCGGGGAAGGGGAGGATCAGATAGGCTGGAGAAGTGAACAGTCCCATGAACGAGTCACTGGAAGTGGGGGGAACACAGGCGGAGAGAGGGGCTTGCAGGGTCAGTGCAATCTGAAGGAAGCTGACACTGGGCCCAGGAGAAGGAGGCAGAGCTAGAAAAGCCAGACCCTGAGGCTGAAGGGTGGGTGGAGTCTGGTGGGTCTGTGTGGGGAGCTCAGCCAGGGAGCCCAGCCGCAGACAGACAGTAGGAACCCAGTCGTTGGTGCAGAGCCGGAGACTGCAGCAGGCTGGCAAGAGCTCCTGCTGTGCTCAGCGCAGTGCAGCTGGTCACACACAAGACGCCCGTGTGTCACACAGACAAGTTCATGTCCCTGTGTCACCGTATAGCCCTCTCCCTGCTCTGAGGGTGGAAGGGGTAGAAGCAGAGCCACCAGTTTCAAACTCGGGGCCACACTGGGGAACAAGCTCCTGGGGCAAATCCCAGCTCACAAAGAAGAGGGGCAGGGGGATTTTCCTGGGCTCCCTGGACCCCACCATCTGCTAAGGGGACGGAGCAGGCAGACACCACCTGCTGCCCACCCAGCCCCCCTGCTGGCAGTTTGGACCCTGCAGCTCACACCAGCCACGCGCCGTGCGAAGGAACCACCACCCATGGCTGTGGGCCTTCCCTGAGAAGTGGCATCTGGTCCTGGGAGCCCCGAGCTGGTTCCTCAGAAGCCTTGGGCTCTGGCCGGCTGTCCCTGGGGAGATGCCAACTGTGCTGCCCTTCCTGCTGGTCATTTGGTGAGTAGGTGGGCGTGGGCCTCCAGCAGGTGTTCACCGTTCCTTCTAGAAAGGCCAGGTGCTGTCCAGCACTGGATTTGTTGTGGATACCACCTGTCTGCTCACATGCGAAGATCCTCTTGAAGGGAACAGAGAGTAACAGAGGGGATGGGCGAGAACCTGCCTGACCTGCCAGGCAGAGCGTGGACAGGAGCCCCGAGGCTCCAAGTGGTGCCCTCAGGAGGCAGCTTCCGGGCTGTGTAGAGCCATGTAGAGCCGTGCAGATGCGTCCTGAGCAGAGCGGGGTACTGGGGCCAAGGAGGAGACAGCTGATGTTTGGGAAAAGGAAGTGGTCTTATGCTTGGGAGGGAGGTCGGGGCTGCCCACAGCTTGGAAAGCCCAGACAGAGGGGACCAGGATGCTGAGAGTTGTCAGGAAACGTGAGCCAGCTGCGGGTCTGTGATTCAGGAAGGCTTTTGGAGGGGCTCTCTGCAGGGTGTAGACACAAGGCTGTGGCCAACTGGATGGAAGCAGGGAGACTTGGTGGGGTGGGGCGGGGGGGTGAGCATAGGCCATGTGGGATGAACCAAAGGACAGCAGTGGGAAGGGAGGTGAGGACCCCTAGGGAGGCCACAGAGAGAGGAAACGGGCAGGAAGAGCAGCTGGGCATGCAGGCAGGGGTGGACGGAAGTGCTCCTGGGGCCCCCATTGTCTCACTCAGTGGACAGAGTGGGCAGTGGTCTCATTTCCTGAAATGGGATTTCTGCAGGGGAGGAGAGGGCACCACCACTGAGGTCGTAGCCATGCTGTCTCTGAAATTCCCGGCAGGTGTCCTGGAGGGCAGGTGGCTGTGAAGCTGGGCCTCTGAGGACAGACCCACGACAAACTGGGGCTTCTGAGTGACATGGACCAGGTCTGGACAGGACCCCCCACGTGGGGGCAAGTGAGCCAGGCTGGGGAAGCAGGGTGAGCAGGTGGCAGGATGAGCTGAGGTTGAGATGCTGACTCCAGGCTCTGGGGAGCCGGCCCCGCACCTGGATGGGGGAGATCAATGGCAGGTGGGTGGACCCCTGAGAACCAGGTCAGCCCATCAGAATCTCGCATCTTCCCATACCCTAGACAAGCCCTAAAATTGCTAACTGGTGGTATCTGTTTTCAGTGATCAGCAGACATCTCTTGCTGTTAACTGGATTGTCTTCTCAGCCAGGAGCTCCTATATGTCCTGGTTCCTCTCTGACCTTCTCAGGATGGTCCCTTGAGCTACTGAGAGGCCACCTCTGGACTACAGTCCTCTGTACGGTCCCCAGATGAAACACAAATCACACATTTAGGTTGTGCATTCTCCTCTGTCCACACCCGGGAAGCAAACGCTTGTCCACAGTGGTCTGGACCCCTCTCCTCCACTGAAGGGGGCAGGTGATAACTGGATGTTCCTGTGAAAGTCTCTGAAGCTGGGGGGTGTGACAGGGCAGCAGACCTACCAGGTCTACCAGGTGGCCAGACACCAGCCCCAGCAGGTGAGAACAGGCAGCAGGCGGACTCCAGTTTCCCACGCCTACGAGTAGGGCTACAGACAAGGACTCCCCAGGCCAGAAGAGGAGCCTGGTGTGGTTTCAGTCTCCCAGGGGAATGGTGACAACTGTGTGAGGACAGATTGGGTTGGGGCAGCAAGAGCAGCGAAGTCTCACATTGCTCGTTCCCTCACTGTGAAAACCTCATCTTCTGTTTTCTTCTAAAGAGCATTATCCCAAAGGTTAGACTGATTCAGCTAAACTGTCTCCTAAAAGTTTGATTATTGAAAAAGTCTGGTGACCACTGTCCTCTCCCCCTGAGCCCTTCCCCTCCCCCAGCCCTGAGGTTACTCTTCAATATAGAAACACCCTCCTCAGTGCTTCTGGATGTCCTCCCCCTCCAGCTCATCCAAGCCCATGGCCAGGCTCATTCCTGTTCTCAGCAGAGGGGACGGGTGCCTCTGCCAGACTTCCTGCAGCTGCCTTCTCTCAGAGCCTGTGCTCTAGTTTCCCAACTTGAAAGGTGTCCCAGAAAGGCTTGCCTCATCCCATTACCCGGGGGAGCCTAGCATCCCCAGGGACAACAGACAACAGCTGGTCCAGGCGCAGGCATCCAAGCTTCTGAGGCCACGACCAGCGACCGCGAGGATCGACCCAGGGAAGGCTGAGCGGCTTTCCCCAGCCACCAAGCCGGGCTGGGCGGACGGCAGAGCTGCGGCTGGGACCCGGGGTCCTGGTCCTGTCTGGAACATGGGCCATCCTGTGCCAGCTCCCGTGGCGTCCTAATCGTTTCCATCTTGGTAACGGCTGCCATATCACACAGCTATGGCTTCACAGGAGACTATTCCAGATGAGAAGCAGAGCTGCGAGCGAAGAATGCTTGTTACAGCAGAGCTACTTTTGGCCATGGAAAGAGGAGTGTGAGAAACTGATCTGGCCAAGAGCTTCCTTCTTCATGTTCTCAAAATTAGAGCCACGTCCCGCCCCTGTGCTGACAACACCCAGGACAGTCGGGATAAACGAGCCTCCCAGAAACCTTGTGAACAGCAGCCTGGGGGGTCAGTGGCCACCTGTCCTCTGGGACAGGGTCCTAAATTCCCCAGTCCACAAGCCTTCCTCCACACAGGAGGGACCCACTCTCTTAGGATTTGGAAATAAATAATGTTTATTCTCCTGAGGCTACATCTCGGGGTGCAAAGTGACTGATTTCTAGAGATAAACACTGACAAACCATGTCCTCAACCTGAGCAGAAATCAGGGCTGAATGTCCAGCCTGTAGGGCTGGAGGCAGGGACATGGGTGAGTGGCATGAACAGGCTGCGTGGGCATACTCTGCAGCCCCCAAACCCCTCGGACCACAAGATGAAGGGTGGGGGGGGCGGGTCCTGGCAGCATGTCTCCGGGCCTGGGGGCAGGAGGGTCCCTCACGAGCACTGGTGTGTGGCTGCCCATGGCCACATGGGTCAGGCAGCCAAAAACCACACCCCAGCTTTCAGAACCCTCCTCGCCTCCTCTCACTGCAGCAGAGCAAGAGGGAAGAAAGAATTGTGGCTAAGACCATTTCCGAGCAGAGCGGTCACTGCAGGGGGCAGGGACTCCCCACCAGAGGAGGACACGGTGGGCAACCAGGTGGCCCCGGAGATGCTGCGGGCCGTCGGGGAGGGGGGTCGCACAGGAAGCACCTCCTGTGAGTGAGAAGTAAAGTGTGCGGTCAGCACGGGGGTGGGCAGCTAGAGGAAGCAACCCTGAACCGTGTCCTGAAACACAATGTGTCCGTGCTGACCAACCGAGAGCTGCAGGAAAAGTGTTTTGACTTGTATATCCTTTCCACAGACAAAGAGCTCTGTGTATCAGTATCTATTTAATCGGCTGTGCTTTCAGGACAGCTGCTGAGAGATGACCCCGGTCCTAAATCGGGACGGAGCTGATGCTAACACGGGATAAACACAAACCACCTGGCAGCATCTCCACAGAGAACCCCACCGTCGGATTCAAGAGACAAGTCTCAGCTGGCATCACACAGACCCCTCAGACGACCAACAGCTCGGGAGGCTGTCCTGGCCTCTCCTCAAGCCGCCTGGGTCCACTCACCTTCACCTGCCCCAGTTCCAAGACCTTCAGAAACTGACTCCACCACACCTATGAAATGAGAATGGTGCTAACACTCACCTGGTGGTCTGAGAAGCAAGGAGGACCATCTTGTTTGCATAATATCATCAAGAAAGAGAAGGATGCTTTGTTTCAGGTATGACTATGAAATAATCATAAAATACTACTACCTTTCTGTTACAAGCACAGCAGAATCCCAAGTCTACAACCCCAACCTTTGCAAAGTAACCAGTTAAAAGTTTGAAACTGATACATTTGAAAATACTGAGCTACAGGAAAGATATGAATGATCTTCTTAGGTGATAATTTGATTCTGTTACACTGAAGGTGTTCGGAAGACAGCGTCTGCTCAGGGCCGTCAGAAATAAGCTCTTCTTCGACCGGCAGCTGCCAACCAGGATGGAGCAAGAGGAGCAGCCACGGGCCCCTAGAGGGCTGTTGCCTGTATGGGCAGCTCTCCAGGTAAACCCTCACTTCCATGCTCCTCCCCACAGTGGCCTGGGGACCCCTCAGGCCATTTACTCAGGAATTTGAAAGGATTTCTGTTTTTATTCTAGAAAAATTATGTTCACACAACAATGTATATG
This sequence comes from Ovis aries, assembly GCF_016772045.2. NCBI lineage: Eukaryota > Metazoa > Chordata > Mammalia > Artiodactyla > Bovidae > Ovis > Ovis aries. The sequence continues at coordinate 32,792,365 of NC_056062.1, read as the reverse complement.
TGAATGCTTTTGGAAGCATTATTTGTAATAGCCAAACACAGGGGCCAACTCAGGTGTCCTTCAGCCATGAGTGGTTACAGGAAAGGTGTTCTTCCAGAATGTGGAAGATGCTCAGACGGAAAGGATGCAGAAACCGGACAAAGAGGACAGGCCTCAAGGAATGACGCTCAGCAAGGACACCTCCCACACACATTGGACAACGCACGAAGATGGAAGAGGCTGTGCTCACCAGGGGTAGGGGTGGGGGTGACCCCAAAGGGAAGCACAGGGACCCTGGTGATGGGGATAAATAAACAGATAAACAGACTCTCACCATGGGCAAGTCTGCAGCTGCACAAACTCAGCTTTAGCTTCTGATGTGGAGGTGTCGGTCTGTAAGTTCATGGGGCGTTACCTAGGGAGACAGGGTGAATAGTCATGGGTGTCTCTGCATCGTCTATCTCACAGCTGCACTGATTCTTCATCTCACATAAAGAGTTTAAAAGCATATACACACTACTCTGTGTATGCAGATAACTAACAAGGACCTAGAGTACAGCACAGGGAATTCCACTCAATAATGATCTAAAGGGAAAAGAATCTTAAAAAGAGTAGACATATATATGTCTAACTGAATCCCTTTGCTGTACAGCAGAAACTAATAAATCATTGTAAATCAACTATACTACAATAAAATTTTTTTAAAAAAATATATTATTTGAGGGAAAATTTGTGACCCAGAACTCAGGTCCACAGCTTCCTACAGAGCTTCCTACGGAGCTGGCTGGCCCCTCTTTTTTGGAGAGAATTGCCTACTGACTTTAATCAGTAAAGAGCCTCGGAGCTCAGGTCAAAGACTCAGGCTGGCCCTGCCCCCCTGGTGCCGGTCACCCTGAGGCAGTGCTCTGAGGCCAGGCCCTCACTCATCCTGGGTGTGGCTCCCAGGCCTGAGAGGACACCTCTGTGACTGCAGTGTGAACAGACGGGCCCTCCTCCCTCCCTCCCTGCAGCCCCCGTTCCTGCTGTGCCTCCCAGGCTCTGTCGCCTATAGCCACTGAGGGTGGGGGGTCCACATGCCTCTCTGCAGGACCGAGGCCCCAGACAGGCTGAGAAGACTGCTGCAGACCCAAAGCCCGGACTCAAGCACAGAAGAAGGGCAAGTGGCCATGGGCCCTGCCTGACACGTGTGTGTGAATGCGTGTGGTCAGCTCTGTGTCCAGCACAGGACTCAGCCTGTCTCGGGTCCTGGCAGTAGTGATGATGGGCTTGCACCGCGGTGATCACACTGACCCAGCTGGTAGAAGGGACAGGCTCTCCAGAGAAGGAATCCACGTCTCAGGTTCCCTTCTTGTGACTCTGCCCTGTGCTCTCACCGGGACCATATACGCAGACGGGTGGCCAGCAAGGTGGGGCCCAGGCCACTGACTGACAGGGCCGTGGGCAGCCCGAGGGCTGGCCAGGCCTCCTCCTCTCTCTGCAGACAGCAGTCAGGCCTCCTCCAGATCCCATGGGTAGACGGGCACCTCCTGGCCTTCCCTCATGCTCTGTGATGAAAAACAGGAGGAAAACAGCCGGATCTGAGCTGCCTCTGAACAGGATGCATGGGGGTGTCACCCAAGTGGAGTGGAAGGATGGAGCGGGGTCACGACCCTCCCTCGGGAGGTGGGTGTCATTCGGGGGTGGCCCTTCCTGCTGACGCTTGGCTTTCCAAGCCCTCTGCTGTCTGTGACCCACACAGTCATGTTAACACAGAGACACACGGGAGGAATTCAGGTGTAAAAACCAATGACTAGACACCAACACTCATGTCTGCAGTCACGAGGGTGTTTACTCTGCATGCAGTCACTTCCGCCTCCCACCCTGCATCTTCCTGCCACCACCACCGCCCCCCCTGCCCACTGTGAGAAGTGGTCCCCAGAGGAGGCTGAAATACCCACAGGGGCTGGGGGGCTAAATAGGCCGGACTCTGTGCACAGAACCCTCCCAGGGGTCAGTGCTGGCTCAGGGGCCACAGCCCATGTGGGCCAGGCACTGGAAGGAAGCCAGCAGGGGGACAGAGGCACTCAAGGCGTTCCTAGAGCCCCTGCACCTCAGGCCTGATGGTTCCCCTGGGGATTCTATGGTAATAAGATGGAGACGCAGGACACCCCACGTCAGTCTCCCCTGCTCTCATCATCACCGGTGAGGACATAACCCCCTCCAACCTGGGAATCCCCGGACATTCACCACAGGACCAGAGATCAGGCCAGCAGTGTCCACGCACAACAAGCCCAAACAGGAAAGCAGGTGCCTGGGTGGGCCCTCTACGGGGTACAACCCTCTGGGCATGTGGTCACCACCAGGCATGTGGTCACCACCAGGCTGATCAGGTTGAGAGAGCAGGGGTCCGTCTCCGTGTCCAGGAGCATAAGGAATGGGGATGGGGGCCTCCCGGGAAAGAAATCCACTCCTACTCATAGACGCGGAGTCGGGCCCCAGAGAGGCTGTGTGACCACTAGCAGAATGCCTGACTCCCCTGAGCGGGCCCGTGGTGGAAAGCAGTCCCATAATAAAGAGCAGACGCCAGCACTCCCCTCCATCTGCAGGAGGGACCCAGACATCGGCATTCCTGCCCTCTGTTTCCTCTGCTTCCACTGAGATGTTTTGGGAACCTCTCCGCTGGCTACAAGTTTATATAACCTCTCATCTGCCAATTCTCGGAGAGAAAAACGCTTGAGGTTTTACAGAGCAGTTACGTTCACATAAAAACAACATCAAATCCTGCACTGTAATATGCGAAATAAATCCAATTTTCATCACTAATGATAATAGAAGGAAACACCATTGGAAAGAAGGCTGTTTCGTGCCTGTAACTGTAAAGAGCCTGGTAACCATCAGAGAATCTCTTGATGTAAGTGAAAGAGGAGAGTGAAAGAGCTGGCTTAAAATTCAACATTCAAAAAACAAAGATCATGGCCTCTGGTCCCATCATGGCAAATAGATGGGGAAACAATGGAAACAGTGACAGACTTTATTTTCTTGGGCTCTAAAATCATTGCAGATGGTGACTGCAGCCATGAAGTTAAAAGACGCGCACTCCTTGAAAGAAAAGCTATGACCAACCTAGACAGCATATTAAAAAGCAGAGACATTACTTTGCGGACAAAGGTCCATCTAGTCAAAGCTGTTTTCCCAATAGCCATGTATGGATGTGACAGTTGGACAATAAAGAAAGCTGAGTGCTGGAAAATTGATGCTTTTGAACTGTAGTGTTGGAGAAGACTCTAGAGAGTCCCTTGGACTGCAAGATCAAACCAGTCAATCCTAGAGGAGATAAATCCTGAATGTTCATTGGAAGGACTGATACTGAAGCTGTAGCTCCAATACTTTGGCCACCTGATGCAAAAAACTGACTCTGATAATGGGAAAGATTGGAGGCGGGAGGAGAAGGGGACAACAGAGGATGAGACGTTTGGATGGCATCACCAACTCGATTACCATGAGTTTGAGCAAGCTCTGGGAGTTGGTGATGGACAGAGAAGCCTGGTGTGCTGCAGTCCATGGGGTCTCAAAGAGTCGAACATAACTAAGTGATTGAACTGAGCTGAACCATCAAAGAACCTCCAGGGAGGACCAAGTAAGATTCTCTTTCCAGTTGTCTTCCCATTAATTACGGTGTTGAACCCCAGTTTGACCCTGGACCTCATGCACTCCTGTTCCCTGGGCACCCAGTCCTAGCATGGCTCACGTGACTGCAGGGCCAGCGCCCACATATACAGGTGGACACAGGATGAGCACACGACTGATGCAGCTGAAGCTTGGGGTCAGCTGGTGAAAGACTGAGGCAGTGACAGCGGGAAGTCTCCTGATGGGGCAAAGACAGGAGCCCACGGGCTGCTGGTCACCCAACCCCAGTATCCAGGCTTCTTGAAGTGGGTGAGGGATCTGACCTGAAGTGGTGGGAAGAGTGCTTCAGGCAGAGGCAAATATTAACGCATACATGCCTGTGTGCACGCACATGCTCAGTCACGTCCAACTCTGTGATCCCACGGACTATAGCCCACCAGGTTCCTCTGTCCATGGGATTTTCCAGGCAAGAACACTGGAGTGGGTTGTAATTTCCTCCTCCAGGAGATCTTCCTGACCCCTGCATCTCTTGCATTGGTAGATGGATAATTTACCACTAGCATCACCTGGGAAGGCCCAAGAAATGTGAGCAGAAAGCATTGGCTGGGAATTGAACCCAGGTCTCCTGAGTAGGAGGCAAGATTTCTACCACTAAACCACCAATGCCACTCATTTCAAACAGACGGAGGGGCAAACGTAAACCCTCAGAGTGAGGAGAGCATTAGCGGAAACGCACAGTGACCGGGGGCCATGGTGGCTGGAGAGGCGGGCAGTCAGGAGGCACACAGCGGCCTCTGGACCCTATCTTCTCGAGAGCAACGGTATCCCATCGACATGTGGCTGAACTACAGCATGCAGAGTCCAGGAAACAAGGCAGGCAAGGGTCAGCGCCTCTCAAGGCCACCAGAGGTCAAGCAGCAAAGCAAGGGGCTCCAGCCACTCAACAGATGCCGGCAGAGTCACTGGACATGGTCAGGCAGCGTCCTGCTCACCCCGTGCCCGTGCAGGCGCCCAGAAGCAGCCACCCTTGCTGTGGTTCTTGAGGAGGAGGGCACTTGGTGTTCCTCATGACAAGCAATTTTAAGGCGCCTTCGAATCGCTGGGTTTGGAGAAGATTCTGCACAAAGGAGGCCACGGTAGAGGGGGGTGATGGCCGCTGGCCAGGCTTCCAGGCTGGGTGACCAGCTCTCAGGCTGAGAAGCCACATTTATTTCTCTCAAGAGAAAGCAAAATGATTTACACAAATGTCACTGGTGTTCAAAACCCACCGTGACGGGGTGGAGGGAGCAGAAGGAAGCCCCGTGTTGGCTGAGGGCGGCCCACCTCCTCGGGTCTCTGGAAGAAGTTTCTCCCCCAGCACGTGCGGGCATCACAAAGGACTTACAGGGGGTCCTGGGTGAAGCACCTTAGATCTGATTTGGTGGGGATTTTACTGTTGCTTTTGTTTGGGGGGTTTTAATCAAGTTGAACAAATAGAAGCACTATCTTAGGATGAATTGTAACCAAGTTACTTTACACCTCGCTACAATCCCCAGGTCAGAAAATTGTAAAGATGGGAGATGATTTCCGAAGGACCAAACCAGTAAAATTTCCAATTTATGTCGTCTAACTTAAAGATGATGATTGTGCTGCATATTGCAGGGAGGCTCGGGGGGAGGGATAGGAGTGCTTGTGTTTTTTTAATCTAGGTAAAGTTTCAAAAACTAATGTAGATTAAGCGGGTCTGAGTGCAATTAAATTTATGAATACAGAGAAAAATATGAAGTTTTATTAACTGTGGAAGGAATGTGGGTCCTTAGCTGCCCAGCCAGTTCATGAAGACCAAGGAGATCAACTTACAGGGGTTAAATAAACACACTACTTTTTATTATAGCTCAAATGAATCCTCTTGCAGCAAAGCACCGAGTCTACAGTTGGCTTACGAGGTTTTCGTCTCCAGGGGCTCTGGATCTGCCCGGAGAGCAGGACCCACTCTGTTTGGGGCCTCAGGCTGGATTTTTCACATCCCTGGATGGTACTCATCCTATGTCCTAAATGGAAACCAGTACATAAGAAGCAGGGAGTATGAAAGGACACGTGTATGCAAAGAAGAAAAGCGCAGGGGGTGGATGGAGGGGCCAGGCTGGGCCTCGAAGTTCTGTGCTCAGAGAGTAGAGAGTGCCTGGATGGGAGCTGACACGTGACATGTGATCGTGGCTGGAGCAACTTTCAGAAATCTTAGCAAATGCACTCAGGCTGATCCTGGAGACCAGGCAGAGTAGGACCAAGGCCGGGGGGGAGGGGGGGGGGGTGGGGAGGCCACCCTCCCAATAGCTCAGCTGACCCCCACCCCCAGGACCTCCCCGCCTCAAGGCTGTGTGGCCAACCAGGAGCTTGTTAATTGTGCCAATGATTGGTTTGCCAGCAGCTCTTACAGATTAATATTTCAGGAGTTAGAGACCCAGCTGAGCATGAAAAGAGCATCCACTCCAGGTTGGGAATCACATTTCAATTCTGCGGAGAAAGAGAAAAAAGTGTTTCTTGAGTGAAGAGGACGAGACTCATTCACCTCCTGCGGCGGCAGACTCTGGCCTAAACTGGCTCCGGAGCTCAGAGCGGGGTACTCAGCTGTCTGCCAGGGCCCAGCGCCATGGGGTCCAACCCCACGGGGCCCAGCACCAGGCCGCCAGGGTTGCCCTGTTTAGAGAACTGCCCCCTGCACTTCAAGTATCTCTTAGTTTTTCTGCAGGAAAATGGCACATTGCTTAAACTTCCTGTGGTTAAAAAGTGCTTTTCAAGAATGTGTTTCCGAAACTAAAAAAAATGAGCTGAGACTGTGTGATGTTTTTCTTACAGGGACCAGAAAGGCCTGGATTCTCTGTGTCCACAGTGGGCTGGTTCCAAGCTCACAGTGAGGGCAGGCTGGGGGCCGGGGTCCGCGGGGCGGGGGACGGGGTAGGGGGTGCAAATAACCTACCCGGGGTCCCATCCAGACCTCCCTGGAGTCCAGGCCTCCCAAGGTCCCCCCAACCCTCATTTCTCCCACTCCCCGACCAGATCTCTGGCCCCCTCACCCACCCTGGCTCCCTCCCCTCTCCTGCGGTGCCCTTCCCCCACCCGGGCCTCCCTCCCAGACCCCAGCTCCTCACACCCGAGGACGGTTCCCGCACCCCCCGCGGGCTCCCCCGGGCACCCCTCCCCTGCAGGCTCCTCCTCCCTGGAGCGTTCTGGGGCCTGCCTATCATCTTCTCTAATTGTTTCCAGATTCGTGTGGGAGGTCAGGCCGCGAGCGCTGCTCCATGCCAAGTTTATAAACAGAGCAGTGTTTCCAGATGTCCGCTGGCTCCAGCCTGGCGAGCAGGTTGATTGGGACCAGAGCAGCAACAGGTGGAGCGCAGACAATGAATTCCTTGACACTTACTTACTCCCTCAACTCTCCTCCCCCCGGCTCTCAGCCCCATCTGCCACTGTCCCCACAGATCCCCAAACGCTCACATGAACGGCAGAGCCTGGAATGCAAGGAAAACAGTCATTTCCCTAATGAGGGCGGGGGTTGGGGGAGGGGGGCAGCGTCCCCATGGACATCAGAGCCTGGCTGGGCCCGCAGGAGGAGGGATTGGGCGGGGTGCCCAGCCCCTCCCTCGCCCAGGCCTCCCCAGCTCTGTCCCCAGCTGATGGCCGCCCAAGTGGGGCTGCTCCTCACAGCAAGTGTTCTAGGAAACGCCTGGGCTTCTCAGGAAAAGGACAGACAACAGGGTTCAGGCCCGCTGCATGCTCAGGGATCCAAAGGGACAGGGTAGGCTACAGTCTGGACCTGCAAACTGGATAAGGTGCACCCTGGGGACCCTGGGACCACAGCGCAGTGTCCTGTCCACGGGGAAGTGGCTGGGCCAGGGACTCAGCGAGGCAGCACGTCAGACGCCTCCACCCAGAGGGCCTAGCTCACAGGCCCTGTGGCGGCTCCCATGGGGGCTGGGCTCAAAGCTGAGGTCCCCGGCCGTGGACCCAGAGGCCCTGAGGGCGGGAGACGAAGCCTGCGACCGGATGGAATCCAGGCTGGCTCAAGCAGGAACCCTCCCAGGTTTCAGTCCCAACCTATAGAAAGTGCTGTGAAAATACAGCACATAAATATCGAAAGCACGTCTGTGAGTGTCTCTGAGTTAAGACTAGGTTATCTTCTGCCAGTCTTTGAATCTGACTTTGTTCTTATAATATGTAACCCGACCCTGGGCTTTGAAGAGCCAGGATCTGGGACCAGGACTGAGCAGTTCATCTGAACTGACAGGACACCGGTGCGGGGGTCCGTCCACCCACCCAGGCCCAGCCCAGGCCCGACACCCTGAAGGCCCTGCAGCGCCACCACTAACATCCCGCGTCACAGCCGAGCACACAGACCTAGAGCAGGGCCTGCCGGACTCAGTCTCCAAAGGGAAGAGCACACACTCGTGTGTCTTTAATTACCTTCGCTCCATTTCCACAGGGCGGCTCTGACTGGTGCTTTATCCACAAAGCTCCAAGTACTACAGAAGGAATTCCTAAGGAAACAAATCATGCCTGAAACGAAAGAGCAAGAAAATGAGTTAGAGAGATAAACCCCTGAATGGGAGGGGGAGGGGAAGAGGAGGGGGAGGGGAGGGGAGGGGAGCGGAGGGAGAGGAATATCAGAAGGAACTGGATTTGTCACAGCTAAGAATCCTGCATGGCAACCCCCGCCCGCCAGGGAGCAGGGTCTACTCCAAACTCGAAGCGCCAGTGGCTGGAGAGGACCCCCAACACAGCCGGGTTCACCCCAACACCTTGTCCCTGGGGACCACCCCCATGACAGGGAGGACATCTTCACCTGTGCTCTGAGACCAGGCGTGGAGCTGTGTTCCCACCACCAAGCACAGAGACCCACAGCCATGGCACCCCCTGAGCCCATCAGAACAGGGCACACAGCAGTTCCTCTAACTGCAAGAACCTGGCTAAACCAACAGCAACTTCTACAGCTTAAAATCTCAACATCCTCTCTAGGTGGTTAGTGGAGACTGGAACTTGTCCTGTCTACACAATTATAATTATGCAGCAAAAAAAAAAGTGAGCTAGTGAGAACATTAGAAAGTGTCACGGCATTTCCTAATTTCACTGATGAATGAAAACCCCTAATGTATCAGATGCAGAGTGCCACACCATGTGGGCAAGCTGGCTCTCCACATGCCCACGTGACTGAGCCTCTCTTGAGGCCAAAGTGCAGAACCTACAGGAAAAGAAGCATCTTAAAGAACTTGAGTTTTCAAACTGGAATGTATTACACCTTTTCAAACATAGATCAGGATATTTCAGCAAACACAATGTGTTTGTGATTTTTATAAACTGGTGGTTCTTAGGAGGAACAATGAGCCTACGTGTGCGGAGGGCCCTTAAAGCAGGGTGTTTACTAGGGGTGCAGTCCTGGGGAGCAAGCTTAAATGCTTCCTGAGACGAAACCCAGGCAGAACTGAGCCAGTTAACCAGCCAAGTGCCTCTTTATGTAACGTTTGAAACACTTCTAACCAGAATTAAGGGGATTTTTTCTTCCCCCCTTCAACTTGGCAAGCAACTGAAAAGACCAGTGTGGAGGAGGTGAGAAATGCCATTTCCAAGTCCTGAAGCCGAGTCAGCTGCCCGGGTGACTTAACCCCATCCTGACACAATGGGCTGTTTGTCAGCCCCCGGCTCAGACACAGGGATGCAGTCCGTACTGTGAGGGGGGCTGACAACCACATCCTTCCTCCCCGTTTGGTCCTGAGCGCCTCCTCGCCACACACTCCTCTCTCTGCTCTGTCCGAAGCCCGAATGATGGAGTCACACCCGTTGCTGTGTCCTCCCAGACAGAAGTCCTGGCCGCACCTACCTGGCCATCCTCAGGTTTCCAGGTGCCATCCCTGCCCAGAGAGCCACTGGCCACCAACAGGGGACAGTGCTTTGGACAGCCGGTTGGCCTCTCTCTTGGGCTTTCTTCCCCTGTGCAGAGCACAGCCCAGAAAGTTCAGCCTGTGGTCCCCAGGGCAGGCGGGGGCCGGGGGGATGGGAAGAGGCCACAGCAGATCCCAGCACCCAGCATCATCAGACCTCCAACTCCACGCTTTTGTGGCTCAGTTGGTAAAGAATCTGCCTGTAATGCTGGAGACCTGAGTTCAATCCCCAGGTTGGGAAGATCCCCTGGAGAAGGGAAAGGCAACCCACTCCAGTATTCTGGCCTGGAGAATTCCATGGACTGTATGGTCCATGGGGTCGCAGAGTCAGACACGACTGAGCGACTTTCACTTTCACTGCCAAGGCTGCTCAGTCTCGCTGCGTCTGACCCCACATGTGTGCTGATGAACCAGCTCTGCTGAGAGAGCCCCTCTGATCCCACGCGTCTGCTGATGAACCAGACTCTGCTCAGCAGGGTATCTGGGGTGTGAGAGTCATGTTAAGTCCATTTAAATTTGCTGGGATGACCACACACTTGGCGGTTAGTGCAAAGGCCCTGTTGTTCAAGATTTCTAGCCAGGGATTTGGCCAGACACCAAATCTAATCTCCCGGGAGTGGGAGGAAAGCAGACAGGCCTCTGACCCTACCCCGAAGGGGTGACCCCTGGGCACAGCAGGCCTGGGGGCTCTGTGTCCTCCAACCCAGCTATGTAACTCAAGGTAGAAAGAATATGCTTCTGAGGACAAGGGGCTTCCCAGGAGGCTCAGTGGTAAAGAGCCCACCTGCCAATGCAGGAGGTACAAGAGGCGTGGGTTCAGTCCCTGGGTGGGGAAGATCCCCTGGAGTAAGAAACAGCAGCCCACTCCAATGTGCTTTCCTGGAGAATCCCATGAGTAGTAGATTCTTCAAAAGTCTATCAAATGCTGTTTTGTTCTGTAACAAGGAAACTAGAACTCCTGGATCTGAAATGAAGATTCTTAGAAATTCTACAGAAATCAAAGCGATGATACCATGAACTGGCAGAAGGGGATCCAGAGAAAACCACTAATTTTAAAAAATAAAGTTAATTCCATCACAAAGAACAACCCGAACCAAAATGTTTAGATGATATCATGCAACATTATTTGGACATTATTTGGAAGAAATATATTTCCATTTAAGACTTTTAAAGAATTTTTATTCTCTTTCAATGTCACGGGGCTTCTATAACTTAGGATGTTCCCCAAACAGAGGTTTGCTTTCGCTGGGTGGACGCACCCTCTGAGATATAAGGTCACACCTGGTTTACTCACATGGCCCAGAATCGCACCCCCTGGAGCCCAGAGAAGACCACTGGGGGCACCCCATCTCCAAACTCTGACTCTGCCACCCTGAGTGTGGAAATCACCTCTGTCCTGAAACATGGGGACATTTTCCATACACGACTTAGCAACACGCCCCTGCCAGCCATCACCTGCAAATAAGTGAACTGTAAATAACACAATGAAAGCTTGTCCTGATATCGGAATAAATCCTTGCTACACCTGCACAAAGTTATTTTATTTAGAAAAGACCAAAAGTTACCGGTGCCCACTTGCTTCTGATGAAGATTCTTAAATATCCAGAAGGATTAGGAAAGCAGTACTTAGCAGTAATAACTTATTCCCAATAAAAGTGATCTCTGGCCAAGACCCAACGAAAAGTTATGTGACCCAGATGAGGCTCTGGATGGTTGAGAAGGGCCTGCTTTCCTAAGACTCAGATGGCCCTTGAGCAGAGTTCCCAATAACGGCCTCCAGGGCACACAGGGACAGAGATGAACAGGGAGACAGAGACAGAGAGAGAACAGGGAGACAGAGAAAGAGACAGAGAGAGAGAGGCCGAGAGAGACAGAGTCAGAGAGACAGACAGAGAGAGGCAGGAAGGGCACGTGGATGCCTTCACGGTTGTAAGAAAGGCCACTTGAGCTGAACGTATTTCCTGAAACCAGGTCACCTCAGGCGGACACCCAGGATCCCAGTCCCCCCTCCCCGGGGGACTCAGGGGAACCAGCACAGGTTCTCTGGCACCAAAATGCAGTGTTTCCCTGAGAGAAGCCATGAGGAGAAGGACCGGGCGACCTCGCTGAGGACCTCCTCAGGGAAGCTTCCTGACTCCAGGCAGGGGGGACTGGACACCTGCACACCCTGCCCAAGGCCACCAGCCCAAGAAAGGGCCGCAGCCACGGTGCTTCCTGAGGAAGCCTCGCGAAGCCTGAGAATGCTCTCAAAGAGGAGAGGGTGCCCTCCCTCCCTTTGGGGGCTGAGGCTCATAGCCTCACCGCCACCAGGTAGAAAGGGCGTCAGCAAGGGGGCCGCTGGAGGCCAGGAAAGGAGACCCCGACTGGCCCATAGAGCTTCTGACTGCCCAGGGCTGGCAGCCTGTGGCCCCTGGAGACCCGGGCCCAGGACACATCTGTGGAGGAGGCAGAGGAGATGGGAGGGCTGGCCCGTCCTGTCCAGGGAGGCCTTTGTCCAGAGGGCAGGGTCTCCAGGTGCGACTGAAGACAACACCCTGTCAGGGGCTGTGAGGACCACAGAACATGAGGGATTCATCCATCAGTGGCCAGTCAATGGCCAGAGGCTACTTCTTAGAAAACAGAATAGGTATATGTTGAACTTTGGAAAAAAATGCTGCAATTACTTTAGAAGGAGCTCAAGAAGCTGAAATATTTTCAAATATATAAATCTTAATCCAGAACTGCAACAATAGTTTAAGACGTAAAACGCAAAATGCAGACATTTTTTCAAATTCTAGATCTTGCAACTTCTCTGAACCATCCAGCATGTGGAGAGTACATCAAACCTGCTCCAAACGCCACAGACTCGACCAGCTGACAGGCCGGAGCTGAGGATGGGGGAGCAGGGCCAGTGAGGACCCTGACTGCACAGCCCAGAGAACCAACCAGCCTTTTCAGTAAGCAATGTTTGACTCTCGGTGTGAGTGTGGATGCTTCCACAGAAGTTCCTGGGAGGAACAGTCAGGCCATTTGCTTGAGCAAGACATTCCTGGAAAAATAAAACCACGCTCTGCAATCAGGAGGAGCACAAAGTTGTGCCGGCTCCAGCTCTGTGTCTGGGCAGAGCGCAGGCAGGGGTTCTCAAGGAAGAACCAGTTGTTAGTAATTTACAAATAATATGACAGGTGAGATGGCTGGATGGCATCACCGATGCAATGGACATGAACTTGGGCAAACTCCAGGAGATAGTGGGGGACAGGGAAGCCTGGCATGCTGCAGTCCACGGGGTTGCAGAGTTGGACACAACTGGGCAACAGAACAATGCAATACAATACAATAGATAAAGATGATAAACATACTATTTATTAGGAATTCAGAACTGAATTTCTAGAAGAACTCATATCAACACTGGGCATTGGCAAAGTCAAAAAAATTAATTTACTTTCATTGAGCACTTGCTCGGTGCCAGATAATTTCACAAATTTTCCCCCAGTTCCTTGTTTCAGTGGGGTCAGGCAGTGAGGGGCTCAGTCCACACCCAGGACCCACACGCTCACCAGGCTCAGTTCACTGTCTCAGCTGTTGCTGTTGCTCGGTCACTAAGTCATGTCCAACCCTTTGCGACCCCAGGGACTACAGCATACTAGGTTCCTCTCTCCTTCACTGTCTCTTGGAGTTTGTTCAAATTCATATTCATTGAGTTAGTGATGCTACCTAAGCATCTCACGCTCTGCCACTCGCTTCTCCTTTTGCTTTCAATCTTTCCCAATGTCAACCCCCTCCACACATGAGGAAACTGAAGAGAGAAGGGCCAAGCAGGCAGAGCAGGGTTCACTAGAAAGGACACCCAAGCAGGTGACCACAGCTGGACCTTGGTCCCCGAGTTTAAATCCAGGGTTGCCTTGCTGGGACAGCCCTCCTTCCAGATAGACACGGGGCTCTGCCCACCCCGCCAGCCCAGGCACCCCCACTCTCCCATCAGCCCTCATCCCAAGGCCACCAGGTCCAGAAACCACAGCTGTGTGTCCTTCACACCAGGAGCAGTATCTCTGACCACAGGCTGGGCTGCAGCCCAAAGGGGAGAAGCACTTCCTCCTCAGGTTTGGCCCCAAGCCTTGGTGGGACACATGGAAACAGGGGTGTTGCCAGCTCTCCAGGGACACCCCGAGGACCAGCTGCCCTTCTGCCTCCCCGCGAGCTCGCCGAGCCAGGCCGGGATGAGCAGGAGGCTTGTTCTTGGCTGCCCGGGGCTTCTCCGTGCTTGGCCACAAGACGCTACCCTGAGTCCTACAGACGCAGGGAAGCCAGGGTTGCCCCACTCACCTTTCCACCAGCCTCCAGGCCCCAAGTGCTTGGCTCAGTCTCCTTCAGAAGAGTCCGAAATGAAACCGACATGTCATCTCGTCATGACGACAAGGGAGGATCCAGGAGTCACACGTTCCCGTCTCTCGGGCTACAGGAGTGTTTACAAGGCTTCGGTCACCAATAGGCGGGCCACATCTTCCTCCAGTAAATGGTCCCAAACAGACCCCCAAGGGCCCTTCCCCGTCCCCTGCTCAAGCGCAGCAGGGCACCCGCGGGAGGGGCGGGATGAGCATCCTCTCTCCTCCCGGCCACAGGCCCCGTGGGAAGCCGCTGAGTCACTAGTAAGAACAGTAACCAGGAGGCCCTGACATCATCTACCGGGCATCTCATGTCCGAGCTTTACATCTGTGGCCTTGTTTAGTTCTCACTGGTGCTTAAGAAAGACATTCTGAATCCTCACCAGGGGGGCAGAACATGCCCCCTTTCAGAGATGACCCGTCTGACCTGCCTTTAGCGAGCCGCCAGTTGCCCAGACTCATGGCTTGTTGGCGGCAAAGCCAGGGAGTGAAGTCCCTTCCTCCACTGCGGGCGTCCACCTCCCCCACTGTCCACAAGGGCCAGCGGGACGCGGTTCTGAGAGGAGGCAGAAAGACTGCAATCAGAAGGCGAGTTGCTGTGGTCCATACTCTTCTTCTGCAGGATGTGACGTTGTGACTCTTTTATCTACTTCTGTTACTTTCTTTTCAGTTCAGTCGCTCACTTTCTTTTATCTCCTTCTTTGTTACTTTCTGATTGGCGGATTCTATCTTCCTGCACCAGGCAGGATTCACTCAGTAACTCACTGGGCTTGAAAGAGTTTCGCTGGCAGAGCGATAAAATGGCATAACTGAGAACAGAATGCCCACTCCGCTGTAACTCACATTCCAATGTAATATGTATACTCACTTGTTTGGTTTGTTCCCAGGGAGCAGAAGGATTGTCTTGTGCTCCCTTCACTGGTTCAATTCACTTTTTGGGGGGTGGGGTGGCGTGGGGTGGGATGGGTGGTGGTGATGAGTGTAGAGCAACAGAATGAACCCTGACAGGAGAGGAAAATATGTTCTTTGATGACAATGCTGCAAGTCCACAGCTCACTCCTCCAAACAGCCTGACTTTTCACCTGGCTCACTGTTAGCCAGCTATTTTACATCTCTTCATACACTGCGGAGAAGGATGGGTATGCAAACTGCAGTTGTCCTGTGGAATTTCAGTAGAGTTCACTGTTCCTGTAGAAAAATCAGTTCTGCCTACACAAACTTACTCCAAATAAACTTGTGCTTTTCACCTTTCCTTCCGACCATTTTTAACACCCGCCTGGTTCCCTCTGTGGTTAAAGAGTAAGACAAAATCTTCAACATGGGTTGCTGTACATCACTACAAGAATCTCGCTTTTACCTTTTCATGAAAAATATCTTTTGACAGAGATACACCCAGAAATTGACCCATGGAACTTCTTCCTCATTGTCTGGGGCCTCAAGGCCAAGTTAACACACATCTTCCATCTCTAATCTGACCTCAGGCCTCTTGTCTGGCTGACTAAGCCTCTCACAACAGCCACTGTCCAGTATCATTAGACAGCCAGCTCTAAATCACTTTTCTTGGTTCTCCCGTGTCCCTTTGATATTCACAGCGGTATGTCAGCACCATTGAGATGGAATGTCCAGGTTAGGGGCGTGTCCCACCTGAATGAAAGAACCACAAGTGCACTTTTTTTGTGCCTCGAAGGAAGATGCTGTTTTTTCCAAATTGAAGATTTAAAGCTACTCTGTATTGTCAGTTGATGGTGAGCATTTTTTAGCAAGAAGGTATGTTAGCTACACACATTGTTCTTTCAGACGTACTAGTGCTGCACACTTAATAGACTACAATATAGAATCAACAACTTTCATGTTCGCTGGGAAACCGAAACACGTGGGTGCCTCGTTGTATCATGGTATTTGCTTCACTGCGATGCCTAGAACCAAATCCATGAGATCTCTGAAGTGTCTCTCTGTAGGATCAATGGCCTTGATTTTTCTTTTTTTTTTTTTTTTAATTTTAAGATCTTTAATTCTTACATGCGTTCCCAAACATGATTGATTTTTCTAGTGGGAAAAAAAGGCAGGTAAAGAAATCTTGTAAAATATTTTGAGTTATTTGGGAAGCTATCTAGATCAGTAATACAGTTCCAGCATTAGTTTTTCAAGAAATGCCTTACTCTGAATTTTCTTTCAATAACATAGAAACAACTCCATAAGTGAAAAAGTCTCCAGCTTTTTTAAAATAAAACACATTTATAGAGACAGTATCTGGAGTCTTGTGCACATGAGCAGGACATCACATTGTGGATACCAGTTGAGGGTTTTAAGGCAGGTTCCATTCATATGAGTAAAAAGCAACATTCATTTACAGCAATTTTAAGTCTGATAGTTCAGAGAAGAACTAACTGGTTTAAATAGCCTTCTCACTTTCATGCACTGGAGAAGGAAATGGCAACCCACTCCAGTGTTCATGCCTGGAGAATCCCAGGGACGGGGGAGCCTGGTGGGCTGCCGTCTATGGGATCGCACAGAGTCAGACACGACTGAAGTGACTTAGCGGCAGCAGCAGCAGAATAGGCAGAAATGTTACTGAAGTAACTGAAGATTCAGAGACAAATCACTTAACAGGTCACTGACCCATGAATTGCTTAACCAAAAGCATCATCTACTTCAAGACTCTTGTATAACTGAAAATTAATTCAAAAGTAAAAACTGGGGAGGCTAAATGAATTCTATCCTAAACGCTGTTCAGTAGACACCGCAAAGCGTAATTCTTAACACAAATGCACTTATTTTTCTTCAGTTCTTTCCCTGAATGGCAAAGAGGAGTCTCATCAGTGACTTTTTAAAAGCAATTTCTTTTGAAACAATAGATTGAAACTCACAGCAAATTTCCAGTTAATCTTCTCTGAACATCGATATTGTTGGGAAGGGCAGGTAACACAACCAGCATAGCCCCAGGGTGTCGGGTCATTAAACTAAAACAGAACTGTAATATGAAAGTGAAGGCACCCACCCAGAAGCATGTTTTTGCCACTATGAAAAAGGCCTGGATGCTAAACAAGCAAGCATGGTACCAAGTTCAAACAAACTTCGCAGAAAGGGAAACATTCATGAATCAGTTAATAGTGGTCCATGGGGTCAAAAACAGTCAGACATGACTTAGCAACTGAACAACAGGCCTACCCTTAAAGATCTACTAAACAAGTTCCTTCAAGCAGACAGGGAATGATAGAAGAAAGAACTGGGAAGGAAGAAGGAGCAACAGAAAGATTAGAAATGGGCACACACAACAGACCATCCTTTTCTCAAGCTTTATCAATTATATTCAATGATAAAACAGAAATCATAACACGTTCTAATTCATAAGAACAAATTATTTAAAAGCAAGGAAGGAAAAAACAACTAAAGGGATGTGAAGTTTTCACTCCTGAAAATAGTAAAATATTGATACCAGTTAAGTGTTATAAGTCACATATGTATATCTGGGTACCCAGAACATCCACTACAAAACCTTTAGACATACACTAAAATAATGATAAATCACTTTGGGAATCCTAAAGTAGTGCTAATATACCAGGAAAAAGGCAAAGAAATACAGGATCAAGAGCTGGAGAAAACAAATAATAAAACAGTCCTTTTAAGCACTAACATACCTGGAAACCACCTTAAATGCAAATTGTCCAAATACACTAATCAAAAGACACAGATTAACAGACTGGAAAAATAAACATGCTCCAAATGTACACTGCTTTTACCAAAACAACCTCTCTTCTTATGTAATGGCACAGGCATGTTGAAAGCAAAAAACACAGAAATAAATATATAAACATTATTTTTTTAAAAAAAAGGAGTAATAACGCTATTAATAGCTAATAATGTAGACTTCAGATCAAAGAAAATTACAAGAGAAAAGTTTAAAGTTAATCTTATATAATCTCTTCCAGATAAGGAAAAAGGCAGAAACACTTCCAACTCACTTTCTGATGTCAGTACTATCTTGAAACCAAAACTAGACAAAGACAGTGATATAAAATAAGACTATAGATTAATATAACCAATGAACCTAGACACAAAATCCTCATAAAATATCAGCAAATTAAACCCAAGAGTGTATAGAAAGAATGATACAAAGTGTCCAACTGGGATTATTCCAAATATGCAAGACTAGTCAGTATTTGAAAATCAATCAATATATTCTACCATCAGTTCAGTTCAGTTCAGTCACTCAGTCATGTCCGACTCTTTGCGACCCCATGAATCGCAGCACTCCAGGCCTCCCTGTCCATCACTAACTCCCGGAGTTCACCCAAACTCACGTCCATCGAGTCAATAATGCCATCCAGCCATCTCATCCTCTGTTGTCCCCTTCTCTTCCTGCCCCCAATCCCTTTCAGCATCAGAATCTTTTCCAATGAGTCAACTCTTCGCATGAGGTGGCCAAAGTACTGGAGTTTCAGTTTTGGCATCAGTCCTTCCAAAGAACACCCAGGACTGATCTCCTTTAGAATGGACCCGATGGATCTCCTTGCAGTCCAAGAGACTCTCAAGAGTCTTCTCCAGCACCATAGGTCAAAAGCATCCATTTTTCGGCACTCAGCTTTCTTCACAGTCCAACTCTCACATCCATACATGACCACTGGCAAAACCATAGCCTTGGCTAGACAGACCTTTGTAGGTAAAGCAATGTCTCTGCTTTTCAATATGCTATCTAGGTTGGTCATAACTTTCCTTCTAAGGAGTAAGCGTCTTTGAATTTCATGGCTGCAATCACCATCTGCAGTGATTTTGGAGCCCCCCAAAAATAAAGTCTGACACTGTTTCCACTGTTTCCCCATCTATTTGCCATGAAGTCATGGGACCAGATGCCATGATCTTCGTTTTCTGAATGTTGAGCTTTAAGCCAACTTTTTCACTCTCCTCTTTCACTTTCATCCAGAGGCTTTTTAGTTCCTTTATATCGATAAGCAAAAGAAAACAATCCTATTATTTGACGCAGAGAAAGCATTTGATAAAACGTTACTCTCATTTAGGGCTTCCCTGGTGGCTCAGATGGTAAAAAAAGGTGCCTGCAAGAGACCGACTTTCGATCCCTGGCTCAGGAAGATCCCCTGGAGAAGGGAATGGCAACCCACTCCAGTATCTTTGCTTGGAGAATCCCATGGACAGAGGAGTTTGGTAGGCTACAGTCCGTGGCATCACACAAAGAGCTAGACACAAGACAGCAACTAACACACTGCACTCATTTATGATTAAAAAAATAATAATAAAGGGAAATCAGCAAGAGAGGGAAACGATCTCAACTTGACAAAGAGCATCTAGCATCTACAGCTACGATCATGCTTCATGGTGAAGAATGTGTGCTTTCCCACTAAAATCGAGAACAAGGCAAGGCTCTACCTCTGTCATTCAATAGGGCACTGGAAGTTCTGAAAAGATATTAGGAAGAAGTTAAACTATATTTGTAGATGACATGATTGTCTGTTGTAAAAGTCCAAAAGAATCTACAGAAAAAAAAAAAAATCCTAGAAGCAAAAAGTAAGTATAGCAAGGTCACAAGATACAAGATCAGCTCACAAAAATCAATAACATTTCTACATACTAACAATGAACATTAAATTCAAAACAAATAACAATTTGTAATCACTGCAAAGAAAACATAATACTTTTATATACACGTAACAAAACATGTACAGAAAGTGTATGCTAAAAATTACAACGTGTATGCTAATGAAAGACAAACAAACATCAAGGCATACCACATTCATGGACTGGAAAATTCAACATCATAAAAATGTCAAGTCCCAAATGAATCTATAGGTTTAACTCAATTCCTATCCAAATTTAGCAACACTTTTTGTAGATAGACAAGTTAATTCTAAAACAAAGGTAAAATCACTTGAAAAAGAAGAGTAAGGTGGGAGGAAATAGTTAATCTGGCGTCAAGTCATATAACACAGCTACAGTAATCACAAAGAGTCGTACTGGGAGACGGTGGGACAGATACATTTATCTAAGGAACAGAAGAGCCCAGAAACAGAGCCAGATGAATATTCTCAGCTGAGGTTTGACAAAGGTGCAGAAGTGACTCCGAGAAGGAAAGCAAGCCTTCTCAAGAAGTGGTTCTGATAAAACTGGACAGGAAGGGAGGGGACTCACCCTACACATCTTATATATAAGTTAATTCAAACTAGATCACAGACTTGAGTGTAAAATGTACGACGACAAACCTCTCATAAAAAGCACACAGAAGAAATCCTCAGGCTCTAAGGTTAAACAACGAGTTCTTAGACTTGACACCAAAAGCACTGCCATACAAGGAAAATTCGATACATTGGACCTCATCAAAATTAAAACCTTTTGCTCTGTGAAAGTCTATGTGAAGAGAATGAAAAGATGAGCTTCAGATGGAGAAGAGGTGTTGGCAAATCCAGCATGTGACAAAGGACCAGTATCTAGAATACGGAAAGAACTTTCAAAACTAAACAGTAACAAAAAATAACAATGCAATTGGAAAATGAGCACAAAGCATAGTGGTATTTCACTGAAGAACACACATACACGGCAAACAAGCATGAGCGGGAAATAGTCAACATCATTAAGCATTAAGGAAATGAACATTTAAGCCTCAATGAGGCCACTACTACACTTACCAGAACACTAAACGGTTGGCCAGGATGTGGAGAAACTGGGTCATTCATACATTGCTAGTTGGACGGTAAAATGGCACAGCCAGTCTTGAAGACGATTCAGCAGTATCTTTGAAACTAAGCATTAAACTACCATACAAATTATCAATGGTCCTTCTGGACATTTATACCAGAGAAATGAACACTAACATTCACATAGAAACCTGTACACAAATAATAAGGCAGGTTTACTTGTAATAGCCTAAAACTAGAATCAGCCCAGATGTCATTCAGCAGGTGAATGGATAAAAACCGCAGAACAGTCATACCATGGAATATCTGTCAGCAATAAAAAGGAACAAACTGCTAATACATGTAACAGTTTGGATGAATCTCCGAAGAATTACGCTAAGCAAGAAAAACAGTCCCCAAAGGATCATGCATAGGGTAGAATTTTAGAAACAGAGGACAGATTGGTGGTTGCCAAGAACTGGGACGGAAGGAGGGGGGCATGTGGCCACAAAAGGCCACAGAGGGACCCTATGTTGGGTGGTTTAGTGTTTTAGTTAGTGTCTGGACTGCAGTGGTGTCCACACGACCCACACATGGATACAGCTATGTGTGGAACAAACAGACACGTACTGAGTGCAAGTCATCGGACTGAGGTGAGTGAGTCGTGTCAATATCGATGTCCTGGCTGAGCATCCTTCTGTGGCTTTGCAAAATGTTACCATTGGGGGAAACTGGGGAAGAGTACACAGCCCTCTCAACCACATATGAATCTGCAGCCTCCTTAATAAAAGTTTCAATTAAAGTAAAACAGCTGTGATAGGGCCAGTGTTGAGCACACACACACATGCGCACGCACACACACAGGTTCCTGCTGGCCCCTGAGCACAGCAGGAAAATGCGGTGAGCTCCTGATTTCAAATGCTTTGTTCCATCATTAAATCAAGGAGCTCCTGGAAAACGCAAGGTGAGTGTATGGAATGGAGGACGTGAGATCAGAAAGTTTTCCCAAGTCCTCGTGTCTATAATAGATAGGAACTAACAAAAATTCAGAACCACTAAACCCAACTGTAACATAAAAGCCTTTCTTACAAACCCCGGTGTAGTAACCCTGGCTAACGGGCAGTGACCTCACACGCATCACCGACCGTAAAATCCGCTAACCTGGAGAAGGAGATTTCCTTATCCGTTAGAGATGAGCAAACTGAGGCTGGAATAAGTAAGTAAGCAGGGGGCCATGTTGGTCTCTTCTCTTTGGAACCTCCTGCCTGTCCCCTGAAACTTCGGTAAAAATCTAATGTGTGAAAAGGAAGAAGCAATTGTTTTATGAATAAACTGAGAGGTCCCGCACTCGCAGCCAGACCACTGAAAGGCAGGACCCCTCCATCACAGGGAAGCCACTGCCGAATCCTGCCATCAACGTTTCAAAGGGTAAAGAGAGCACAGGGTGGGGCGAATCAGACGAACCTTACGTCTGCCTCTGGCAGCTCTAAAGGAACCTCATTCTCACTCTGGGTTTTGGCTCCATCTTCTTAACCAAACCACCAAGCATAGCCACTAACAGCCAACTCGCCAAATTGGACCTCGGTCTTCTCTGTGAGTCTTGGCCCAATTTCTGGCAAATTCATCAAGATACAGTCTGTGGGAGGAAACAGTGCCCTCGTAGCCTATTCAAAGCACTGTGATGCATCCGAGGCTCCTCAACATTCCAGCGCCCTGACGTCCAGCCACCGCCTGGGCCCATTGACCTCAAACGTTTAGACAAAACTCCCCAGGAAGCTGCTCTGCGGAAACGCTACCGGCCCCAGTCAGCCTGCCCTCAGACCAGCGCAGCTTCTTCTCAGTTCCACTTAAGGACTTTTGAAAAAAAAAAAAAGAAGTCCCGGCTTCGGGGCCAGGGAACCCTGGCCAGGACAACGCCCCCGGCCAGATCTCCAGACCCGCCGGCTGAAACAGTTTGGGACTGAGGTGGAAACCACCTACACTTCGTGTTAATTGTTGGTGAAGACAACACAAGCTCCGCCATCATTTTCTATTTTCCCTCTTTACCATCTTTTCAAAATGACTTTGTCGTGGTTTATAGCTGGCTGGTTTCTAGCTAATGAATATTTAGAACCCCAAATCCTTAAGCCCTTATTCCCTGCCAGAAGAGAAGGAACCACCAGCTCCAGGGAAAGACGGGGGCCCAGCCAGGCGCCCGGGCGCAGACGACGGGGCCAGAACCGGCCGAGGAAGCACGTCCCCCCGCCGAGCGGGGTCGGAAGTCTACCCTCCAGCCCCGGCCTGGGCCCCTCTGGGAACCCAGGAAGGAAAGGCGCTCCTGGCCGGCGCTCCGTGACAGAGAGCGATGCGGCCCTCTCAGAAACAGGGCAGGAGGCTTCCGGCTGCGAGAATCAGCGTCAGAACGCGCTCTGAGAGCGGCGGGGGCGGCTGGGGGCGGCGGGGTGGAAGGTTCTACCCACTGCACAGAAACTCACACACGCCTTCAGCACCATTAGCAGAAACAGCATCTTGTTTCCAATTCGGCTGCAGATAATGAAATTAGCCCCCAAATTACCATAAAGTGGAACAAGTAGGCACAAAAGCGGGAGGTGGGTCTGGAGGCCTTCGCCCTCCCCCCTGCAGACCAGTCTCGGCTCTGGCTCTTAGCTGTTTAAATTCAAAGCAACGCTTCTGTTTTTCTAAGTCGCCGTCTTGACCCCAAGCAGATAAAGAGCGCCGCGTGACACATTCAGCAGAGTTGCTGTGTTCTTGCTCTGTTTACATCAGGAAATCCAGCGGGTGGGGACTGGCTGGGCGCCGGCCCGGGCGCTGGGCCTGACTCCATCCAGATGTGCGCCGGCTCCAGAGTGGCTGCCGCGCGCAGTAAACGGGCACCGAGGCGGCCCCGCGGGCGCACAGAGGCGGCGAGAGGAGGAGGGACCGCGGCGCGCGGAGGAGGGACCGCGGGGGCGCACGGGGAAGGGGCGCTCGGAGGGGGGCGCGCGGGGAGGGGGCGCTAGGAGGCGGTTGCATGGGGGAGTGCGCGGGGAGGGGCCATTCGGGGAGAGGTCGCAGGAGAGGGGGTGAGCGGAAAGGGGGAGCTGGGGGAGGCACAGGGACGGGGCGCGAAGGGAGGGGCTGTGGGGGAGGGGCGCACCCACGGGGCGGAGAGCAGGGACCTCGAGCGCGACGCCAGCGACCCCGGGAGTGGGCCCCCGCGCCGTGTGCATTTCCCTGTAAATGTGCTACACTTTAAAGAACAGGGAGCGCAGTATATCACTGGGAATGTTGGCTGTCTATTGGTCCCTGTGGATACTGCTGGGTTAGTACGACTTGTAACCAGAGCAAGAGAAACATAAAAAAAAGCCGGGAAACACTGCCAATTAGTCATTACAAGGAGATTGTAAAAACAAGAGAAAGAAAGAGGGGAAGCAGAAGGAATAAAAGAATAAAATGCCCCAGGAAAAAAAAGAAACTAGATGCGCTTTTGTTCTGGAATACAGTGAACAGGCAGCAAGAGAGACTGCTGGCTAACCAGGGGTCCTGCAAGCCAGCAGGTTCCCAGGGCGGCCCTGGAGGGACCCCAAAGCCATCTCCGGTCGGCACCCCTCTGCTGTGCTTGCAGGACTCGGGCTAACCAGTGGGCAGGCGGTGTGCTGTGGAGCAGGGCCCGATTGTGTAAAATCCAAGTTAGACATTTATTTCTGATCGCCAGCGGCCTACACGGTCCTCGCTGCTGAGTTATAAGAAAAAGAAACAGGAACCAGTTTCTTTTCCTCACAAGTTCCTACCAGCCACGGACTTCAAGCACACTGTGGCCACACTTGCTGAACATTGTTTTCAACCTGATGGTATTCTGATTAAAATATCTTCCCCCCTCACCCTGCCTTTTGCTGGATTCACAGCTCCAAGAACGTGGGTATCATAAACTGAGATGGGTCTGCAGGCGCCTCCCCGGCTTCAGTCCCTTTGTCCCTTCTCCAGATTGAAGCCCCAGTGTGTTTCGCAGCAGAAGCCCAGGGTGGACAACGCTTCTTCCAGGGAACAGCCTTCAAGCAATGGGGCAGGAGGAGGGGGGCCGCTGGAGAGGAAGCTGGGCCCCCTCCCTGGGGACTAGGGACACATGTTGCCAGCCAGAGAGGAACTGCTTATCTCAGCAGCGGAGAGTCGGCAGGCCGCCAGCCCCTCCGCCCACTAGCTTCGAGTCCCACCTCCTCTGAGTCATGAGGACGGCCACATGGCCTGAGATCCAGCCCTGGCAAGGGTGCAACTTTGCTCATCAGCTGGGGTCCTTCTTGGTGCCTGGCCACAAGTCAGCAGATACACAGCTCAGCTTCACCAGCACAAAATGTCTTGCATAAGATATGTTTCAAAAACAATTACATGAGCAAATTATCTTGGCTCGTAGCAGCAGATTTTTTAAATCTGGTAGCAAGATCTCAAGAAAAAGAATGATTAAACCACAAGCACTATTTTAAAATAACATTAAACTAGACAAGAAATGAAGAATTCTCATAGAATCATGAAGAACATGTTCTTCTCCCCCTCAGTTCAGAGCATCCCCCATGTGTGTGTCCCAGGGCACCCAGAAACTTCCCCAGAAGTTAAAGTAAGAAACTTGCTTCTATCTGTGCCTTGATGGAAACCAAAGGAGTAAAGATCCTTCATTCAGTAGGACTTTCCCTTCTTATCTCAGAGCTCTGACACCCATCAGCGGGAAGGTTACAGGAGAGCCTATGGGAGAATCTGTGAGCTGGGCTCCGCCTGCCCTGCCAGCTCGGCTGGCTTTGCCCACAGCCCGTGGTCCCCAAGGGATGACTGCGTCCCTTTTGATCTCAGGACTCAAACGTGACACCCACTGTGGCTGGAAGCCCATGCCAGCTCCTGTTGTGTCTCCCTGTGTGTCTGTGTGTGGAACTCGCTGTCACCCTACCTTTGTCTCCACCCAACACCCCTTTCCGGAGGGCTCAGCCCTTCATTTAAAGCATTGCGCTCCCCTCTTTGCGAATGTCGAATGTCGGTGAGATGGAGTCTGCGACCTTGGCCTCTGCCCTCTCACACTATCCTATTCCACGTCATTGTGTGTAACGGCTCATACTGAAGATTTTAAACACGAAGCTGTGCTCTTGACGTTTCTTCCAGCCCAAGTGCTTTATTCCAGCTGCAGAGACATGCTCATCATCATTGGAAACGCAGGGCCTCGACAGCCCTCTCCTTGGACTCAGGCCCGAGGCTCAGAGCCACTTACCTCCCTCCTGTTCTCAGGGGTCTGCCCTGACTTCCAGCACAGACCTCTGGGCGGCAGCCCTGCCCACACTTGAGACGCGGCCACCGCAACCCCAACACCACGCCAACCTGCAGCCTGATGCCCCTCCAGGGGAGTCTCTGTCAGGGGGCATTGGGGGCCTGTGTGCCCTAGGGGGGGACTCTGTGTCCTGGGGGACTCTGGGTTCTGAGCAGACTCTGTGTCCTGGGTGGACTCTGTGTCCTGGGTGGGAACTGTGTCCTGGGGGACTCTGAGTCCTGGTGGGGGGACTCTGTGATCTAGAGGGGAGACTCTGTGATCTGGGAGAAGGGCTCTGTGATCTGGGGGGACTCTGTGTCCTGGGGGTGGACTCTGTGATCTAGGGTGGAGACTCTGTGATCTGGGAGAAGGACTCTGTGATCTGGGGGGACTCTGTGTCCTGGGGGTGGACTCTGTGATCTAGAGGGGAACTCTGTGGGGGACTCTGTGTCCTGGAGGGGTCTCTGTGTCCTGGGGGTGGACTCTGACATCTAGGGGGGAATTCTGTGTCCAGGGGGAAAGGTCTCTGTGTTCCGGGGGGACTCTGTTTCCTGGGGTGGGGGGTATTCTATCCTGGGGGGGGGGGAATCTGTGTCCTGGGGGGGAATCTGTGTCCTGGGGGAGTCTCTGTGTCCTGTAGGGGGGGTCTCTGTGTCCTGAGGGGGAGGACTCTGTGTCCTGTGGGGGCAGGACTCTGTGTCCTGTGGGGCAGGAATCTGTGTCCTGGGAGAGAACTCTGTGTCCTGGGGGTGAGGGGGGGAATATGTGTCCTGGGGGGGAACCTGTGTCTTGGAGTCTGTGTCCTGGGGGAGTCTCTGTGTCCTGCGGGGGAGGACTCTGTGTCCTGGTGGAGGAGGGGTGGGAATCTGTGTCCTGGGGGGAATCTGTGTCCTGGGGTGGGAGGACTCTGTGCTCTGGGGACAGCCTCTCTGAGGTCTTGTCCTGCATGGTGGTCCTTCTATGGATGCTGACTCCCAGATGGAAGTTGAAGCTCCTCCTTGGTCTCTGGTAGGTAAATTCTAGGCAAGCCTTAAAAATCCAAACAAATCTATCACTCTTCCCAGGGACCCCTGCCCCCACTGCCAGCTTCTCCAGGGACGCCTAGCTTCCAGAGACCGCTAGCCTCCCCAGAGGTCCCCGGCCCACTCCCAGTCATCGGTGAGCAGCTGGTCTTCATGCCAAGGACCCATCCTCATCCTGCTGCCGGGGCTCTTGCATCTTGGGGGCTCTGCATACTCCAGGCCTGCCCTCAGGCTCTCTGCCCTTGTCTCTCCCATCGCTTTTGGTCTCTTCTCAGCCCAGTGAAACCCATGGACACCCCTGCAGACTCTTCTCCTTCCCCTCCCACCTCCTCAAGGCAGGACCACACCAGCCAGTGTGCCTCTCCAAGATGGTCACCCCACTTCCCTGAACAGAGTGTGCTCCGAGGGCACCCCCCAACTCCCAGAGCTGGGCCTTGTCCTCCCACCGGCGGGGGGGCAGATGAGGGTCATCTGCCTCTACCTTCCCTGGCCCCCATCATTGCTTGCTGCTCTCACAACAGGCCCCACCCTGCAAAGAGCCCTTGCTGGATGCTGCTTGGCCTCCCAGGTGGAGAGAGAGGGCTTTCAGCCTGGAAAACAGACGAATAGTTTGCCAGAGCCCCAGGTCTTGGCACTGTGTGTCCCCTGGGCTGTGACTACCAACTCCTGGCCCGGGGGCAGCTGACGCTGGCATCAGATATGTGAGGGGCCACACAACGTCAGGGATAGGCGAGTCCACATGTGACTTTGTCACAGACTACACAGTGTTCAGGGAGGGCCTCTCAGAGAACGTGGTGTGCTCTCCAGCAGCTGTCCCTTTGATAAAGCTGAGCTCTCGGCAGGCTGAGCATCATCTCTTCTGCTGGATGAGGCTGGAAAACAGGAGTGGTGGAGAAAGAGAAGACAAAGGATGCACTCTGATTGGACTATGTGCTGTCATCCGGAGTGTGGTCTTATATTTGGAAGTCCTCCCTGCCCCACCCCAGGCCCACCATGCCCGGGACTCCGGCCAGTCTCAATGGCTCTTCAGACAGACAGTCAGGACGGCTCTCTCTCTGGAGGGACTCATCCTCGTTTGTTTCTTCACTCTCTTCTCAACAGAACTTCACAAGCATGTCTTCCAGTCTGTCATCAGTCTTGAGAACTGTGCGTGGAGGCACAGCCCAGGGAGTCACCCATCCAGGAGGTCGTGCTGAGGGGAGAACATGGACAGGACCTCATAGCGCAGATGGCCGGCGTTGGAGCAGGAGCTCAGAAACGGCGACGACCTGGGACATCCGGCCCGGGGTCCAGGCAGCAAGGCCCAGTGGACGCAGCTGGGCCTCCTGCGAACTCAGCTCACTGGTGTCTACCCTGAGGCCCAGGTGAAGTGGGTCCAGCTCCTAAGTCACTTCTCTGTTGCTGCTTAAATGGGATCATGAGGTTCCACCCAGGGGTCTGATGGTTGAGCTCACACACCCGCATGGGAGGTTTCACCCACGAGTCTGGTGGTTTGAGTTCACACACACACACCTTGGTGTCCTTTAGAGTCACACCAGGGAAGGCAGGTCCAGGTTTTCTCTGGACAGGAAATACTGGACATCAGCTGTGCCTCCAGTCTTGAGGCAAGCCTGAGACAGGGTGGCCTGTCTGCAGAGGGCAGAGTGGACTCAGATGGAGTTGCACACTCGAGCGTATGGGGTGCACGCCCTCCCATCCCCAGGGTTCAACGTGCCCTTCCTGTAGCAAAACAGCCTGAGACCCAGAAGGCCCCCCAGACAAACTTCCCTTACATCCTTGCTTTAGCCGCCTCCGATGCCGATGCTGGACCCCATCCACGGTGATGAGAAGAGGCCTGTCATCCGTGGAGGGGACCAGGCTGGGATGGGGGTGGGAGGAGGCTCTCACAGTGGACAGAGACCTTCTGCACCCCACCCCCGCCACACCCCTGTGGACTAAGAAAGCCTTTAGAACCATAGCAGTGAGCCAGGTCATCGAGTTCCTGCTCTACCCGCCCCCCTCACCACCGCCCCCAGACAACGTGGGTGTGTGTGCAATCGGAAGGAGACATTCCCTTTTCAGTGTGAAAATAAATTCATGTTATCAGTGTGAGAAGCAGTCATGAAGGGCTGCCTTGGGTGCAAGGGCTGCTAAATAAAGAAGAACTGTCCAGGGAGTTGAAGCTCAATGCAGAGCCCCAGCCCAGGCCAAGAGCAGAGCCAGGAAGCTGGTGGGAGGGGTTTCCTGGAGCCAGAAGTGCGTCTGGCAGAAAGCGTACCCACAGCCCTTTTTTGGTTTCAATTCGCATGACATCACAATCTATGAATTTGCTGTGATTGGATTTGAATGAACTTGTAGATTCAAAACAACCCATTTGAAATGAGCTTCACAAAGCAGCTCCATCTCTCTCCAGCGGCCGTTACATTACATGTGGTTCCCTAATGCTCTTCTCTGTTCTGGACCCAGAGGGCAGGAGGGCCCACCCAGGACCAACACAACCAAGTCCAAACATGCACACGCATATACACACATGGACACACACATGGATACGAACACACAGAACCACAGACACACGGAACCACAGACACACACATGGACACTCATGGACACAAACACAGAACCACAGACACACATGGACACAGACACATGGAACCACAGACACACACATGGACACTCATGGACACAAACACACAGAACCACAGACACACATGGACACAGACACACGGAACCACAGACACACACATGGACACTCATGGACACAAACACATAGAACCACAGACACACATGGACACAGACACATGGAACCACAGACACACACATGGACACAGACACACACATGGACATGGACACACACATGGACACACAGACACATGGAACCACACACACATGGGGACACACACATGGAGACAGAACCACAGACACACATGGACACAGACACACGGAACCACAGACACACACATGGACACTCATGGACACAAACACGTAGAACCACAGACACACATGGACACAGACACACGGAACCACAGACACACACATGGACACTCATGGACACAAACACATAGAACCACAGACACACATGGATACAGACACATGGAACTACAGACACACACATGGACACAGACACACACATGGACATGGACACACAGACACATGGAACCACACACACATGGGGACACACGCATGGAGACAGACACACAGAACCACAGACACATACATGGGCACAGAGACACATGGAACCACATACACACACGGACACACAGACACATAGAACCACAGACACGCACATGGACACAGACACACGGAATCACAGTCACACAGGTGGACACACAGACATATGCATGGACGCGTCATCCTCCTCTTTCTTTCTGGGGGTTGGGGGCAACTCAGGAAAGGGTTTACCCACATTTGTGCACATCAGGGAAAACAGCATCCCACAGGCCTGTGTGCACACAAGGTCACTGTTGAAGCACTGGGTTAGCTGTCTTTCAGATGTGGACAACTGTGCAGGGACATGGATTCTGTTTGTGATAAAATATAGGCCTGCACCCTCGCCAACCCTGCACACCCAAACTGACCCCAAGCCCAAACCTGGAGAGGTCGAGGACCCCAGACTCTGGACACAAGCTCTCGATTGTGGGTGATTTGGCCCTGGGCATGTTAGCAAAGTGTGGGGATGTCTATGGTCCCACCAGGGCTGGGGTGCTGTCAGCACCTGGCAGGCCGAGACCAGGGTGCCCCCAGCACAGGGACGGGCCACCCCCCCCACCTGACCTTCCCTGGCCTCATAGCTCCCAGAGCAGGACCAGCATGGGGGCCAAGACTGCGAGGCCCAGAAGCAGCTGCTGGGCCAGCTGACCGGGATAGGAGCCTGGTGGACCCTCGTTGGGGGACCAGGCCTTCCAGACAGGAGCCCAGGAAACTGTGAACTCACCCTCAGGCCACGGTCACCTCTGCCAGTGCTCACTGAGAGTTACAGGTGTGTGATTTTCATGGATGTGTTTTATATTGATTGTGGGGGTGGTCTATGTGGGGGAGGAAAGGGAGTGTTTCTTCTGTCACCACGTCTACTTGCAGGGCAAGGTGGTGGGGCCCAGGGCTGCGTCTGCCTCTGAGCTCAAGTTTACATACCAGATCACAGCCCCAAAGCCCTTCGGGCACCAAGAAGGAAAGATGGACCATCCTCTTCCCCACTCCAATCCCCAATCCTGGGCCCCCGTAGGCTCCCAGGGAGGGTCCCAGCTCTGCTGTCAGCATTGACCGCACAGCCATGCTCCCCCCAAGCAGAGCCTCCACATGGGTCTCAGGTCCACGGCTGGTCTTGCAGGGTTAGCAAGGAGATCAGTGCTGGAAGGGCCACTGGGGAGCCACAGTGGCCCAGCCCAGCTGGACTTTGATCTCTCCCAAAGCTGAGACCCTCACCAAGCATGGTCAGACCCCAACTCCCATCATCTGGCCTCCTCTACAAGACTCCCACCCAGCCTGCCCAGTCCTCTGGTCATGCAGCAGCCTCTCTGAGGCCGGGGTTGCCCCCTCCCATCATCTCTAACCCTCCTTCTGCTCACAAGGGGATGAAGGCTGGGACCGGAGCAGGGTGGGCCAGCACCCCCTGGGACACGAGGACTCCTGAGCTGACCCTTGGGCAGAAGCACATGTGCCCTGCCCAGCCCCTCCCCCCTGTGTCCACGATGCCAGATCCTCCAGGGCCCCCCACAGACACACTGCTATCACCCAGGTCAGAGGACAGCCTCTCAGCATGAACCGCGGGTATGGAGGTGTGGATGTCCATGCCTCCCTATGAGCTGGCCCTGATCCTCAGGCAGTCTGAGTCAGGCAGAGTGACCGGTCCTGGCCATGCCCCAGGATGTGCAGGGCAGCCTCACAGGATTGGAATCAGCCTTCTGGTCACCAATACTCTATCCGCTGACTGCTATGTTGTTTGGCAGCAAAAACACAGAAACTCAAAACTGAGAGGAATATTCTAAAGGTTGTATTTATAGATGAAACTTCCTCTGCACATATCGTGTGTGTGCTGGGGGGTTAGGGCTCCCCTTGGGCTTGAAGTATGTGAGATGAAGCAGGAAATTCTAGTGCAAAGCTCCTGCTATGTGACTTTAGGAACATTCTTTTAGTCTCTCTCTGACTCACTGCCCCATTTATAATAGTTTCATAGGAATGCAATTTGCTACCCACACTTCAGGGGGCTTGAGATGGTCAGTTGGAATGAGGTTGCATCACATATAAAAACCTTTCAAAGATACAATATTGTTTTGTTTTTTTTCTTTTGGTTCAACATAGCACTTCTGAGCACTTTACAATCATGGTAAATAAGACAGTTCGGTGAATTCCTGGGAGCAATGCTTTAATTGCCACCCTTCGAGAGGAAGAAGTCGAATTTTTTACATCGTTTACAAGCAGCTCGACAGAGAATCAAATCCCTTCATTGTTGATTGAGAACATATCTGTTGAATTTGAGGCCTGGAATTATATTAAAACATACTTCATTTTCAAGGACCACGAAATGAAAATATTGAACATGGAAGAAATTGCTTCATGAGCTGTGAATGAAGGCTGTGCCAGGTAGGGCTCAGGCATCAGATGGCCTTAGCCATGAATGGGGGTCCCCAGTTTCCCCCAGCCTCTGCAGAGACGAGGGCTGGTGTCTGGCCAAAATAAATATGGGAGGAAGCAGGCTCAGAACTCTCATGAACTGGGCTATTTTCCTGCAATGGGACTTGGGAACAGGGCTTTGTGCTAGAATCTCCTGTTCGTTTTCCTTTCATCTCAGCCTCTCCCAGCCCCATATCGCCCACGTTCATCCCATGAAGCCTGGGCTCCGTACCTCCCAGGGGTTGAGGAACTGAGGGTGCAAGTTGTTTTCACTGAACTGTAGTTGATGTACAATATTATGCATGTTACAGGTGGACAAGATAGTGATTTACAATATTTAACAATTTTACTCCATTTATAGTTATTCTAAAATACTGGCTGTATTCCCCACGTTGTACCACATGTCTGTGTAGCTTGTTTATGGTAGTCACAGTTGTTTGTACTTCTTAATCCCCCACCCCTAGATCACCCACCCCCGACCTCCCTGCTGAGAACCACGAGTTTATTCCCTGTGTCTGAGAATCCGCTTGTTTTGTTATGTCCTCTTATTTGCTGTGTGTTTTAGATTCCATGTACACGTGAGATCACGCGGTGCTTGTTTTTTCTCTGATTGACTTTTCACGTGCAGAGTCAGTGCTCACGGCCAGCAGGGACCTCAGGGCTATCATCCATGGGAGGCGGACCTTAGCAGGGACGCCCCTTGGTTTTCCAGGAAATCACGAGAGATCTAAGCATCACCATCTCACGTATGTGATGGATCCACAGGGACAAGGGGAGTGAGGATTCAGGACTCAGCTATTTTCCGAATCTGGAAGCTTCCTCCACACGTTCTCCCTTTCCTTCTTTCTTTTCTTCTTCCTCTCTCTCTCTCTGACTCTAAAATGCTCCCCCATCTGCACGATACAAAGCCGCAAGGACGCACGCTGAGTGACCTAGAGATCCTTCTGGAGAAGGAAACCAGAGTGAGGAGCAGCAACCCAGGAGGGCACCCAGGGAACAGCTGCTTTGTTTTTAAGTCATTCAAGACAGAAAGATAAATTCTGTAGATATTATGTGTAAACACTAAAAGAAAAAGATTGTGTATCTCCTTTCTGTAAAAAAAAGAAAGAAAGAAAGAAACTCACCAGATGTCCAGGCTGAAGGTGGGTGGGGGCTAAGGAAGCTGGAGTTGGGGGAGCAGCGGGTGTCACGCCCGTAAAGGGCGCTGTGACAGTCAAGGCCCCTCCTGGGCCCCCCAGTCCTCTGCCTGCAGGAGTCCCAATCAGGTCGACCCAGTGTGTGTTCGCACCAACAGGTGCCTCGGACTCGGGGATGGTCAGAGGGCAGAGGCAGGCGTCAGGGACCGTCTTGGCCTCGGAGGGACAGGGGAGTTACAGGGAAGGAACATTGCTCATTTTAATTCTGGGTATAAATCCTTACTTGTGCTTCCCTGAGGCATCTTCCTGCCTGAGACGCTGCCAGAGACAGTTCAGGGACCTGGTCCCAAGTTTAGGGTCCAAACAAGTGGGTGTCCTGACGTCCTTGGGTTTGCACCTTCATGTCCCACATTGTTGCTTTGTTCCCCAGAACACCCCTACTGGATCCATGTTCTCGGACAAGTTCTCTCCCTGAGAACTTCCCAGCATCTATGCCCCAGTCGACTCACTTACTCACAGGCCACAGGTGGGTGGGGGACCATGAGGGGAGGGG
The DNA here is from genome assembly GCF_016772045.2 of Ovis aries. NCBI lineage: Eukaryota > Metazoa > Chordata > Mammalia > Artiodactyla > Bovidae > Ovis > Ovis aries. Next base: position 32,758,324 of record NC_056062.1, on the reverse strand, counting down.
GGTACTCCCAAACAGGGGCCAAAATGAGCTGCAAGCCCGCCCGGTCCCACACCATGGCTTGAGCTCTGGCTGTTCCTCAAGACCTCGTGACAGGCCCCTTGTGGCCTGGAGTCCACACGTCCAGGAACCTGAGGTCTGGAGGGGCATAAGGCAGACCCGAGGGACTCTCCATCATCCTTCCAGCAGATACCTGACTCGGTCACCCTACAGCCGTCTGTCTGTCTCCAGGTGTTTCTCTAAGAATCAGATCATAAAGTCAGAATACCAACCACAGCAGGGATGTCAGGCCTGAGGGGTCTCTTCATGATTTCTAAGCTAGAAATCTTTGACAACTAACATGATTTCAGTTCACAGATTTAGTCCAGGGAGAAATAGTTGTCATTGACACCGTCCAGCAGTTGGATCAAATACACACTTGAAAAAATGAAGTCTTTGGCATCTGTGAACTTCAGAGACCACTCCTCTTGAAACTATTCTTCTTCCCCCATCTTATCAAACTCGCCCAGGTGCACTGAGGTAAATGAGAACAAGCCAGAGCCAGAGGCTCGCCCACCTAGCCCCTCCTCCTGGGATGTAGGCACCATGGAGACCCACTTTCCGGCATTGTTTAAAGCAAACAAACTCATTTACCAGCAATCATAGAATATTCAAAATCCCTCCTTGTTTCTATTCTTTTTCTCCCTCTTCTATTTTAAAACATGAAGTCATCACCTCACTCTTCTCAGTTCTTTGCTTGAGTCTGGCCATCTCCAAAACTGATAGGAGAGTCCTGTGGGTTTTTCTGACCCTTGTCAAGTGCCCCTCCCCTAAAACCCAGGCTGACTCCAGCCACTGTGAGAGCTGAGTCATCCTCAGTCCAGGCCCTCGTCCCCAGATTAGACAGTTTGAATCCTTTGATTCATTGGAGAGTCTGTATCTTTTGAGATAGGCTGGGCCTGACATGCTACTCTCAGCAAAAGAAACCCTCCCTGCAGCCCAGCCTGGACGGGAGCCCCAGCCAGCAAGCTAACCCTCCTGGTCACATTCCGTTCCCAGGCTGCTGATGAGGTGGTCTGGGAAGCCTGGCTGGGCGAGCTCACATTGCTCAGTGGGACCGAAAAGGAATGTGGTTTCCGGAAGGTTTCCAGCAAGGACATGGGAACGGGCTCTGAAGCCGGGCTGGAAGCACTTCCCTTCTGAGAAGCACTTCCAATCCCCCATGGAGCCCCGTGTAATAACAGGCTGACGTTTTCATCACAGAAGAAGAATCGGTCACTCAGACGTGGCTGTCACTGGGGTGTTAATAAGCCCCACCCACTTTGCAACCTAGAAGCTGCATGGTTTAAAATGGGGAGCCCCCCGGGAAAGAGGGGTCTCGGCCAAAGCCACAGGCAATTTCTGCTCAGTCTCTCCGAGGGTCAAAAACAGCTAGAGACTCATTAAGTGAATTGAGACACTTCTTAAAAATTGGCCTCTCTCTCCCTATGTTCAATCTCTATCCTCAAAGATTTAACAAAATTTTCCCCCTTTGACCACAAGACAGAGTTCCAGACGTGGGCAAAGGACTCTCGTAATAGGAGCTCAGAGTTCGGGGGAATTTAATACAATAATCGTGTGTTCAGGAAAATTTTCTGCCATTGCAGCTCATTTTTTCCCCTGAGTGAATCTGCTTTATTTAGAACAGCCAGCGGTTCCAAAAGCCTGGGGCCTCCCCCAGCCCGAGTGCCCGGCTCCATGTGGACCCACTTCCCAGCAGTCCTGCAGTTCCCATGCAGGGACAAGACGATTGCTTTCTAATTGTGGTGAAACATACATCACATCAGATATACAGTTTCTAAGAGCACAGCTCGGTGGCATCAGGCATATTCACACTGGTGCAGCCAGCCCTGCCATCCTTGGCAGAACTTCCTCAGCTTCCCAAAGTGAAGCTCCTTCCCCGTTAAACACAAGCTCCCCGCTTCCTTGTCTAGCCTTGGGCACTCACCCTGCACTTTGTATCTTTGTGAGTTTGTCTTTCCTACATATCTCCTGTGTGTGTGTGTGTGTGTGTGTGTGTGTGTGTGTGTGTTAGTCGTGTCCAACTCTTGTGACCCCATGGACTGTAGCCTGCCAGGCTTCTCTGTCCATGAAATTCTCCAAGCAAGAATACTGGAGTGGGTTTTCATTCCCTCCTCACATATCTCCTATAAATGAAGTCATATAATACTTGTGCTTTTGTACAAATATCAGGTTATTTCATCCAGCAAAATGTCTTCAGGCTTCATCTGTGCCATAGTACATGTCAGGATTTCATTCTTTTTATGGCTGTATAATAGTTCAGCACATATATAAACCACATTTTGTTTCTTCATTCTGCAAAGTTATTAAGAGTTTGAAGAGATTGCATTACATACTTGGGGTAGAATAGACATATTTTATTCAAATTGTTAATAATAAATTGCTACTGTAATAATATTGTCTCCTGATTCATGAACATAGAATCTTTCCACTTATTTCCAACTTCCACCAGTAATATTTTGTAGTTTTCAACGGACAAGTCTTTCATCCCCTTGGTTAAGTTTTTCCGCAAGTAATTGTATTCTTGCTGATGCTTTTATACATGGAACTTTCTTAATTTCCTTTGCAGATTGTTTATTGTTATTGTACAGAGACGCAGTTGAATTTTGTGTGATGGCAATGCTTTTTAGCATGTGTTGCGAGGTTAAGAAATACCCATAGAAAGAGAGGGTTACAAAGCCTTGTTATACTCATCTTCTTTTTTCCAGTTTTAGGACTGATAAGCAACACTCAACTAACTAAGGTTAAGGTACACAGTGAAATGACATGAGGAACGTATATTATGAAACAATTAACAATTGTTTAATGTCTGTCATTTCATATAGATACTAAGAGAAAGAAGAAACACTTTCTCCTTGGGAGGAGCATTAACTGCAGTCTCTAGGTCACACGCCTAATCCTTATTCTTCTTGTAACTGGAAGCTTGTACATTTTGACCACTTTCATCCACCTCCACCCCCCATCTCTGATAACCACAAATCTCAGCTCTTTTTCTATCAGCTTGGTTTTGGGGGGTTTTACTTATTTAGGGGGGGTTGGAGTTTGTTTTTAGTTTCTTTTAGATTCCATATGTAATTGAGGTCATAGCATAATGCCTTCCTAGTACAACCATGTTGTTGCAAATGGCAAGATTTCACAACTTTTTGTGGCGGAGTACTATTCCACTGCTCGCATAACCACATTGTCTGCAGCGACACGTCACCTGCAACACGACACTTGGGTTGCTTCCCGGTCCTGACTTTTAAACACTGCCATAATGGCCGTGGAGGCACTGGTACATTTTCAAGGGAGTGTTTTCATTTCCTTTGGGTGAATACCCAGGAGTGGAATTGCTGGGTCACACGGTAGCTCTAGTTTTAGTTTTGGAGGATCCTCCACAGTCTCCACAGGGGCTGCACCACTTGCATCCTCTCCAGCTGCACACAGGGCTCCCCTCCCGTGCATCCTCTCCAGCTGCACACAGGGCTCCCCTCCCGTGCATCCTCTCCAGCTCACTGACTCTTATCTCTGAGATAACAGCACTCTGACTCCTGGGCTCCCCTTCTTTGCTGGTGAACTGAGATCAAAGGCCTACTAAAGCCAAAGAAAGAAGAGAAAAAGACTGTCCTACACAGGAAGCTAATCTAGGGGAAAAGCATGGGGTTTCGGTTTAAAAAAAAAAAAAAGGCAAAAACCGGGCGCTTTGGTCTCTGGTTTAGAGGAATTGCCATTACAGATAATTCATTTAATTGTGGACACTTCATAAGTAAGTACCGGGCACTGCCTAGAGACTGGGGATCGAGCAGTGAACAGGACAAGGATTCTACCCTTGGATGGCGACACATGCTGTGAAACTGAGGAAGCAAAGAGAGGAAGAAGGAGATCTCAGAGGGTGGGGGTGCAGTCAGAGCCTGCCGGGGACAGGTGACCTTGTAGGGCCAGGGCCTGAGAGGGGCCTAGCGCAGCACGGCCCCTGCGGGTGGCCCAGAGTGCCCATGGCTCCAGAACATTGTAAAACAGCAGGCTGAGCAACGTCAGAGTCTGTAGGCGTAAACACTAAGCGCCTCTGGGTTCCTTGTGCCCAAAGCGCTGCCTTTGGTGCACCCTCCTCAAGGCCAAATTTGAGTCTGAAATGTTAATGAAATAAGACAAAGAGGAAATTGCCTCCAATTTCGTTTCATAGCTCAGAAAATGTTCACTTTGTGTGGGCAGGGTAACCAAAATCAGCATGGTTAAATTAAATCACGACTTTTGCTAAGCTGCTGACTCACAGAGACACCCCGTGTTTCCAGAGAACATGTGACTTCCGGGAAAGCAGCCTGCTTCTGACAAGGGAGACTCTGCTGGTCCCGACAAATGCACCTCTAGGCCCAGCACAGCGCTTTTCCACAAACTCCGAGGTTCTGTGAGTGGCCAGCAAGTTTCAGAAGACCTGGGGTGAAAGTTCTCCAGGAGAAAATAATTCATGGCCTCATATTCCGCGGGGGCCCTTCCACTTTCAAATTCCAGTTACACATGAGAATAGCTGTTACCCGAGATCAGGGGCCAGACATGCTGAGGGCCTGCCCACGTGGGCATAGCCAGCCTGTCCTAACCAGGGCCCCGCGGTGTGGGGCGAGCACACAGGGGCTCAGCAAAGATCTCGTCACCACGTCCCAGGAATTTTCTCAGCCCCCAGATGCAGGAGGTGAGGTCAAGAATCCAGAATTGGACATCAAGCCCACAGATTGAGTGTTAGTCATCTTATCATTCAATAAGGAAAATTCCCCATAAACAAAGAAGACATAGAATAAGTGGCTCATGTTAAGGACAATTATTTATATGTTATGAAATGTCTGAACTCCGTCCCCTGAGAACAAACTATCTTGATGTATTTCTTCAGCTTTGCTGAGAAAAATTCCATAATAATAAACATGAGATGTCGGCCCTTTTTATTCTCCAGCAAAAAAAGAAGTGAGACTCTGCTCTGGCTGCCTCAGCACAGACCCCTGTGTGAAACTAAACAAAGGCTTCAGAAATCGAGGGGCTTCAGACAGTGCCATCCCAACCCAGCCACCCCCAACCTGTGGACCCCAGCAACGCGGGGATGGCAAGCAGGTCCGGGCTCACCCATTTAACCACAGACTCAAAATGAGACAGGCTGTAAGTCCACACCAACAAGAGTCAGATGTCGTCACTCTGACAGACAGTTATGGACCAAAACCTGTAGAGGGCCGTCCCCAGTGCCTCAACAGGAAAGAACCCGCCTGCCAAGGCAGGAGATGCAGGTTCGATCCCTAGGTCGGGAAAATCCCCTGGAAACCCACTCCAGTATTCTTGCCTGGACAATCCCGTGGACAGAGGAGCAGAGTTGGACACGAGGGAGCCACTAAACAACAAGAACCAAACCACCACCTCCACTGTGCTGCAGCCCCGGCTCCAGACGTAACCTGTCCTCAGGCAGGAAATGCTTCTCAGATCTGCTGTCTGTCCACAGCCAGGAACCCAGGGCTGTGGGAAGCCAGTGTCCCCCAGGAGGCAGTGAAGACCCCTGTCTCTGGTCCACCCCAGGTCCCCCTCCACATGCGCTGCCCTCCGTGGCAGCGCCACGCCTCCTACAGGGCCAGCAGGCCCCTCCGCGGAGGCCTGAGAAGAACTGGACCAGGCAGGGAAGACTCCAGGGAAATCTTTCCAAATTGCTGTATTTGAGTGAGTGATACAAAGGCAGCTCTGAGGACGCCCAGGAAACGGCCAGAGGAACTATGACCAGTTCTTGTCGACCGTGACAATCAGGGGAAGGTGAGGACAAGAAACAGGCAGAGACCACCCCAGGATGCAGAGCACGCTCATGGCAGAGAAGGCAGGACACGGGCCAGTTCACACAGAGCCCTGCCCCTCTCGGGTATTGGGCAGGAGGCCGAGCCCAGTGGAGCTGCTCTTCCTGGGGTCACTCGCTCCCCTTCTGTAATCCCCAGTCCCCTGCATGGAACCAGGAGCTGGGACAGGGCCCGGGCAGTGCTGGTTGCGCCTACAGTCAGTGGCCGGACACCCCATCCTCTCTAGCTGTCCAGAGGTGCTGGGTCTCCAGGGAATCCACCTGGTTCCCGGGCCTGCCCCGTCACCCCTCGCCTCCTAGAGAAGGGCCCCCAGCACCAATCTGGGGGCCACAACCAGGCCGTGTTTTCCCTTTCTCAGAATGAAAATAATCACTCAGAGGTGGGAAGCAAAGGCACCCTCCCTACCAGCCCAGCCAGGAGCTTCAGGCCTGAGCTCCAGCTTCCTCTCCAGAGCACCCCAGCTCCTGCAGGGAGTACGGCCTCAGGACACAAGACAATAGAAAGTGAGCTTCAAGACTTTTGCATCTTGGGCTCAGACTTGGAAACACTAATCTGCGCTGACTCTTCCAGGAAGCGCCGAAAGCCTCAGGAGACAGGGAGCTGCTCAAGATTCCCAGCCCAACCTAACAGGCCGTTTGAGACGTTTTAGGCAGGTTTCAACCAAAGAGGCAAACGTGTGGGTGCTTATCTGAACCGAACCCAAACCTTTGGAATTTTACACCTCACTCTGGAAACCCTCGCTGCGTGCTGTGACCTGCAGGTCCCGGCGGGCGCTGTCTGCTGGGAGGCGGAGCCACCTTTACATACACCTGTTCGCTCAGCGCGTCAGGCAGCCGACACAGCCAGGCAGCCCTCCTCCGACTTGGCCTGTGATCCTCTGAGCCCCTCTGTATGGTCTGTGCAACCACCGAGCTTAAAGGCAAGGCCCGTGGAATGCCTCGCAGTTGGAGAATCACAGGACGGCTTTATCCTAAATCCACCTGGAGCGACTCAGAACAGGTATCAGCTAGAAGGACAATTAGGGGGCGTGTGATGCCAGGAACTTCTGCCAGTTTTTACCTGTTGGAGCTGTTGGGAAATAGACCTGTCTCTGCTGAAAACTGCACTTGTACCTGCACGCAGGATGTGGGAGGGCGAGCAGGTGTTTGTAAGCCTAGTTATGCTCCTGACAATGCTCCTGTCTCACTCACAAAGAATGCTTGCTGCTCAGACGCTTCCCGCAGGGGACACGCCCGGGGCTCGGAAGCCTGAGGGGTGATCCGTCATGGGGAACTGGGACAGTACCCACTCATAAGCGTGGATTTCCACAGCCAACGTGATCTGAATTCTCTTCATTAGGAAGTAAGCAGTTTGGGGTTTTCACGCGTAACTGCTCTGTGCTGTCAAACAGTAGAAAAGGAAGTGGACCTGGGAGCCAAACTCAGGGACCGCCTCACCACCTTCTCCTCCTCCAGGGGCTGGAGTCTCCCCCCTTCCCAGGACAGCATTCTCAATGCTGGGAAATGACCACCCCGCAACAGGAGCAGAGGCTGCTGAGAAGCGAGGCCCGTCTCCAGTGAGCCTGATGGCTCAGAGCCCCAATTCAGTGCTCCCAGGTCTCAGGGCAGGAGCGCTCTGGTTCTGCTGCGCTTGAGGGCGCCCTTCTCCAGGTGTGCCAGGCACGCAGCAGACACGGGCAGGCAGCAGGGCACAGCTCCTGTGTCCTACACACCCACTCACCATCTGAACAGAAAGGACCGGAGCGGAGACACGCACTCGTGACAAAGGAACAATCACTGGAGGTTTCTTTACATGCGCCCAGGCTGCCTCCTTCCTCACTGAAATAGGAGCTGCACAGTGTGGGTGAGAAAGTATTAGTAGCTCAGTCGTATCCAATTCTTTGCGACCCCCGTGGTCTGCAGCCCAACAGGCTCCTCTGTCCACGGGATTTCCCAGGCAAGAATACTGGATTGGGTAGCCATTCCCTCCTCCAGGAAATCTTCCCAACCCAGGGGTCGAGCCTGAGTCTCCTGCATTGACAGGCAGATTCTTTACCATCTGAGCCACCAGGTGGGTGAGAAGGGGCCCTGGATTCTTCCTTCCTGCTGTGTGTGCAGAAATCCGAAACCCAGGTGTCAGCAAGTGTCCTGTGCAGGCTGAGGCCTGGGCGGATCCAGTCCTCTGTCTACAGCTGCCCCCTGCTCGGCCCCAGCAGTCAAACCACCCTGTCAGGAAGTGGTCAGCCCTCTATTCTCGGTCTGCGGTCCGCGGCCGCCGGAGCAATCGGTGTTGTGGTTTCCCCGGAGGTTCAGTTCACAAAGGTGCCATCCAGAGCAGTGCCACCTACTCCCTCTACCTCCCATCCAAAAGACCTTTCCAGACCCCTGAGACGACTTGTGAAGACCTTCTGGACCCCTGCGTAGACTCATAAACACAGAGCAGCCAACTTTCCCTCTGAAACTGGAACACAGAGGCCCAAAGTTCACTTCCTGCAAAGAAAGGGGTGAAAATGTTAGAACTAAGTCAGGTGCAGTAAGGTCCCCCTTGCCGTTCCCAAGGATGCTCAGGGTTGTAGGAGCAAGTGGCAGGAAGATGGGAGGTCAAGAGCCTGAGACAGACCCGGCTCACAGAGCACCTGGGAAAGCGCAGCTGTGGGTGCTGTGTACGAAAGCACATGTTCCCCATGCCACAGGACTTCTGCCCGCCTGCCTGCAGTCCCCAGTGCTGCGAGCTGCTCCATGGATGCTGCGAGCTGCTCCATGCTCGTGGATGGACCCCGCGAGTAGGTGGGGGGTGGAGGTTTGGAGCCAAGAAACCAAGTCTGAACCAAGACTGGGTTTACCTGCAGACAGCACTTTATCCCAGAGCTGCAGGGTTAGATGCGTCACCCTTAATTAGGGCCTTGAGATGGTGACAGCACTGGGACCATGAGATGGGTGCACAGGGATTCTAGCCACCCACCCCCAGCGGCCATGCCACCCACCACAGGGGCACAGGACCAGGCAAGCAAGAACATCAGTTTCACTGTTCCCAGGCCTCCCCTCCACACCCCCACCCACTGCCAGTTGCAGACACCCCACTCCCAGAGACTGGTGTTCAGGGTCCTCGGGGACCCCCATGGGCAGGCTTGCTCTCCGTGAGCAGCGAGCAGATGTGGCCCCGGGGTGGGGCTTCCATCAGCATCTCTAACCGACCAAGCGGCACCCAGGCAGGGATGCTCCACCTGCCCTGCGGTCCTCTGCTGTGTTTCAGGACACATCCCCAGTCCTGAGCCCTCCAAGGCATCCCCAATAGGCCATTTGCAAGAGGCCTTGACCCGTCTGTGGGTCTTAAATGGCTTCAAGGTGCCCTGTGTGGGTGAGCAGGTCCACTCCCTCCCCTTGGCTGGGCCGAGCTGCTCCAGGACCACAGCCCGCTGGCACATCACTGGTACCTGTGGCTGGACTCATGGTGTCTAGGGTGGTTTGTGGGCATCACCTTCTTAAGCCCATAGGGACCTTATGGAGCAGAGGACACTGTCACCCCCAACATTACAGGTGGAGGACAGAGCATCAAAGTCACACACAGGTCACACAGCAAGGAAATGGCTGATCTGATGGCCAGGTCAGCAGGGGCAAAGACAGCGGGGCCTGAAAGTGTGAGGCTCCTCTCTGTCACAGCATCGGCGGCCCCGCCTGTCAGGCCTCACCGGCACAACAGGCACTAGATCAGTGCAGACCATCCCAAGTGGTCACAGGACAATTAGAAAGTGGAAGTTGCCATGGAAGCGTGACGGGATGGTGGCACCTGGTGACCCAAGTGGCATCCATACACAAGACACACACAGACCCTCCTCCCATCTGGACCACGACCCCTGACCAGAACACATTACATTTTTAATAAGGAGCTGAACAAATACATCTAACACCTTAAATTTTTCCTTGTCAATTTCCTCTAATCTAAAACCTAAGAAAATGCCCACACAAAATTTCAGTCTTTTGAGAAATTCTGCAAGTGACCATCATTTAAAATTTTTTCCAAGACAGTATACATTTCTATCAGTTAGGGGGGAAAAAAATTGCCCAGGATTTAGAAACTAGAGCAGAAATGAATAAATGCTGCTTCTGTGTCCTGTGTACACTTTTCATTAGAACTTGACTTGCAGAGGAAACTGAGCTTTCAGCAAATATTTTCTGTCCTGTGAAGTGGGGCTAGAGTGAGGAGGTGTCGATGGCGAAGCAGAGGAGAGCACTTGGCTCATTTGCTCTTTTACAGTGATTTTTTAAAATGATTTAACGAAGCTACTGACCACACTGAGGTACTTTAATTCTTCTGTGAGTTTGACTTCCTGAGCTTTGCTCATCGTTACATCAGCGTGTGCATCTGTGTGCTGAACCAGGTTACGTGATAGTTGGGTATTTGCCATCGTGACCGCTTCCCAGAACCTGGGCCTGAATCTTCATGATGATGCTGCGTCCAGGGAGCTCCTACTGGTGTTATCTTGCATGCCGAGGGTCCTAGTGGATGTCTTCCTCTGACTGGCAGCTCGACATCTGGATTTTGCCCCGGTTCTGGGGTAAGTCCCACATCCTCTGACACATGCTGGCACCGGGCGTCCTCCACCCCAGCCAGGCCATGGGGTCCACTTCCCTGATTCCGGTCCCCCCGCCCCATTTAGACCTGCTGCCTGGCAAGCACGTCCCCTACTCTGCAGCCAGAGGCCAGTCTGTGGTGTCTGCTGGCCAGAGCTGTAGCTCACACTTGCATCCTCTCATTTCATCCTCGGGGCCAGGGTCAGCCCTGCTCGTGCCAACGGCGAGTTTTGGATGCATCACAGCTGTGTTCAAATGTGCCTTGATGGGAGCTGGCTGCCCTTCGCCCAAGACACCAGCAGCACCCCCAAGACCGGGGATTGCGAGTGGGGGGGCTACACCCGCAGCCCCGGACACCAGAGTCCATTGTTCATGCATACAAGCTGCTGACTCCGTGAGAAAATCTTGTTTTCACTTTACTGACAGTGGAATTGCTTGCATTTGGAGAAACAGAAGATATTAACTCCTGTGGGAATAGGTTTATATGGAAAACCAAGTTAGGGAGTCTGCTTTGAGAGAGTAAACTGTTGAGTAAATTTATAGGGCCGATTTCCTTCAAACTGCTCAGAATACTCAAAGGCCCTGTCTCCATTACGGATGGCCTAGAAGAATCTCCATTTTGAGGATAAAGGCATTTTTGAGCCACAGGGATTTCAAACAGCCTGTCCAGCTTTCCCATACTTTGGTTTGAGTTGTTACCCACGTAAGATTTAATAGCAAAAGTGAAATCCGAAAGAGAAAGTTTTCATAGGATTTCAGCTGAGTCTCCACGTTAAGGACTGAATGTGTGTCCCTCCCCGAAGTCCACTGTTGAAGCCTCCCACAGTGTGCTGCGTCTGGAGGGACCATCTGCAGGGGGTAGTTAACGTCCACACACCATCACCCGGGAGTTAGAGTTTGAATGTGTGTGTTTGGAGCAGGGCAGGTAGGGGAAGGGGCAGGTGGAACACTGGGGAGCTTCACAGTTCTGCCCCTGCAGCACCCCAGAACAACGCTGCTGCACCCACTCCTGGGAGAACCAATCTGAGGCTTCAGGAGCAGCTGCAGGGGGGCAGGGCTCTTTTCCCTCAAGAAACTAGCCTCCTCAGTCAGGGCCCCAGGAAGAAATAAAGATCAACACAAAGGGGAACAAAATGTGCATCAAATACACCCAAAATGTACTTGTTGGAAATTTGTTTTATTTAATAGAGAAGGAGGCACCAGTCAGACAAGTCACCCCTTGGCTGCCTGCAGGCCCCCCTGCCCCATTTACTGCCTGGCCCAGGCTCAGCCCGCGGAGCCCAGCCAGACGCCGGTCAGCCCCAATGAGCCAGCTCTGTAGCCTCGGGCCATCCCATCCCTCAGCACTGGTTTCTTCATCTGCAGAACAGTGAAATTAAAAAGTACTTATTCCAGGGTTTTCCTTATGAGATTTTAACAAGATAATTTGTTTAATGGCACTTTGTAGAAGTCCAGGATCTCAGTAAGTATCAGCCTTTCTCACAAGAGCACAGCCATTAAAACCAGAACACAGCGTAACCAAAACAAAACAAGACAAGGACCCAAGCCCCAGAATGCTTCGTCTATTTGAGGCGGAGCACCATCCTGGCTTTTTTTCCACTAGTTTGTTGGGACTCAGTCAGCTCACACAGATACTGCAGGCATCACAGGAAATCAAGGAACCAAGGAATTCACATGCTACAAATCAAAAGAGCTCCAGCCCATGTTAACCTGAAAAGGCATCACATTGTCTCACTTGGGTCCTTTTCCCAACTCCAGTTCAAACATAATAACCAAATGCACCAGCACCTGAGTTCTGGCATCCCGCAGGGCCCAGCGAGGTCCCTCCATCCCCACCTGCAACCCTTAGCCCAGGGACCCCACATGGCCAAGGCCCGGTGTGCCTGGGATGGGGCATTCTGGCTGATGCGAGTGTTATCGTCTTTCTCAGAGACATCCCAAAGCCCCAAAATTGTGGATTCTTGAGGCAAAGTCATGTCCTCCCCAACACATGTCAGCTCAGAGGGCCCCACAACTCAGAGCTGACCCATTGTCCCAGCGACATGAGTTTGGAAGAGAGGAAAAGCATTCCCCCAAATGGGCATTTTCCAAACACCCTGCTGCATTTTGACAATGGATGCCCCATGGGCCACACGCACAGCCGGGATCACCTGGGCCGGGGCAGGGGAGTCTCATCTCAGCCTTGCTCCGTCCTCCACATGATGGCCTCAGAAGGTGTGAAACACACTGCTCAGATCTGTGAGTTTATTAAACAGTCACGGGGCACAGAGCCTCCACAGCATCTGATTCCAGGTCAAGAGGTCCCGGCTTCCTTGGTGATGGCACAGCCCTCCGGAAGCGAGAGTTCACAGCCTGGCAGGTGCGGGAGCCAAATTTAACTCTGTGAACTAGTTATCCACCTGCACAGACCGGCCAGCCTCCTGGGAAATGCACGGTCCACACCTGCTCACACGCTCACCCGATGAACAGGTTCCCCCACCTCTGGAGCCGCCATCCAGGTGACGTGCACAGGGCAGGTGATGCTCCTGCCCGCCCAACACCCTGCGAGATGTTCTCACACTGTCAACAGGCTGGAAGCTGGCATAACCTCACAGTCTGAGTCTGTCCTGGGAAATGACATTTATTGGGGTTCCTGCCTGATTAATTGTAGTGCATAAAAGCAATACACATTTAATACTCTTTTGTAAAATGAAAAAAATATGTAGAAACACAACAAAAAACTTGATGTTGAGACCATTCTATTTTCTTTAGAACACTGTTTTCTTTTTGAAAAGTAGGAACTTAGGAGCAGGGGTCTAAGCCTTGATATGTTTCTGAAGTAGCCAAGTCATATGCTTAGGTCTTTTAACGAGCCTCAACTGCAGAGTCCATGGCCTGAAAGAAGCAGGTCCTGGCCACTGGGGCCACCTGACTTCCCTTGTACCCTTCGTGGGGGCCTTTTCCAGGAGGAGATATGTCAATATGAAGTATTATTTCACTACACACATGTTATATACATACACATATATGTGTATGCTATTTAAAGAGAAAGAAACTAAGGTTGGCTTGCTTACTGCCTTGAAATCCTCCCCTAGTGCAGCGCCCAGGGGTTGCGGGGGGAGGGGGCTGGGGACAGAGACTACCACGGCCTAAGCACCACCCCCCACCCCCGCCTGCTCCCTAAGCCTCTTTTCCCAGACTTTCCAACTTCTTCATCAGCTGACCGATGACAAAATGAAGTCACTACATGTTACATCCAGTTGTTCTACAAATATCACTGGGTGCCTGCTGTGAAACGGGAGCTACAGGTGGGGGGTGGACAATGGGGGGGCCAAGTAGGACCCCTAAGTCCACATGTTCCCCAAAACTTTAGCATAGAAAATACTCTGTGCTTTAAATATACATGTGAAGAGTCTCTGTGTGTGTGTGAGTCACTCAGTCATCTCCAGCTCTTTTCGACCCCATGGACTGAAGCTGTCTAGGCTCCTTTTTCCATGGGATTTCCCAGGCAAGAACACTGGAATAGGTTGCCATTCCTTTCTCCAGGGGATTTTCCTGACCCAGGGATTGAACCCACATCTCCTGCGTTGCAGGCAGATTCTTTACCATCTGAGCCACCGGGGAAGAGTCTGTTGCCACAGAGAAGACGTAAACAGACCTGGACATGAACTGGAATATTCATCCTTGGAACCAGGCTGAGACAAGACAAGATGGGAGATTCTGTGGCCACTTTGACACGTTAGTTCTACTGGGACTGGCCCACCAGTCAGTGTTATTTACGGGGTGTCAGCAAGTTGGATTCAGAACAGTAGACAGAGGAAAAATTTTAGATATTTCCCACATACCTCACCATCAAACTTAATTTGAAACAAAAGACAGCCGCACACGAAAGATCCAAGAGGTGATCTCCACTGATGATGAAGTATTATTATTTGAGTGCAGAGGACTTTAAGTCACATTTTAATATCATTCTAAGCCTTTTAGAAGAAAACAAAACCAGTTTAATTTCTTTTATAAAAATTAATCAATGTCTATTATTTCTGCCAACACATGTATTACAACCAAATCATCCCAAATCTGAAACTAGGGACTCACAAAATCATCTTTATTCAAAGAACTACCATCTAGGTTTCCAAATTTCACATTAAAGACTAAATAGTTAAAATTTAAATGCAAACATATTATTAAGTATAAAAGTGGGTAATACAAAAGAAGACAAATTTCCACCACTGTCAGTTTTCTGGCATGTGCTGATGGCCAGTTTAGAAACTTGGTTTTAAAGCGCACACGCATGCGTGCATACTAAGTTGCTTTAGTCGTGTCTGACTCTTTGTGACGCCACGGGCTGTAGCCCTCCAGGCTCCTCTGTCCATGGGATTCTCCAGGCAATAATACTGGAGTGGGTTGCCATGCCCCTCCTCCAGAGGATCATCCCAACCCAGGATCAAACCCGTGTCTCTTACTCTTCTGCATCGGCAGGTTGATTCTTTACCACTAATGTCGCCCGGGAAGCCCTTTAAAGTGTTTGGTTGTCTCTAAAAGATGAACTGCCGCAGTGCTCTCAAAGCCCACCTGTTTGTCTGTCTTAAAACATATTGAAGGTGTGATTAAAAAAAAAAAACTGGACACACCCAGACTGGACAGCCCCACCTTTCTGATGATAAACTTGAAGACTGCAGAGGGTGGGTCTGGGCCTCTTACTCCCCCCACCAGCCCCACGCCTACACTTTCCCACGCGGCTTGGGAATCCCACGGGAACCAGCCTGTGGGATCCTTTTTTATGAATCATTCTCGAATCTCACCTCTGCCACACCCTGAGATACTGGCTGTCAGCAGAGTGTTATTGCAAGAAAAAGAGGGGCAGGCATGCCCCTCTCCCCCATCACTGGGCTGATTCGGTCCAAACAAGGCCCAGGAACACCAGTGTTTGCACAAAGTCCTCCAACTTTGACTGAGCCTTCAAGAAGGGAACAGATTAAGTTGCTCCACCAAAGGCACATTTTCAGCTTTCTAACAATGATGACTAACTTCTGATTTAAGGTCTCATCAGAATGACATCTTTACCCAGTATGGTAATTATTTATATTTTATTCTATCTTGTTCTCTGGTATTAAAAATTATTTTTGGAATTAAAACCAAGTGAGGAGGGGAAAACGTCATTTCAGAACATAAAGGATACAAGCCTGGCCCAGGTCAGGCAGGGTGTTGCCCCATCAGTGATGACACCTCACAGCTGCCAGTGCTCCGGCAAAAAACCTGCCTCTGGGTCAGGGTCAGGGGGTGAGGGTGCCCTTCCATGCCTTGTGTAGCCAATCAGGTCAGGATGGAGCCTGCAAGGGACCCCAAGACTGCCCTGGGGCAGATGGGGGGCAGTCCCCCCACCCCATCTCTCCAGCCAACCTTCAAGGAGTCAGTGCAGACCTTGAATCAACACATTGGAGTTACGTTTGTTTTTTTTGCAAAGTTATCACCTTGGCAGCTTCCTTCAAATTCTGCTCTAAGCCTCTTCTCCTCAAAACATAAACCAGAAGGAGTCTTCCTGGATGCAGATGAAACAGTGGGCAGCAGCCGGGTCTGAGGATGGACTGTGGCCTTCACAACGGCCCAGCCTCCCGGCCCGCAGCCCCATCCAGGTAATGTGAGTGTCAGGTGAGGCCACAGGCTTCTGGCTCCTCCCTGAGTGGCTCCGTACCGCCTGAGACACTTGCTCAAAGATGAATCCCAGAGCATCTCAGCAGACGGTGGGGTCCAGGACCATGTTTCCAACAGGGCTCCCTGTGGGTCTTGTGCACTGATGTCTGGGGACAGAGGAGGGTCCCTTAAGCCCTTCCCACACCCCAGATGTTGGCTCTGCTCTTCAGAAGAACGAAGGTTCCCCATCTACACACACATCCCAGAACATCCTCATCCTGAGTCAGGGACTCACCCTCTGATTGCAGTATGCCTTGGTTTCAGTAACTCTACAGGGTGTTAGAACTAGGGGTAGGTCACCTCCTGCATCGTCTCTATCCTCAGTTGCTGTGAAATGATTGGGGTGGTGGTTGGAACAGGGAGACCAAAGTCCTTGTGTTTGAGGTCAGAGGTCACAGGGGAGGGGTGATTTTCTTCCTTCCCAGTGTCACCCTTCCCCTATGACCTCTGACCCCAAAGACATGGATGGAGGAGCCTGGCAGGCTACAGTCCATGGGGTCACAAAGAGTCAGACACGACTGAGCATGCACACAGGCACATATTCAGAAATCCACCCGGAAATTATCACCTGAACAGAATGGCTAGATGTATAGATACCATAACTGATGTCACATTATTTCTATGCATTTATACATTACTTTTCCTAGCAGAAACTCGGAGAAGGCAATGGCATCCCACTCCAGTACCCTTGCCTGGAAAATCCCATGGACAGAGGAGCCTGGTAGGCTACAGTCCATGGGGTCGCGAAGAGTCGGACACAACTGAGCAAATTCACTTTCACTTTTCACTTTCATGCATTGGAGAAGGAAATGGCAACTCACTCCAGTTTTCTTGCCTGGAGAATCCCAGGGATGAGGGAGCCTGGTGTGCTGCCGTCTATGGGGTCGCGCAGAGTCGGACACGACTGAAGCGACTTAGCAGCAGCAGCAGCAGAAACTAGTTTCCATGGTTGGATTTTTGCCCAAAATTTCATCCAACAGGGAAAGGAAGCCCAGCTTTACATGTATTATCCCACTGCTCCTAAGAGACAAGGATAGCTTTCCTTTGAGAACAGTGAAGTAAGCTTCAGAGATGTTACACTATGATGCACCAAGGTCATACAGCTAGTGATCAGAAATGGAATTTAAATATGTCTGAGGGTGAAACTGGTAGATCACAATGTCACAATCCTGTATTTCTCACGGTCACAGACATCTGCTTCTGGATGGTGCCTTTAGCCTTCCTTGCCTGAGACCCCTCCCCAGCGGGTTCTCCACCGCACTGTGGACTCTGCCCTGGTTCTTATGGAGCTGTGTTAAGCCACCACTAAGTACAGAACTTAAAAACAGAGAGCTGACTCTGAAACCGCGGGATGGACCATGTGACAGCCTCTGTGGACCCATATGACCTCTGTGGATGCATCAGCTCTAACATTCCACATGTGCCTCTGTTCACTCGAGAACTTCATAGAATGCGACCATTGCTTCTGACGTCTTGAGTTGTTATTTTTCACATGTTATCATCTTGCCTCTTCAAGTTAGATCGATATTCTTCACCCTCCCACATCCTAGCTTAGTCTCCAGGTCATGGATGACTGCATCCCCCAGGGACAACCTGCTTGTGTGCGTGTTCCCTACCTGGAACCAGTTATTAGCATCTCTGCTCAGGACAACACGATGACTCACGGTGAGCAAGCACAGCCCCCACAGAGGAGATATCCATCCTGCAATTTGCTAACAGATCTCATTTGTAGTTATAAGAACTGGGTGAGAAGATGGTGCAAGAGAACAGAGCAGAGTTTTCAGATTTGTTTATTTTCAATACGTAAAAAACTTCTGCAACAAAATTTAAATGGAAGCCCAGTTCGTTAAACAGATAAAAACAGGATTGCTTTAAGTCAAACGCTTTGGATGAAGGCCTGGAGGCTTCCTTGGCCATCCTACCTCCTGAAAGAAAAGTCGTTTGTAAACTTCCTGCAGACCTCCCAGCCCTTCAGTAAACCCCAGTTAAACTGTCGTCCTATGGAAGCAACCCTGGAAAGGCAGGCAGGAATCTCCCAGACTCACTCTTTCATAACAGCCACAGGAACACTGGGGGAAAGTGCAAACTAAGCCTTTTCAGAACTCTGAAGGTTGTGCAGAGGATCCAGCAACCCAAGGCCTGTTTATTCAGGAAAGACGGCTGAATTTCAGGTACAACAGCGAGCTCTGTGGTGTTCTACTTTGGCCCATTCCAGTCTCCCGTGTATCAGTTTCTTATTGCTGCTGTAACATGTTACCACATACCTGGTGCCTTAAAACTGCACAGATTTATCATCTTGTGTTTCCGCAGGTCAGGGATCTGACGTGGGTCTCACCGGCTGACATCCAGATGGTGGTAGAGCTGACTGCACTTCTCTCTAGATCCAGGGCCACCTGTGTCCTCGCTGGTGAAGCCTCTGCAGGCTGCCCTCCTCCTCAGCTCACAGCCCCTCACCCTCACAGGCAGCAAGCAGTGTAAGGCTGGGTCCTTCCTACATCACATCACACAACCTTCTCCTTAGCCCTCATCCACCTTTAAAGAGCCTTCTGACTACACGAGGCCCACACAGGCATTCCTGGGTCAGGAAGATCCCCTGGAGATGGGGATGGCTACCAATTCCAGTATTCTGGCCTGGAGAATTCCACAGACAGAAGAGCCTAGCAGGCTACAGCCCATGGGGCAGCAAAGAGTTAGACACGTCTGAGCAAGTAACACACAGAGACAATTCGTAACAATCCTTTATAAGATCAGCTAACTGGCAATTCCACCTGCAAAATTATTCTTCAAAAATGAAAGATAAATTAAGATGTGCCCAGATAAACGATAACTGAGAGAATTTGGAACTAGGAGTCATGCCTTTCAAGAAATACTGAGAGAGGTGTTTCAAGCTGAAATGATAAGACATGAAACTGTAATTCAAAGGCTTATTAGGAAAAGAGAGCACATTAAGACTCAACTACAATGGTAAATACGAAAGACAATGTAACTATATGTTTGTTTGTAACTCATTTCTTCACCAGATGATGTAAAAGATACAGTACACATTACTAAAATATGTTGATGGGCTCATAATGTATAAAAATGTAACTTACATGACAGTAATAGCACAAAGCAGAGTGGAAGATACACGGCTATACCGGAGTATTGGAGCGAAGATTTTGCAGTCTCTTGAATTTAAGTTGGTATATCTCTGGACTACACTGCTTTAAATTATGTTAATAATTAAAACTGGTGGAGAAAAAAGAACAGAAAGCACACAACACAGAAAGAAAATAAATAGGAAAATGGAAGCTATAAAGCCTACGTTATTACTAACTGTACTAAATGCAAATAGGTTAAACACCCCAATCATAAGAAAAACATTGATAGAGTGAATTAAAAGGAAAACATGATCCAATAACATACTGTCTACACGAAGACACACTTTAGATTCAAAACTACCAGTCAATTTAAAATAAAATGATAGACTTCTTGCTACACTTAACAAACTCCCAGCTTGATTTTTAAAGAAATTGATACTTCAGTTCAGTCACTCAGTCGTGTCTGACTCTTTGCGACCCCATGAATTGCAGCACGCCAGGCCTCCCTGTCCATCACCAACTCCTGGAGTTCACCCAAACTCATGTCCATCGAGTCGGTGATGCCATCCAGCCATCTCATCCTCTGTTGTCCCCTTCTCCTCCTGCCCCCAATTCCTCCCAGCATCAGAGTCTTTTCCAATGAGTCAACTCTTCACATGAGGTGTCCAAAGTATTGGAGTTTCAGCTTCAGCATCAGTCCTTCCAATGAACACCCAGGGCTGATCTCCTTCAGAATGGACTGGTTGGATCTCCTTGCAGTCCAAAGGACTCTCAAGAGTCTTCTCCAACATCACAGTTCAAAAGCATCAATTCTTCGGCGCTCAGCCTTCTTCACAGTCCAACTCTCACATCCATACATGACCACTGGAAAAACCATATAGCCTTGACTAGATGGAACTTAGTCGGCAAAGTTATGTCTCTGCTTTTGAATATGCTATCTAGGTTGGTCACAACTTTTCTTCCAAGGAGTAAGCGTCTTTTAATTTCATGGCTGCAATCACCATCTGCAGTGATTTTGGAGCCCCAAAAAATAAAGTCTGGCACTGTTTCCATTGTTTCCTCATCTATTTCCCATGAAGTGATGGGACCAGATGTCATGATCTTCATTTTCTGAATGTTGAGCTTTAAGCCAACTTTTCACTCTCCTCTTTCACTTTCATTGAGAAACTTTTTAGTTCCTCTTCACTTTCTGCCATAAGGGTGGTGTCATCTGCATATCTGAAGTTATTGATATTTCTCCCAGCAATCTTGATTCCAGCTTGTCTTCCAGTCCAGCGTGTCTCATGATGTACTCTGCATAGAAGTTAAATAAGCAGGGTGACAATATATAGCCTTGACGTACTCATTTTCCTATTTGAAACCAGTCTGCTGTTCCATGTCCAGTTCTAACTGTTGCTTCCTGACCTGCATATAGGTTTCTCAAGAGGCAGGTCAGGTGGTCTGGTATTCCCATCTCTTTCAGAATTTTCCACAGTTCATTGTGATCCACACAGTCAAACGCTTTGGCATAGTCAATAAAGCAGAAGTAGATGTTTTTCTGGAACTCTCTTGCTTTTTCCATGATCCAGTGGATGTTGGCAATTTGATCTCTGGTTCCTCTGCCTTTTCTAAAACCAGCCTGAACATCAGGAAGTTCACGGTTCATGTATTACTGAAGCCTGGCTTGGAGAATTTTGAGCATTACTTTACTAGCATGTGAGATGAGTGCAATTGTGCGGTAGTTTGAGCATTCTTTGGCATTGCCTTTCTTTGGGATTGGAATGAAAACTGACCTTTTCCAGTCCTGTGGCCACTGGTGAGTTTTCCAAATTTGCTGGCATATTGAGTGCAGCACATTCACAGCATCATCTTTCAGGATTTAAAATAGCTCCACTGGAATTCTATCACCTCCACTAGCTTTGTTCATACTGATGCTTTCTAAGGCCCACTTAACTTCACATTCCAGGATGTCTGGCGCTAGGTGAGTGATCGCACCATCGTGATTATTTGGGTCGTGAAGATCTTTTTTGTACAGTTCTTCTGTGTATTCTTGCCACCTCTTCTTAATATCTTCTGCTTCTGTTAGGTCCATACCTTTTCTGTCCTTTATCGAGCCCATCTTTGCATGAAATGTTCCCTTGATATCCCTAATTTTCTTGAAGAGATCTCTAGTCTTTCCTATTCTGTTGTTTTCCTCTATTTCTTTGCATTGATCGCTGAGGAAGGCTTTCTCATCTCTCCTTGCTATTTTTTGAAACACTGCATTCAGATGCTTATATCTTTCCTTTTCTCCTTAGCTTTTCGCTTCTCTTCTTTTCACAGCTATTTGTAAGGCCTCCTCAGACAGCCATTTTGCTTTTTTGCATTTCTTTTCCATGGGGATGGTCTTGATCCCTGTCTCCTGTACAATGTCATGAACCTCCGTCCATAGTTCATCAGGCACTCTATCTATCAGATCTAGCCCCTTACATCTATTTCTCACTTCCACTATATAATCATAAGAAATTTGATTTAGGTCATACCTGAATGGTCTAGTGGTTTTCCCTACTTTCTTCAATTTAAGTCTGAATTTGCCAATAAGGAATTGACAAGTTCACCATAAAACGTATATGTCAATGCCGGGAACCCAACGTAGCCAAAATATGGAATGACTGTAGAACTTACTGCAAAGCTGCAGTCATGAAGCAAGTAGGATATGAGCAGAGCAGACACAAAGAACAATGGGATGGAAGTGAGAATGCAGAATTCAGTTCCCACATCTACGATCTGTTGGTTTCTGACGCACAGCCAAGACAATTAAATGGGGGAATAAATAGCATCTCCGACAACTGCTGCTGGGACTGAATACACAGGAGAAACACATGCATCACAGCCCACAGAAACCATCCCAGAACGGACCACAGACCTGCCTGTGAGAGCTAACACTGCAAATAGAATAAAATACAGGAGCTGGGGGACATCCCTGGTGGTCCAGGGGTTACAACTCCGATCTCCCACTGCAGAGGGCCCGAGTTTCATTTCTAGTTGGAGAACTAGATCCCAAATGCTGTGAATAAAAAGATCCCTTGGCACACAGACAACTCAGGAGAAGAGGCACAGCAGAGAGGAGCTTCCAGTTCAGCCCCAGGTCCGCTGCTGGGAACATGAGACATGCCGTCCACAGCGGAAAGGACCTCAGCCCTGAGCATGCGACCCAGGCATGGACACACCAGCCCTGGTCTCGGGCTTCCGGGTTCATGCCAGGGGGCATGTGCACCCTCAGGGGCCGCAGGCTGCAGGGGCACAGGCAGGTGACGCAGGGGAATGAGGGGATGAAGGGCATGCAGGGCATTTTAAAGCAGCCCCTCCCTTCATCACAAGCCAGATCCCCGGGTTGCCTGCTGTTTTCCACCTTCATATAAAGACAAAAACTCTGATCTTGTCTAGATCCTGGTTTTTTTGCAAATGCATCAGCGTGGAATGGAGTGGAACAGGCTGTAATGGGTGTGCCCCCCCAACAGCTGGACGCTGCGAGCACTCAGACGCTAGGTATGTATTATGGATTCAGCAAGCCTGTGTATTAGATATCATAATTATCCCCATTTCACAGAGAAAAAACCTAAAGCATTAGAGGTTAAGAGGTGAATTTGCCCAGGTCACAGCTGCCAAAGGAGTTTTGGCGTGTTTGATTGAAGCCAATGACAGTCCATTCAGGCAGCCAGGTGATGGCCCAGGACAGCTTGAAGTCCAGCTTCTCCCCCAAACCCCCTGCCAGGCTGTCTAATTTAGTTTAGTTCCAGAAAGTCAATACATTTATTATTTTAAAGAAAAATGAAAACATTCCAGAAGAACATTGGAGTATAATTCCAAGCTCAAAAGAACACAAAGATCACTTTACAAAGAAGTGCTCTAATGAATGAACTCTCCGTGGGGGGTGGGGAGTAGGAGGAAAAATAAAGCTGGATTTCCTTGGGATCAACTCAGCCCTTTAATTCTGACTCTCGGTTACTAACAAAACACTCTCCTGTGCAGAGTTTCACCCCATGACTTTATCAAACAGGAAACTGTGGGAACCTTCACCAAAATTGATTCATACATTCTTCCAATAAATCATCAGCTTTGCCATTGTCCTTTCAATAAATTTTTAGGAAAGAAAGGAAACTACAATAAATTCTCTAAAATTCAGGACCTGCTGAAGGATGCTGCTGTCTCTCCCACCTTCCTCTATAAAGGACTCCAGAAGAATCAAAGGAAAGATGTACTTTTAAAAGAAAGAAAAAGAGGGGAAAAAAATTTTTAATGAAGAATCTAAATGTATTCATAAGGAAAGAAGAATTGTCAGCTGACCTCTGCAACAGTGGAGGTCGTGGACGTCCTCAGGCTGGCTGCTGCTCCCAGCCTCCCCCCAGGGCCCCTGGGCGGGGTCTCCTTCCTGTCCTCACCTGGGAAACACCACACAGCTTCATTTCTCTTTACACGGATGAGACCCACATTGGAGTCTGCAGCCCGAGCCCCAGTCTCAGGTTTCGGTCCAGGAGTTCAGACCGTCTGCCTGGCAGCTGCACGGGCACCTCGCAGGGACGGCCACCCAGGAGTTCCCAACCTGGACCCCGTTCCCCGCTCCTGCCCTGGCAGCTCTGGACTGCAGTCCAGTTACAGTCCAGCTTCCGCACAACCCTGAGAGTCCTTCCTAGCAGCCGCGCCCATGCCCCGTCCCAGGCCCCGCTCCACGGCGTCACTGCCCCAGGTCCGGTCAGTGCAGCTCTTTCAGCCTGGCTAATGCCCAACCCCACCGCCTTCCCTGCAGTTAGGATGCTGGAGGTCAGCCTCAAGCCCCATGAAGCCTCCTCTGTGCCGTGCAGGAGGCAGATGAACCCAGTGGGCCCTGCAGCCTCTCTCGGGGGCAGGAATGGGGGTCCTGGGCACCACGGGCTGGTCTGACCACTCGGACACCCCAGGAGGGGTGGGCAGGGAAGCAGGAGGCGGTGTGCCCAGTCTGCGTGTGTGGGAGGGGCAGCCAGGCCATGAGCACAGTTCCCTAAATGCTGTCTGCACCCAGTTCTGAAGTCGGCCTACCCCCAGTTATGTCCACTCCCAATCCCTCCTCTAAGGGGGCTCTGGCACTCTGGGCCACTCCACTGCCCGTCTCCCCCCCTGGCCAGGCCTTAGACCCAGACCCCACTGGAATCATCATCCTTGCCAGTCCTGAGCCTGCTTCTCTGCCTGGCCAGGTCCTTCCCACAGAACCACCATGCAGGCCCTCCTCTAGACTGTAAAACCCCTCCCCGCTCCTCCTCTGACCTGTCCCTGGCCTCCCCCAACCCCCACCAAGGCCTCAGGTGAAGATGGGGCAGGCGCCTGGGGTCTGCAGAATGACCGTCCCTTGCGCCAGCCACCCCCATCACAGGCTGGCCAGGCAACCTCACCTCTTGGGAGTAAGCGAACTGCCCTTGGTCTAAATAAACAAACGCCACCCCTGCTTCTCTCCCCTGGCGTAACAGCTGCTGTCTGGCCCACTCACTGGGAAAGGCAGGGTTCTCTTCCTTCATCATTTCAAATTGTCATTAAATCATCAGTTACAGTGTCCCATTTCCAGCCTCAGAAGTCTTCCTCACGGAGGCGAAGCTGCAGCCTAAAGCCAACACTGGGCCGGGGAACTCCAGCCAGGCCTCTCCCAGCCCTGGGGCTCTGCATCTTCACTTCCACCGTGGAAACAACGATGCCAGCCCCACGGGCCATCTGGACTGCACAAGCCCTTCAGGGAGGCCACCAGGGTGGAGCTGGCCGGGGGGCTGCCCACACCCCACCACGGCCACTTGTACCTCTGGTGGTGGCCTCTAGTTGAGGGCACTTACTGGCTCCACCCTCCCCCTTCACTGGAACTTGAGTGTCAGTGGATGAGAAAGTATGCTGAATAATTTCAGTGCTGCCCAGAGGTCAGACAGTTCACAAATGCTTTCCCTTTCTAAACCTAGAATCCGCCCTCGTATCGTCCTTTCCCAGAATTCATCCTTCCACGGCTCGCTCTGTGAGTTCCTCTAATGTAAAAATATTTGGCAGCTTTTTTACAAAAAAAAAAAAAAAGTTCAGCTGCCTAAAATCAAGAGTTTCTATAATATAATCTGGTTATGATATCCCTTCAGGAAAAATAATGATGAAAAGCTTTCTGGTAGGGAAGTTATATTGTGGAAAAATGACTTTGCTGCTTATGAAGTCAGGTTTACTTCTGAATTGCTAAATGTATGCCCAGAGATTTAAATATTCTGAGATGTGGTTTTCCTCTGAAGCTCTGAGCTGTGCTGAGTGTGGGGCCTGTGGGGTCTCTTTGGGGTGATGCAAAGCAGACCAGACTTTTGTTCCCAGGAGAAGGGCTGCCTCCAAACCTGCCATGGAATTAGGGTCCTTTCTCTCAATGCAACAACTTTCTCAATAACGGAAAATGTTGTTTCAACAGAGAAACTACAGCTCCAGATTCAGGAGATATTTTTTCAAATTTTGTTTCTGTTCTCACATAAGAGAATTAATCATAAGAAGTTCATAGCATTGCAAAGAATTCAAGGGTCAGTGAACAAAATATGTTGAGTCCTGACTTAGCGAGGAGACAATGTCTGTTTTAACAAGTCTTCCTTGTCTGGAAGAACATGACCATGCCTGTGTGTGTGCAAAAGTCGCTTCAGTCATGTCCAACTGTTTGTGACCCCATGGGCTGTAGCCCATCAGGTTCCTCTGTCCATGGGATTTTCCAGGCAAGAATATTGGAGTGGGTTGCCATTTCCTCCTCCAAGGGATTTTCCCGACCCAGGGATTGAACCTGCAGCTCCTGAGGCTCCTGCATTGCCAGTGGATTCTTTATCACTGAGCCAGCAGGGAAGCCCAAGAATGACCATGCCAGGTGTTACTTCCATGCCAGGCACCTGAGCGATCTCTCCCTATTTCGTGTTCCAGGACACAGATCCAGGGATCCACAATGGAATTCCATGTCCTAATTGGAGCCACCTCACCTCCTTCCTCCCTGGGGGACTCAGCTAGATTCACTGCCCCTGCAGACCAGAGCACACATGTCCATCTACCTCCACGGACACCCACCCTCCACCTCCTCCCTGCTGCTCCAGTCCAACTGAAATCACCCCCTGATGGTCCAGCGACCCTGCCCCCCAGTTTCAGCACCTCAACCTTGATCTAAACTCTTATGTCCCAGAGCCCCCAGCATCCCCAAGTAACGGGCTTCGGGGCTCTTTGTGTCCACTTTCCTTACAGTAAAAACCTAGCAAATAAAAGAAAAATACACCCTCAGTTCAGTTCAGTCGCTCAGTCGTGTCCGACTCTTTGCAACCCCATGGACTGCAGTACGCCAGGCTTCCCTGTCCATCACCAACTCCCAGAGCTTGCTCAGACTCATGTCCATTGACTTGGTGATGCCATCCAACCATCGCATCCTCTGTCACCCTCTTCTCCTCCTGCCTTCAATCTTTCCCAGAATCAGGGTCTGTTCAAATGAGTCAGCTCTTTGCATCACAAGGCCAAAGTATTGAAGTGTCAGCTTCAGCATCAGTCCTTCCAACGAATATTCAGGACTGATTTCCTTTAGGATGGACTGGTTGGATCTCCTTGCAGTCAAGGGACTCTCGAGAGTCTTCTCTAACACCACAGTTCAAAAGCATCAATTTTCTAGCACTTAGCTTTCTTTATGGTCCAACTCTCATATCCATACATGACTATGGAAAACCATAGCTTTGACTAGACAGACCTTTGTCCGCAAAGGAATGTCTCTGCTTTTTAATATACTGTCTGCTAAGTCACTTCAGTCATGTCCGACTCTGTGCAACCCCATAGAAGGCAGCCCACCAGGCTCCCCCGTCCCTGGGATTCTCCAAGCAAGAACACTGGAGTGAGCTGCCATTTCCTTCTCCAATGTATGAAAGTGAAAAGTGAAAGTGAAGTCGCTCAGTCGTGTCCGACTCTTGGTGACCCCTTGGACTGCAGCCTACCAGGCTCCTCTGTCCATGGGATTTTCCAGGCAAGAGTATTGGAGTGGGGTGCCATTGCCTTCTCCAAATATACTGTCTAGGCTGATCATAGCTTTTCTTCCAAGGAGCAAGCGTCTTTTAATTTCATGGCTGCAGTCACCATCTGCAGTGATTTTGGAGCCCCCCCAAAAAAAGTCTGACACTTTCCACTGTTTCCCCATCTATTTGCCATGAAGTGATGGGGCCAGATGCCATGATCTTCGTTTTCTGAATGTTGAGTTTCAAGCCAGCTTTTTCACTCTCCTCTTTCACTTTCATCAAAAGGCTCTTTAGTTCCTCTTCACTTTCTGCCATAAAGGTGGTATCATCTGCATATCTGAGGTTATTGATATTTCTCCCAGAAATCTTGATCCCAGCTTGTGCTTCATCCAGCCCGGCATTTCGCAAGATGTACTCTGAGTATAAGTTAAATACGCAGATTGACAATAGACAGCCCTGACATACTCCTTTCCCAATTTGAAACCAGTCTATTACTCCATGTCCGGTTCTAACTGTTGTTTCTTGACCTGCATACAGATTTCTCAGGAGGCAGGTCAGGTAGTCTGGTATTCCCATCTCTTGAAGAACTTCCCACAGTTTGTTGTGATCCACACAGTCAAAGGCTTTGGCATAATCAATAAAGCAGAAGCAGATGTTTGCTTTCTATATGATCCTGTGGATGTTGGCAATTTGATCTCTGGTTCCTCTGCCTTTTCTAAATCCAGCTTGAATATCTGGACTTTCATGGTTCACATACTATTGAAGCCTGGCTTGGAGAATTTTGAGCATTACTTTCCCAGCATGGGAGATGAGTGCAATTTTGTGTTAGTTTGAGCATTCTTTGGCATTGCCTTTCTTTGGGATTGGAATGAAAACTGACCTTTTCCAGTCCCGTGGCCACTGCTGAATTTTCCAAATTTGCTGGCATATTGAGTGCAGTACTTTGACAGCATCATCTTTCAGGATTTGAAATAGTTCAACTGGAATTCCATCACCTCCACTAGCTTTGTTTGTAGTGATGCTTCCTAAGGCCCACCTGACTTTGCATTCCAGGACATCTTGCTACAGCTATGTCTTGGTCAGCTATTTTGGCAAGAAACACCAATTAGTGAGGCATGAGACTTTAAACAGTCTCAAGGGCATCTTCAGAACACTTATGGATATAGAGACAAACTGAAGGGGCTTCATGGTGGAAGAAGCAGGCACAGAACTTCTTAATCATGTGGTCAAATTCAGTAACAAGAAAAGTCAACATCGATTGCCACCTGATAAGATCATTGCTTTGATATTCTGGCCAAAATATGTACAGACCAGGTCTAATCATGAGCAAACTCTGGAACATCTCAAATGGAGTAGTATTCTGGAAAATTACTAGCATTGGTTTTTTCTTAATGTTTACAGTCACAAAAGTCAAGGAAACACAGAGACGCTATTCTAGATGGAAGGCGGGTGAGGAGCCGGGAGAAGGGTGCAGTGGGCCTGAGTCCTGATGAAGGCTGTTGTTGCAACACTTGGACACGTTTGAATGGGGCCTTGGTGCAACCCTGGCAAGTTTCCTGTAAGTTCCAAATTGTTCTTAAAAAGTTTACTTTAAAATGTCTTTTGCTCTTTCTCATTTTTGCCTGTGACTGGTGACATAGTTTGGTTGTATTTAAATGGATGAAAATTATACTTTATAAACGTGTTTGAGTGTGTCTGTGAGATAAATGGACCAACACACAGATACGGTCTTAGATTTCAGTTAAGTGCATTTGCACATGACATCACAAAACTGTGGACACAAATACAAATGCTTCCATACTTAAACATACACCAACTTAAATCTTTGTCTCCAAGCTCTACCATGGAGAAGAAATTAGAAATGCAAACCCACCAGTGTTTCAAGAAGCCCTGAGTCACTGTTTCTGGGGAAGCAGGGCCTCCGTGAGCAGTGACAGGCTCTGTATGGACTTCTGAAAGGATGCTCTCTAATTCTAAAGCGTGGAGGTGGACCAGAACATCTTCCATTCTCTTTCTAGTTTCACTTCAAGGACAGAACCCCCAGCTGCTAATGTCGCCAGCCCAGCGGGCTCTTGACTCCAGGGCCCTCCTCTGAGGGTGATGGGGCCAGAAGCTCTCCTCTTCCGCCACATCCCACTTGAGGCTAGGCTGCTGCCAGGCCACTACAGCCCTCTAGCCCCCACCCCCCACACCAGCCCTGGGAGCAGCACAGGACACAGATCTACAGGGGAAGGGTGGGGGGTGCTGCCGTCCACAGAGGCCCAGGAGGGGTCGGCACCTGCAAGGGGTCCCTGGGTGGAGCACGCACGTGCTGTACATTGGATGACAGACACATTTTATGGGCCCATTTCCAGAACCATTTCTTTCCCACCCGTCACCTTTGACAAAGTCATTCCTTGGACACTGATGCCAACCAAGTCCTCAGAACAGAACTTGTTCTTATGATTAAATCCCAAGCAAACACAGCCACTCTACCCAAGATGCTGAAATCCTCACTTTTTCTCTTTCTGCTGCCCAGCCCTGGAACTTCTGCTCCTAATCTCTAAGACTTGCCTGAACTCTGAGAATCTGCGAGTCTTGGTCTCTAGGATCTGCCCAGCAAAGCATCTCTACCAGCAGTGTCTTAGAGGGTCTCTGGAAACCCCTGGTGGGCCGGACACACCAGTCCAGACTCTATACCAGGTCAGAGAGGACTGTGGTCATGGGTGGGTAGATGGCCGACACCCCCACCCCTCGGGACAAGCTGGGGGGCAGCCGCGTCACCTCCACCCAATCACTACCGAAACCCACCTCTCCAGGACTATTACAATCCGTGCTTCTCATCCTTCCCCAAACATCTTGTTCTGAACTCTGGACATTGATGTGGACTGAGGATGAATCGAAGCCAGTGGGCAGGCTGGTGGAGGGCGCGGGCCCCGTAATGTCCAGGGTTTTGTTTACTGGACTCTCTTAGCGACGCTGCCAACTCGGGGTTTTTGCAATCTTGTCCTGAAAGGCTTCAATGAAGCCTTTATATGGAACTAAGTCATCTCAGGGTTGGGCTGGCCCGTGGGCCTGGATATTTATTTACACTTGTTGACCTGAGCTTAGCTCATTCCGTGGCTGTAACTGTGATCTGGCCCCAGGGCTGCCTCTGTGCCATGGAGCACACCCTGGACGTAGACACACATTCACAGGAAAACCGAAAGCAGATTCTTACACAGCGCCTTTACACAGAATCCTCTCCCCATCACCTTACCAAAAGGCAGCTCATTTCCTTGCACTTGGTGATGAGCAGGAGGGCTTCCAAGGAGGGCTGCCGGCCGGGTCGGTCAAGCGGCAGAAGGTTCGGGGTCTGGCTCCAGGCCCCGCCACGTGGGCAGCGCCCCTCCCTCCGAGGAGGACGGCCAGGGAAGGGAGTCTGGCTCACAGAGGAGTCACTATAGAGGCTGAACCCAGCCAAGTCGCCTTCTCCCTCTTTCTTTGCTTGTTTTCAGTCCACCTGGGCGTTCACTGCCAGACCTTGTTTTGTTCTGTTTCTTTCCTGGTTCTCAGTTTTAAGGCAGATTTAAAGCGCACAGATGCTGTGCAGAGGGTCCTTGACAGGAGGGTCTGCCTGTCAAACCCCGATGGGCTCCCCGGCTGGGTTGTTTGGTTTAGAGGAAGTTACCCCATGTGGAGATGTCCCTTCAGTGGGTCTGTGGGAGCAGGGGTGTTCAGGATGCTCCATGTTGTCACTGTGGTCTAGCCACTAAAGTCCTCATACTAAACGGATACTTCTTTCAAGGGGTTCACCTGCAAGGCTGATGCCTGTGGAGGCTGTCTGCTCCCTGGGCCCCCCGGGGCACAGCACATGTGGAATGATTCCTTGCGTGTTTTACTGCACGGCTTTTCCTTCTGCATTTTGGAGTATTCGTGGATAAACGTTGTTATTTCAATAACACGAGTAGCCGAGAAAGAAGTGCTACAGCTGGGAACCAGCCGAAGGAAACTCACAAAGTGGATCGAATGGCCAGTTCTCTCTCATACTTTCTCAAGCTCAGTAATGAATGAAAGATAAACAAAGAGTGTGCAAACAGTGAAAACCAAATTAGATTTGAGGTTCCTGCCCCCTCTGATTTAATAATAAATAATCCAAACAGTTATCGTTTGGGGGAGTAAGGAAGTGATGCTACAAAAATAAACGCTCTCTCTGCCAGAGGCCTTCAGCCCCAAGCCACCACGGTGAGAGCAGGGCTGCGACCCCACAACCCCCCAGCAGGGAAGGAGGTCCTTTCAGCCCCACATTCCACCCACACCCTGCCCCCGCTCCGTGAGGATGAGAAACCCAGGAAGCATTAGATGTTCCATGTTCCTAGCGGCTGGGACTCTGTGTCTTTTTTGTTTTTTTTAGGTCTTTTGAAAGTGAAAGATAGATTTGGTTTTAATTTTCACTTATTAATATTTTTGTCTATGAAAGTAACTTTCTGAATGAAGGAAGATTCTGTGTTAAGCATGCATAGTCAGGAGTCAAATTTCACATCATTGCCTGTGGTCAGCATAACCTACAAGATTCAGGCCACTCTGGAACAGGACAAAGCTACTGGACCCAGGCTTGCTTGCTCCTCCCCAGGTCCCACTCCAGACACAGCATCCAGGCCAGGAAACTGCCGATGGCGCCGTAGGAAGCCCAGGGGATTCGGCTGAGCCTCCAGCCCCAAACTCCAGCCCAGAGAGCAGAGCCCAGAAGGAACCCCGCTGTCTGGAGGGGTAACTGCCCATGTGGAGGAAAGAGCAGAAGAGTACAGCCAGCCCATCGAGGGAGGGGTCCCCATGGCAGAGGTCACTCCTGCTCAGCACGGGGCTCCAGGCCCCAGGCACCTCTGATGTGAATGTGACTTTGCCTGGTTTTCTCCCAAGAGCTGCTTCTCTCTGGTGGGGGCAGGCGAGGGCCCTCCAAGGAGGTGGCCACCTGGCAGGGGGCCCATCTCCGAATGAACTGGAAGGTGTGACGAACCAGGCTCCAGGGAGGAGACATGAGTCCCTGTGAGCTTGGCAGGGCACCCCCCACCCCCTCCCCAGATGCTCATCCAGGCAGCTCCCAGACAGACAGTCCCTCCCGGGAGGAGCGTGTGGAAGGGCACCCGCCCGGCACACGGGAGCGGGGGCTGAACCATCCTCTGGCAGGAAGACGTTCAAAGGGAACTTTTCCTACAATTGTAACAGGGAGCTGCTAAAAATGAGGCCCTGCTTGACGGGGAATCTACTGGAAACAGGCTATTAATAGGTTTGGGTAGGACGGCTGCCCAGCGGGCAGCCTGCTGGGCAGGGCGGGGAGGGAGCCCTCCTCTGACTGGCCTCGTAGAGGGACACAGGGGAGCCTACAGTCCTGTCTCTGCCCACCCGTGACTGACCAGAACAGACGGCTGGACACTCAGGGCGAGCCAAGATAAGAGGTCCCCTGCCTGTCAGAGACAGTCCAGGGTCACAGTCAAAGGGCCACAGGACACACACACCCCTGCCCCTTAAACTTCGGAGAGCGGTTCACTTCACTAGCGACCAGGAGCCAGCCAATTCTGCCCTGGAAGCGCCCTGACCCCACCTCTGTTCAGCTCGCGCCACAGAGCGAGGCACAGGTCCTTCCAGCCCAGTTCTGCCATCACACGTGTGTTGGGGGTGGAGCCCACGGTCCCCTCCACGGCGCTGCCTGACCTTGCCTTGCAGGGCCGGCAGGAGCCACATCACTGGGCAGTGTCAGGAGGACAGAGAAAAGTCATGCAGTATGCGTAAGAGCGGGTGAAAACAACCTGATCCTGTCACAGGCAAAGCCCTGAGCTCTTGCACATGCTGTGGCTCCCCAGCGGGCATTCTGGAGAACCCTGGAGCATTCAGCACAAAGTACAGAGAATCCCACCCACTCCCGCTCTCAGGTGACCTCAAGCAGCTGGCCTGACCTTTTTGAGCCTCGGTTCCCTTAATTACCTGGTGGCTCAGTCAGTAAAGAATCTCCCTGCAATGAAAGAGACCTGCGTTTGATCCCTGGGTCAGCAAGATCCCCTGGAGGAGGGTACAGCAACCCACTCCAGTATTCTTGCCTGGAAAATCCCACGGACAGAGGAGTCTGGCAGCCTACAGTCTATGGAGTCACAAAGAGTCAGACACGACTGAGTGACTAACACTTCCCTTAATTCCAGCGCTAACAGGAGGGAGTACCAAGGGTGTCAGCCTTGGGAGCTCCCAGCCGGGACCCCAGACCCACATTTTTCAGGCAGGTGGCAGCCCCCTACGTGGAAGGCACAGCGGCTTCTGTCCCAGCAGGTCGTCCTCTGTACTGATGCGGCCACACAGGAATCCTCAGCAGGATCTGTGTATCTTGCAAATGAACAGAAATTGCCTTTTAATTTTGTAGGTTTGTTGCATCCTCTCCGTCGAGTAAGGACCCCGAGCCAGTGTGGGGGTGGGGGCCCTTGGGTGACAAGACCAGGAAACCCCTCAAGGTGGCAGATCTCCTGCTGCTTCTCTGCTTCAATTGCATGACCGGCCAAACCAGGAGCTCCCTGCCAGAGCAGCCCTGTGCCTGGGTCAGCCTCTGGGCGGTGGTGGTTTAGTCGCTCAGTTGTGTCCGACTCTTGCGCCCCAGGGACTGTAGCCCGCCAGGCTCCTCTGTCCATGGGATTCAGCCTCTGGGAAGAGGATTCAAGTCTCTCGTAAAACCCACCGACTCTGAAATCCCGCTGAGCAAGCAGCAGAGGCTCGAATCGGCTCCTCTTGTCGGGAGGAAGTGAGTGGAGGACCGCCTGCTTTGACCTTGACGCCCAACGTTTGCCTGTTCCACTGCATCCAGCGTCCAGCCCACAGCCATGGCCCCCCGCTCAGCCCAGCAGCTGTGGGAACAGGCGGAAGCGGGTCCTGAATGCAGCGTGAGGGGGTGCGTTCTGGGGGGCCTCCTCCCCGCAGACACGTGAGCTCAGGAATTTCCTGACCCAAGGATCCGGCCCAGTTAGTGGTTATATCTGTTTGTCTTCCAAGCAACTTTGCATAATATTGACAAAGGGAAAGAAGATGGACGGGTTTTGAGCCTTCTGCTCACAGGGTGCCTGCAGGACAGATGCTGGTGGAGGGCGGGTCTATGGTCCTGGCCAGGCTGCGGGGCAACAGGCTGTCTAAGGCGGGGCAGGGGACTGTCCTCAGTCCAGGGCACTCCCCGGGCCTGGTCCACTGCTGGTGCTGGGCTGGATGAGGGGGGCCATCCTCGTCCAGCCTGGTGCTCCTCTGAACTTCCCAGAAAACTGCTCCTCAGTTTAACCCAGTTTAAACTCAGTTTAACCCAGACTGGCAATTCTCCCATTGAACTCTGAGAACTGAGATCTCAGGGGACGAAGGCCGGGTCATCAGAATTGTTTCCAATACTTTTCAGAAAAAGAGGCTTCTTTTCTATCCCTTTTAGATAATTACAGTGTATCCCCTTCAGACACACTCTGGGCAGCATGACTTAGTTGGGGCCATGGGCCTCTGCTTCCAGCAGTTGCGGCAGCGCCCCTGCCTGACCCACAGCCCATACTTGGTGACAAAACCTCCTGGAACCTGGGTCCAGTGGGTCATTTGTTAGTGTCTGTCCCTCAAACTCCCCTCCAAGGATTGTGCACCCTGATCCCTCTGAGGTCTCCACCCAGACCCTGCCCTGGCACCACATGCAGCAACCTCTCACTGACACGGGTTCATTTTCATCTTCCCAGACGTTAGGAATGGTTTTTACTTCGCTTTAAGAAATGCTCCTCATGTCTATCACTTTACTGCACCGTCTCGTCACGCCTTTTCCTTCCTCCCTCCCTCCCTCCCTCCCTCTCCCGTGCCTTCCAGCCCTCAGAGGACAGGTGGCCCGGAGGCTTTCTGGGGCTCGGAGCCCAGTGCCGCAGGGCCCTTGCAGGGTGCCCCTCTCCCACCAAGCAAGTGCAGCAGAGTGTCTGAGCTGCACCACCGTTCTCCCATGTGTTCACAGACCACCGTCCACTGTGGGCCTCCGCCTGGCCCCTGGGTTCACCTGGGAAAGTGAACGGCCATCTGGGTGATGGCTGAGGAAACAACAGTCTGGGGAGTGGGCAGAGACTGCGTCCAGAAGACTCACAAGGGAAAGAGTCAAAAATGCCCCAGGATCTGGGGCTGAGCCTCCCTCTGAGAATCTCCTGCCTTCCCAAAGCTGGTGGAAATGCTCTGAACATACTAATAGGACGCAGATGTTAGGCAAGGCGCTCAGAATTCTGCTGCACAAATGAACGGACTGGGAGGTCGCTGGGTCCCCGGGGACATTCCACAGCGGCCCAGCTGATAGCCCCGCAGTGAAATGGAACGTCAGAGACATTCCAGCCGGAAGAGAGGGCAACTGGGCTCCTCTGACCACATATAAATCACAAGGCAAAGGGCACCCCCCATCCGGCCACCCACCCCCCAAGGAAAACACGGCGAGGACGGGCTGCCAAGCCAAGCCAAGCCGCCCAGGCGCCAGCCGCCCCGCGGCACAGATGGCGCCCCGGACGCCTGGTCTTGGGGCTGCAGCCAGTGTTTTCACTTCGCTGCAATCTGTTCCTGATTCCCAGTCATATCCCTGCAAGGCTGGGGTCCCCCAGGGAGTTTATACTCTGACCTCGTGACGGCCAACATCGAGGCTGAGGGAAGATCCATACGAGGGCAAGTCTGTCCGTGAGAGGTGGGTGGTGGGGGCCGGGTGGGGTCTCGGGGCTAAAGTTAAAGTGCTATTTGTGAAGTTATTTCCCGTCCAATAAAAAGAGCACAGTGTCTTTACAGAGACAAGTTGCCAAGAGGGAAAGAAAGTCTTCTTTCAAAAACTGCCAGGACTGGCGATTCTCCGTTACCGTGTGTGTTGAGAAAAGGACACAAAGTAGACGAGGCCGAAGCCCTTCTGCGGCTCACAGGGCCCTGCACTCCTGTTCTGGCTACAGAGACGAGGGCCCCGAGCCGCGGCCAGTGCGGGGTCCCAGGCCACCCTGGCTGCAGCAGGTGATAGGAGGTTGCGGCGGGGCGAGCGGCATTTGTTCTCATCTCTCAGACCTGGCGCAGAGTCTCCGGGGTGGAGGGCACAGGCCATGCACCCCCCAGAAGACGGGGACCACGACCCCGGGGCCCTTCAACACCGCCTTGTGTGTCCCCTGGTTCACCCAGAGGTGCGTACAAGGTAACAGAGACCCCGGGCCTGGAGGCGAGGATGTCACAACAGAGCCCCTCCTATGCAGGTGAGCACAGCCTCGCCTCAGCCCCGCTGGGTGCATGCAGGCAAAAGCAGGCAGGGTCAGGACTCCTGCTGATGGAAACTTGGCCTCCTATTAGCTTTCTGTGTGCTCCTCCAGGACAGTCCCTGGGGACCGGGGGCAGGGGTGGGTGGTGGCCCTGAGGTGTAGGGGAAGGAGGAGGAGGCGGATGCGGTGCCCACGGGTCCATGGGGAACACAGCCGCCTTTCCTGGACACTTCTGCAGAGCAGGCCCCAGAGGGCTGCAGACTGCTATCTACAAACCCCTCGGCCAGGGAGCCCAGCACAGAATATGACAGATGTGAAATGGACCCACCCACACGGAGCAGCAATGCCAGACAGAGGCTAGTTTTCCAAAGAAATTCCAAGTTTAAAAAAACAGCCAAAATTATTTCTTTTCCCCTGAGAATTTACCAGAAAGCAAGATAATTATCATCCTAAGCAGCTTCCTCAGAAAACAGAACATCCCTCTGATGGAGGAGCCCTGTTGGCTGCCCACAGGGAGAGGAGGGAAGTAGGGTGGTAGGGGGAGCAGAAGGGGCAGGGGGTGGCTTTGGGGTGCCGGCCCAGGTGGGGTGTGCGTGGTCCCCAGTGAGGGGAAAGGGTGGGGGTCTGCAGGGCCACAACATGCACTTGGGGCGGGGGCGGGGGCGGGGCGGGGGCATCGGGGAGGGGTCTGCAGGAGCCATGACCACATGCCATCACCAGAGCAGCGAAGCCTGCTGGGGATAGGCTTTTTCAGTCAAAGTCTTTAGAGTGGTAACACACAGAGGACAGGGAATTGACCATTTTAGCCAGGCTAAGTGCACAGTTCCATAGGGTTAGCACACGCACACTGTTGTGCCACCATCACGCCATCATCTCCAGAACTTTCTCATCTTCCCAAGTGAGGCTCTGCCCCACGCAACATCTCCCCCCCAACCATGCCCGTCCCCTTCCGGCCCTGGGCTTGGACTCCAGGGACCTCCTGTGAGCGGAATCCCACAGTGATGTTCCTCGGGGTCCGGCGTATTCAAACACACACATCCCCAGGGCACGTCCATGGTGCAGCACCCCTCCTTTCCAGGCAGGATCCTACTCCCTTGCTCGTGGTGACCACATCCTGCTCGTCCATTTGTCCCCCTCCTCCCATCCCTCAGCTCCTGTAAAGAGTGTTGCAGTGGACACGGGTGGATTGGGGAGTTGCAAGCCTCTGTGCTAGACCAGCCTTCAGTTCTTCAGGGCAAACTCTCGGGAGTGGGGTGACTGGATCCACAGAAACGACGGCTCCGCTTTAATTTTGAGCAGCCTCCGCACTGTTCTCCACAGCAGCTGCATCGTTTTACACTCCCACCGACAGTGTGCCAGGGTTCCAGCTTCACACCCTCGCCAGCACCTGCTGTAAGGATTACATTCCCAGGAGAAAAGCCTCGGAGGATTTTTCCAGAGTCCACTGCAGCGGGTGGAGCCGGTCGTGTTCCTGTTCTTGGCACATTGGGGCCCTGGGTCCACATGAGGCCTGTGGCTGGAATTACTCAATCCCACTCTATCCCTTGCCCACTGCCAGCCCCTTCCCTCCAAACGTCGTGTCTCTAAAACAGATCTCTTCTTACTTGAATGTGTTCTACATCACCCCCACTGCCCCGAATGGCCGCCAGAGGATATTCAGCGAATGAAGCTGGAGACCTATACAGACGCCTGACTCCTCAGTCTTCCCTGGCTGCCTGCTCGGTGCTCAGCCTTGTTCAAGGCCTGACCCAGGAGCTCCACCATGAATGCCACATCCTGATCACTAACAGGTCGATGATTTTCTGGAAAATTAGGAGACAGCTCATAGAGCAGACCCAGTATTGGGGCACCCCATCTGAGTATACACACCACAGCCAGGCTAGAGCAGCCAGCTGTATTTACAGGGCACCAAGGGCTGTGGCGGAGAAGGCAATGGCACCCCACTCAGTACTCTTGCCTGGAAAATCCCATGGACGGAGGAGCCTGGTAGGCTGCAGTCCATGGGGTCGCTAAGAGTTGGACACGACTGAGCAACTTCACTTTCACTTTTCACTTTCATGCACTGGAGAAGGAAATGGCAACCCACTCCAGTGTTCTTGCTTGGAGAATCCCAGGGACAGTGGAGCCTGATGGGCTGCCGTCTATGGGGTTGCACAGAGTCGGACACGACTGAAGTGACCTAGAGCAGCAGCAGCAGGGGCTGTGAGGCAGCAGTAAGGCCAGAGGGGCCATCCAGGCATGGACCATAGAAGGTCTGGGGGTTAACCAGGGGTCCCAACTTTGGCCTGTGGGTAAAGGAAGCCATGGATGAGTTTTAAGACTTTTGTTCCCAAGTTGATTAGATTTTGTTTAGGATGGAGATTCAGGCTGGAGAAAGCACCATGAAGGAAAAATTCTCTATTTGAAGACACTGAAACGAAGCTGCAGTTCCTAAAGTAATATTCTTGACTTCCAACCAGGCATTGCCCTGAGATTAGATGGAGCTCCCAGCCCCTGGCAGGTGACACTGCAGTCCTAGCGAGACTCTGGGGCACCACCTCCTCGAACTCCCTGAACCTGCACCCACAGGCAGGACAGAGGGCAAGAATGAAAGGAGCACCCCGCCCCCCACCCCGGCCCCGTGCCCATCTCCCCTCTGCAGGCACAGAGCACGTGTGGCCGTGCCCCAGCCGCCAAGGCCCTTCGCCGGCCGCCCGTCTGTCCCACCGGCCGCAGGAAGCAGGACAAAGCCTGGAAGGAAGAGGAGGGAATCCTCACCCTTGGGCGGAGCCCGGCCGTGGGCTGGGGACCCTGGACAGCTTGGGACGAAAACATTCTTGGAAGTTGACGAGGCCACAAGTGAAAACAAAAGATTCTATCTGGTAGGAAATCAGACAAAATGGAGAGAAATTTGTTTGGTTTGGGGAGATAAAATAAGCAACAGGACAGTGAACTCGGGTCAGGAGGGCAAAGCAGCCTTCCTCAGAGCTGAGCGCACAAGAGAACACCGTCCTCAGCCCGGAGTGGCTCCTTTCTGCAGGGAGGGGTGCTATGTGCGAGCAGAGGAGCCAGATCCAGGTGAATGTGCCCAGGAGACCCAGCCTGCCCACCCCAGATCCAGGTGAACATGACCAGGAGACCCAACCTTCCCACCCCAGATCCAGGTGAGCATGCCCAAGAGACATGGGCCTTCCCACCTGAGTGTCAGCAGATGGGGAGCTGCCCGATGTCTCCTACCAATTTCTGCCTGAAGCCAGACCCTGGCTGGGTCCCCAGAGGGGAACCCCCTTCCCCTCGCCTCCAACACCCAAGTCAGTCAGGTACTGAGTTCCCATCTGGTCCTGTGCCCTGTGGACCAAGGTCTGGAGGCCAAAGTCCAGACCAGAGTGACCTCATATGCAAAAGGGGACGCCCAGAAGACCTAGGAGCCCCAGCCTCACAGAGTGGTTGTGCTTGAAAAGGACAGGCTTTGGGCCATTTGCCACGTGCTTTGGAGTCACTGTTTACACGGGAGCATCCTGCCTGCAGTGATTCACTGATAGCACACTGAGTGAGAGCGCTTACAACGACGGACAGAGCTCACAAACATTCAGGGCCAGAAGGCCAGGCCTCCTGCACCTGGGGGCCAAGAGCGCGGTGCCCCTCACAGTCCCTCCTCACTCCCGGCCCCCGTCTGAGCTCATCAGGGACCCTTTCTGAGTCCAGACATGCAGATCCCCAGGCCCCGCTCCACGCCAGCTCTACGTCACATCTCCTGCCCACAGGACAAGTGTCTACACAGTAAGTGGAAGCCTGGCTATCACGAGTATTCTGGAACTTTGCATCAGGGATCTAACCAGGGGAACATGAGATTCTAACCAGGGGGACATTCAGAGGGAAGAAGAGCCAGAGTTTAGAGAACAATGGATAGCCAAGCCCTCCTCTGTTCTCCAGAGGGGTGACTCTGTCTCCCAGGTGTAGCCATTGTCCCCAGCTAGAACTTCAGAAGGGGTCCAAACCCACACACAGGCTCCAGACACAGGGAGGCAGTGGAACACCGAGAAGCATCTCAGAAGAGGCTAGGAGTGTCAGCTCCCAGGGGTGCCGGCGCCCCCCACAGCCATAGAAACAGTCTGGATGTGCGCTTCCACACTTGATGGAAATTATCGTGCAAAAACGTAAGCCTGCCAAGTATGTCATGACAGCAACCAGGCGTCTGCTGTGACAGCAAGCAGATTTCCTAACTCCGCTGCACACAGGAAAGCGCCGTAAATCTTCCCTTAGACCAGTGCCCTGGTGGAGTGACCAGTGGCCAGAAATAGCTCCTTTCCTGCAGACGACTGGAGATTGCAGCCGAGATAGGTCTGAAGAGGGGGCGTGGGTGGAGGGGGAGGCCCGGCCTGGGAGCCGTTGGAAGGGTCCCTCGTATGGGGGGGCCCCCCCGGCGGCCGCGGGAAGCGGGGGCAGCTCTGGCACACGTGGCCGCGGTGCTAAATTAACTGTTAACACAAATAATCAAAGTGCAAGACCTATCAGCGGCTGGCGCCAG
Organism: Ovis aries; assembly: GCF_016772045.2. NCBI lineage: Eukaryota > Metazoa > Chordata > Mammalia > Artiodactyla > Bovidae > Ovis > Ovis aries. The sequence goes on along the minus strand of NC_056062.1, from coordinate 32,717,513 downwards.
CGGAGCGCGGAGGCAGTGGTCAGCGTCGGCGGGAGGCAGGTGGAGGGAGGCCGACGGGTGGGACCGGAGCGGGGCCGATCGCCCAAGGATCCGGACCTGCGCAGGGGGATGGGCCGGGGAGGGGCCGGGGAGTGGGGCGGGGACTCACTCAGGACCCAGGGGCGGGGTTACCGCAGACCCGCAGGCGGTGGGGGAGGGGAGGCTCGCACCTGGACCCCTCGCATGGGCGAACTTAATGTGCGCAGCAGCACTGGAAGCCCCGAGCCTGGTGGCACAGGTGTGGGGCTTAAGAGGCCACATACCATACCGGGTGACGCAGGGAGCCATGCCTTACCGCGGGCCCCAGTAGAAAGGTTGGTCTCTGCAGCCCTGTTCTGTGAGCTGCCTGCAGACTCCATCGCCTCAGCTTGCAGATCGTCTCAAGGCTGAATGCACACTGGCAAAACTGAGCTTTTGTAAGTTTTTAAAAACTGATTTCATGTGTGTCGTGTGTGGATATGAGAGTTGACCATAAAGAAAGCTGAGCCCTGAAGAATTGATGCTTTTGAACTGTTGTGTTGGAGAATACTCTTGAGAGTCCCTTGGACTGCAAGGAGATCAAACCAGTCAATGGTAAAGGAAATCAGTCCTGAATATTCATTGGAAGGACTGGTGCTGAAGCTAAAGCTCCAATACTTTGGCCACCTGATGTGGAAAACTGTCTCACTGGAAAAGACTCTGATGATGGGAAAGATTGAAGGCAGGAAGAGAAGGGGACCACAGAGAATAAGATGGTTGGATGGCATCACCAACTCAATGGACATGAGTTTGAACAAGTTTCGGGAGTTGGTGAAGGACAGGGAAGCCTGGAGTGTTGCAATCCATGGGTCGCAAAGAGACAGACACAACTGAGCAACTGAACTGAACTGAAAACTGATTTAACTGACTTTAGTGTGTTTACAGGGGCTTCTCAGGTGGCTCAGTGGTAAAGAATCTGCCTACCAGTGCAGGAGATGAAAGACATCGGTTCAATCCCTGGGTCAGAAAGATCCCCTGGAGAAGGAAATGGCTACGCACCCTAGTATTCTTGCCTGGGAAATCCCATGCACAGAGGAGCTTGGTGAGGTACATAGCGAAAAAGACAACTTGAGCATGCACGCATGCATATGTTTATACAGACACAGCCACTGAAAAACAAAATTTCTCCCTTTGAAAAAGGCATTAGAATCATGACATAGTGACTAAGAAAACTATAATGTGCCTGTTAGATTCCTGGACCATGTTTGCACAAGAGAGGAGAATCGTGCCAATGGTAGGATGGCTGTGGCCACGAGCCCCCACCTCACATCAGTGGCCCAGGCCTGAGGCCACGCAGCCAGAGCCTGGGTTGTGAGCTCAAGGCTGGAACGTGGAGGATGGTCCAGAAGGGCAGCGGGAATGGGTTTTCCCTCCATATTCATCCTTCACCAAATATTGGGTTAGCCCATAACTTCATTCTGGTTTTCCGTAACAAAATCGAGACTAAACTTGCAGGCAGGACCTGTGTCTCGTCCACTATCTGTGCCCACAGACACACGATCGGCACCGATGAATGGGTGACGGGATGAATGATCAGCAACCAACCACTGACAAGATGAGGAAAGAGAAAAAGTCAAAGTGTGGTTAGAAGATAAGAAGCTTGAGTCGGGTTTGGGTTTTGATGAGAATGGTGGTGGATGCGGGCAGCTAGAGCAAATCTAAATGAACCCCTGCCTACCCACCTTTCGGAGGTGAAGCCAAACCGAGAGCTGTGGGCTTGGGCACAATCTTTTAAAATCCCCCCCTCGGCATCCTCCCTGCAGGTCATGCACCCACACCTAACAGAGCTCTCCCCTCCAGGCCCGACTCTGTTCAGGAGGAAAGTCTGGGGTCAGCTGAATTTGACATCTCCTGTGAGGTTCAAAAACTAATGGAATTTAAGGCAAAAGGATTTTTTTTAAGAAACATACCCAGGTGGTCCTCACAGATGTCCTTTTACAGGAGAAAGAGCGAGGCGGACAGAGGTGGAAGAGGCAATCAGGGTGTGAGGTTCTTACAATAAATACGGGTTTGCTGCTATTCACAGCTGCTTGTTTGCACTATTGGAGAAAATATGTTAACTTTTTTATTAAAGGAAGTTTTTTACATATAAGAATGTTTTTGTATGAAAAACAGAACAGCAACCAGAGAGTGTCTGCTCTAAAAGACATGTTGCTGATCCCAGTGTTATAGCAGCTTCCAGGAGCCCTCAGCCCTGGAGCTGTTTCTGGACACATCCGCCTGCCCTACTGTGAGGTTTTCCCCAGATTTGGAGCTGAGCCCCCAGGACTCAGTCCCTTAGCTCCAGGAATTCCCTGGAAGCTTGTACAGTTTTGGAGAAGCTAGGGGAGGAGGAGGTAGGAGGATGGGGACCCGAACTACCCCTCCCCAGCTGGGCACTCTGTCCACAGGCTCCCGGCCTGTGAGGATCAAATGGCACCTCAGCCTTTTGCTGCCGACCGGTTTTTTCCTGTCTAGAAACTAAGGGTTTTCCACTTAATTCTCCAAGAAGCAAAAAGTATTGCACATTTACTGTAATAAGCCCAAAGAAAATAATATCACAAACCAAATAAAATCAGAAAATAAAATTGTGAAAAATAATAAAATAAAGCAATCGGTCACCAAACTTTTACAGTTGAAAAGAAAAGATGCCCTGTGTCCCACCTGCCCTCCTTGTGTTTTTCATCCTGACTTCACTGTCAGCCAAGCAGCTGCCTTTACCAAGGAGCTGATTTGAACGATAGAATGAAATCTCCCCAATGTTTCAGTGTTGTCTAAAAGAGCCCCCTAAAGTCCTGTGGTGTGTCTGCGTCTTGCCTTTGCTGGTGGGAGAGCCTAGATTTCCACTGAAATTGCTTAAGTCTTTGAAGAGCTCAGGAGCCTAATGTACTCAAGATCCAAGTAATTTATTTCCAGTTCCACTTCGTTCTACGCGACTGATTAAGTTCAAACCCTCCGAACCTCAGACATACACTCCCCATTGCCAACCATGGCTGCAGGATCATTTGTCGCTAGGGGAAAAGAGATGCAGGGGGTTCTAGAAGACTGTGTGTCTTCCAACAGCGTGCATCAGGGGTCTTCACAAGTTCTGCACATTTGAAGATTTGACGACCCTCACAGCAACAAAGCCCTGCTAAAAGCAATGACTCTTATCTTACAAATTACTTCTCTCACTTAAAAAAGTTATTGTGCAAACTGGCCTTCTGTCTGCATACATCCGCTTTGGTCACAGCCTTCTGGGCACGAATGTGTGTCTCCAGGTTTGGGGAGGTGGCCCGGCCACCCTGGCCCTGGCAGGGGGACGCTGGTCCTCAAGGCGGAGAGGCAGCGATGACTGTTTCCTGGGCTTTGGCGCGCCACACCCTGTTATTGTAGAGGTTCAGTGCTGCTAGACTCTTTCCTCTATCTTCTGTTTAATGGTAGGAAGAGGGTGTTGAGGGTGTGGATAAGAAAGAGACTTGATGCCTGGAGTCCACAACCTGATCTTTGTTATGATCACTGCTGGCTCCACGGACCCTGTCACCTGTGCCTCATGTGGAAGTCCAACTGGTGAGCGAGGATGCATTCTGCAGTGGAGACGGCCAGCCCAGGCCTTCATCTCTGAGGACAGGATGGTTCTGGTACCCGGGCTGTGGCGGGAAGTGAACCAGAGGGTGAGATTCCACCGACACCCCTTCATCCCTCCTCGTGTGTGCCCTGTGCCGCGTGATTCATCTCCCGTATTCTGTTCAGAAGCACTGAGTTCCCCTCCTCTCTGCTCTGCAGCCAGGCCTTGACCTGCACGCAGAGAGGGGCCTGAAGTTGATGAGGCCTTTGGGTCCCTCCCCCCACCTGCTGCACCCGCAGATCCAGGAAGCACAGAAGTCAGCTGGAATCAAATCCGCCTGCAGATGATGCATCAGAAAGCTTACTTGTCACCTACTGGGAACACTCCTTACAAGCCAACAGAGGGAAGCGTATTTTGGAAGGAAATGGGAAGAGTGCCCAGTGCTTACCACATCCTTAAGCCTCGTGCATGGCCATCCCTCATGGAAGCATTCACACTATCCTCGAAGAGCTCTGAAGCCCCTGCTTTGTGTCTAAAATAGGAGCTGATTTCAATCTGTGGTTTCTTTGTTTTTTAATTTACTGAGGAAGGAAAAAAAATCTTATCTTTATTCTGGCCCATTCAGCAAATTTTTCATTAGCATCTGTAAAACCAAATGCATAAACTGATTTATTTAAAGAGAGAGACCTGAGAATCTTGTTTTTAGTATCCGAGAGTATTATTTTTCCAGTTTTATTGAGAAATGATTGTCATCCATCACTGTATATGTTTAAGGTGTACAGCACGCTGGCTTGATTTATATATATTGTGAAATGATTACAGTTCCTTTAGCTAAAATCCATCATCCTGAATAGATGCAATAAAGAGGGGAAAGAAATATCTCCTCGTGATGAGAACTGTTAGGATTTACTCCAACAACTTCCCTGTGAACCACAGAGCAGTGTTGACTATAGCCCCTGTGCTGTGCATCACAGCTCTTCTCCTTATTCATCTTAGAATGGTATTACAATGTTATTATGTTACCGGTAATACAATGGTATTACATCTTACAATGGTATTACATTTTGACCACCTTCCTCAGAGTGGAAACTACCAATCAGATCTCTTTTTCTATCAGTTTGGTAGGTTAGGGCTTGTTGTGGTTTTAATATGTAAGTAACATCATGCAGTAGTTCTCTTTCAGTATTTGACCTACCTCAGTCACAATCAAGCCCCATCAATCCTGACAGGTGTGAGATGATGTCTCTTCGTGGTCTTGATTTGCATTTCACTGATGGTTAGTGGTGTTGAGCATCTTTGCAGGAACCTGCAGTTATCTGTGTGTCTTCTTTGGGAAAAAATGCCTATTCAGATCCTCTGCCTCTCTTTTAATTGGATTATTTCATTTGATGCTATCGAGATGTATGAATTCTTTATATATTCTGGATAAATTAACCCTTATCAGATATATGGTGTGCAATTATTTTTTCCATTTTGTAGGCTGTCCTTTTACTTTATTGATGTTTTCCTTTGCTGTGCAGAAGATTTTTAGTTTGATGTAGTCCCACTTGTTTATTTTTCATTTTGTTGCTTGTGGTTGTAGCGTGATTTTCAAGAAATCATTCCAAGACCTATGTCAAGGAGACTTTTTTCCCCTAGATTTTCTTCCAGGAATAACATGGTTTTGAGTCACTGATATGTGCTAAGTTGCTTCTGTCATGTCTGACTCTTTGTGACCCCATGGACTGTAGCCCACGAGGCTCCTCTGTCCATGCAGATTTTCCAGGCAAGAATACTGGAGAGGGTTGCCATTTCCTCCTCCAGGGGATCATCCCAACCCAGGGATTGAACCCACGTCTCTTATGTCTCTTGCATTAGCAGGTGAGTTCTTTACCACTAATTTGTCTATAATTCACTCCAAGTAAATTTTTTTGAGTGGTATAAAAGAGAAGTCTAATTTTATTCTTTTATGTGTGATTATCCAATTTTGCCAGCACCATTTATCAAAGAAACTGTATTTTCTCCATTGAGTCTTCTTGGCTCTCTTGTCAAATATCTGTTGACTTTATACAATTGAGTTTATTTCTGGGCTCTCAATTCTGTCCCATTGATCTGTGTGTCTGTTCTTACACCAGTGCCATACTGTGTTGATTACTGTAGCTTTATAGTATAGCTTGAAATCAGGAAGCGTGATGGCTCCTGCTTTGAGGAGCTGATTTTTGTATGACCTAATTTTGAGACCTTGGTCAATCCTCAGCCTCCTTGAGTGTATGTTCGTTAATGATTAAAATATGGTGTTTGAACTATTTGTTGCTATGGTTCATTCCAGGTCAAAAATACCATTTTCACCAAATTTTAAATCAACTTTACCACAGGGGCCAAAGCACCTTAAAAGAAAATGGCAAGTCCCAAGTGAAGAGAGACACACCTCTGAAGGGTGGTTGGAACTGTGCTCCTCGAGAAGGGACCTATTTGGGATTAAACAGAAGAAACATAAAGCTTTGTCATTTTTAAAACTTGACACGTTCAGTGGCTTAATTGTTACAATAGCTGATGTTAACTAATACGCTTCTGGGCTTTTAGTTCCATCACTTAAAAGAATGAAAGCAATAGTTCACCCCTAGGAAAGTTTTTGTATGGTTTGCATCAACAACCTGTGTGATGGGCCCATCGCCACCCCAGGAGCCTTCTCTGCACCCCCCAATGTCCCCCCACTCCCCCCTCAGTGCTTCCCCTTTGGAGTTCAGCTGCTGCCCTCATCCTGGAGGCCGTGCTGTGCCCTGGAATCAGTCGTCTCCAGATTCCCGAGTCCTCTGTCTTCGATGGGGCAGGGCCAGCACACACTGACCTGGGCCCTCCTGCTGCAACCATAGCGACACCTCTGTCACCACCACCACCACAAGGGACCACTCGGGGAAACCTGAGTTACCCCCACGAGTGGAGACGGGCAGGAGGAAGACACTATCCCCGGCAATGGCGCCCCTGTCACAGGGCCATCGCTGGCACAGGGAACTCTCCCACTGAGGTCGTCCTGCAGGAAGTGTGAGCGCAGGCAAGACGACCTCCCAGCACAGCCTGAGCCGTGGCAGTGACAGCAGCTCACACACCATGCACTTGCCCTGTTTTCCTCACATCTTGGCCTTGACAGCCCCAGGGTCCCTGAGATTCTGTCTTCCTATCTCATCTCTTGCTGGTTTTCTCAAAACAGTTCTCCCTGTTCTTTTTCTCTACAAATGCTTTGAAGATTCTGAGTCTCCATCACCCAGGAGGAATGCCCCCCAAGGGCCCGTGACTCCAGAACACCCAGGACCGTTGTTTCCCTAGGCAGCAAAGGAGCCAGAAGGCTGTGCCTTAAGGGGGGCTGGGAGGAGGTGAGCCTGCAGAGAGCCCTGGTCCCCAGGCTTGGCCGGGAAGTGCCCACCTCGTGAGCTGGGACAGCGGCCACATCGGCAGCAGCCTCCCTAAGTGTGGGGGACACTTTTCCCCTGTGCTGTGTGCTCTGCCCCCCTGCAGTCCCTTGCACTGACCTGGCCAGTATCCCCCATGACTCAGCGCTCATTCTCACGCAGCATCCTCTGCCCTGCCCCAGTTACTCAGTGCAGCGGGCCCCCAGTGAGGTCAGACCCTCCCTTTCCGCCTCCAGTCACTTCCTAAATCCACCCTCTCTCCCAGGAAAACCCCTCAAGTGTGTTATCACACTTCCGTTTTCTCTTTTAGTGCTTCTTAATCTTTTTTTCAGGACCGCTCTGAGACCTGAAAGAAGCCGCAGATGCTGCCCCGGAGGAAGGCCAGCCTCGGGGCTCCGGGTCTTTGCGACACCCCCGCTTTGGAGTATGAGGACAGGGCAGCACGGTGGCCGGTGCCCAGCAGCGTGCTCCCCCTGGGCGCCTCTGTGTGGTGGGGGCCTCGGCCGCCCCTCCTGGTTGCCTCCCTCCTCGAGGCCCCGAGCCCAGGACAAACCTCCAGGAGAGCTGCAGGCGAGGGGAGAGGGCGGGATTAGAAACTGTAATTCAAGCTAATATTTGAGGCTTGGCAAGTGCACCTCTGGGACTTCTTGAAAACCCCCGAATCTTTCTCATTTCAGAGCAATTAAGCCAACCCCAGCGTCCTGGCTCCAGGAAGCCGCGAGGCTCCGAGTTTACTGCTGTTTCCTCTCCCTGGGCTGCTCCAGCTCCATCCTGGCCGGTCGGTGCCACCGAGGGGCTCCGCGAGCCAGCGTGGGCTGGGGCGGGGGCACCAGCGGCCGCGGGTACATGTGGCTTCCAGGCCGCGGGCTGAGGCACTGATGTGTGGCATAATCGAAAACATCCCGCAGTAATTTAATAGTTCCCACCAAGCACAGACACGAAGTCTAGCAGCCCTTCCCTCTACACGCTGAGCCCTGGGAGGCGGGGGGAGGGGGGACGCCAGCAGAAACGGGAAATCCATCTGCAGGGCCGCTGCCCAGGGACTTTCGTGCTTCTCTTTGGGTTTGGCTCTGATGTTACAGAGAAAGATGTGCACTCTGGAAACATGCAGGAAGCAGGGGTTTACATTAAATGTCTTGTCCAGCCCTGGGGGGGCGGGGGGGGGTTGGAGATCGGGGGTGCGAGGACCCTCACACACTGGGGAGGCTGGGACACTGCTGAAAGAACAGAAAGCAACATTGGTCAACACGGTGACCAGTGGGTGCCCTTTGTGAAAAGCGCTTGAATCCCACATGGAGGGGATGCCCAGGAAGGGAGCTGACTGAAGACACTCTGAGTCTATGTCCCCCCTCACCCCCCACCCTGAGAGCCATCAGTGGGGAGATCCCCGGGCACCCCCTCCTGCGAGTGAATTTGAGACCAGGCAGGTAACAAAAGTGGAAGCACAAGCTTGGGAAGAAATCTGTCTTCTAGTCAGAAGTTTTCTTTTTCAATCACAATAAATTTTCCTGAAATTAGTCACGAGCCGATGCCTAAACTTCCTGTATTTGATGAGATCAGTGGCAGCCCACAGCTGTGGTTCGTGGTCTCATCTGCAGCCGCAGACTCATCTGAGGCTCTGCCATTGAGGCCAGTGGACTGGGGTGTCTGCACACGTGCATGAAGGCCTACTGTGTGCCCAGGAACATCCTGCAGGGAACACGGCTCCCCTCTGGCTCTACCCAAAGCCCGGAAGGAATGTTGAGGAGATTTCCTGATGCACTAAGTTGGGCTCTGAGCAATAGCGCCAGAAGTCTTCACCTGTGGAGTCTCCGGGGTCACTCCGCCTCGTAGCCCCGGAGCTACTGGCATTCCTGGGCAGCTTGACCCCAATGTGTGCTCAGGAGATGGGCTGGCCCGGTGCCCACCTGGCTTCATGGCTCTAACCTTCAGAGGGGCCTCCCTGGGCTCCACACCCTCATCTGCAAAGGAGGCTGATGAGGGCGTCATCCTGCTCAGGCCTGTGGACGAGGAGTCAGTTAATGCTGGAAAAGCACTTGGAACAGAAAGTGATGCTGTGGTGCCGGGTGGGGTTCATCATGGCTTTGCTGTGAGATGAGAATTGGATGACACAGCACTGACCGCAGTGGCTTAGAAAACCCACGGCATTGAGAGAGCAGACTGGGCAGGGGCGGGTGTCCTGACAGAGCTTAGTGAGGCCCTGGGCTCCCCTGGGAAGGAGATCCTTAGCAGCAGACAGGACTGATTAGCAGACAGGCCCAGATGACAGGAAAGAATTAAGAGCAGACCCAACAGCAGTCCTAATGGTGGGTCATCCCTAAGCTCTGTGTCAGCTTTCCCACCAGGCCCCACCCTGGGCAGAGTAACAGGGGTGGGACAGGACCTCTCGGGGATCACACGCCCACCCACCCCCGGGGTCTGACATCCCAAACCCCCGAGTATCCTGTTTTTCTGCCCCCACCCAGAAGGGAGCCATGACCTCAGCCTAGACCAGGGGCGGGGCAGTCCTCCTCTCCAGAGCAGGGTCCTGGTGTGGACACCACTCGCCACCCACTCTCTGATGAGAAAGTTCTTCATCGGGCATAAAATATTTGATACACATTTACACAGTACACTGTGGATATGGCATTTGTTCATTTACATCTTTGATAAATACATACGACTTTATGAGAAACACATGTTACTCTGTTGGAAGAAGTCGGGTCGGATGAGAACCTGGGCCTCTGCTGTGAAATGAATCCTGAATGACAGCATCCCAATGTCCCGAATAAGATCAGCCTCCCAGCAGAAGTCCCAGAAACCGAAACAACCCCAAGCAGAGAATGCACTGCGGCCGGCTCATCTGGGCCTACTTCTTCTCCACTTCCTTTGACGTTAAATGTTATCAGAGAGAAACGTGATTCAGCGTGAGCTCTGTGTGCTGGTTTCTCTCGGGTGTGCTGCCGCTTGCAGCGACCAGCCAGGTCCCGAAGTCAGTGGTCCTGCCGTGCTGAGAGGGCCCTGGGCAGCCGGGGTCTCTGTTTCCCTGGGCTCCTTAGAAACTACCAGTGAGGCCTCAACCTCCACATCCCCCATGTCAGGGGCAGGGGGTCAGGGCGGCCTTGCTGGGGCAGGTGTTCCTACAGCCCCTCCCCAGGGATGCAGGCTGTGCTCCCCCCACACCTCTCCCCACGCCAACCCTGCCACAAGGCTGTGCATCCCTGCACTAGCTCCCTCTCCCTGGAAGCACCCGGCCACCTCAACAGCCACGTCCCAGCAAGAACTGCTCCACTTGGGTGGCTGAGGCCCATAGGCCCCCAACTCTGCTCCAGCAGGCAGTGCCCACATGTCCAGTGCCCCCCGCACCTGACCTCACTCTGTTAAAGCCCCTCGGCTTTTCCTAAGAATCACCTTTCCCAGAGCCTTCTTGTGGGAGAGGCCAGACCCGAGGTGACCCAAGACCCAAGTGGCCCCAGACCCAAGGTGACCCCAGGCCTGACCTGACCCCAGGCCTGAGGTGCCCCAGGCCCAAGATGACCCCAGACACAAGGTGGCCCCAGACACAAGGTGGCCCAGATCCGAGGTGACCCCAGGCCTGACCTGACCCCAGGCCCGAGGTGCCCCAGGCCCAAGATGACCCCAGACACAAGGTGGCCCCAGACCCAAGGTGGCCCCAGACTCAAGGTGGTCCCAAACCTGAGGTAACCTCAGACCTGATTTGGCCCCAGGCCTGAGGTGACCCCAGGCCAAAGATGAACTGAAATGACCCCAGGCCCAAGGTGACCCCAGCCCCAAGGTGGCCCCAGACCTGAGGTGGCCCCAGACCTGAGGTGACCTCAGACCTGAGGTGGCCCCAGGTCAGAGGTGCCCCAGACCCGAGGTGCCCCAGATCCAAGGTGATCCCAGGCCCAAGGTGACCCCAGCCCCGAGGTGGCCCAGTGTCACACAGAGGTAGCCCTCCATCCCTCTGGCCTGGAGCAGATGAGAAGAGCAGGGGATGGGCAGAAACGGGCACCGACCACAGCCGGATCTCACTGCCCTCCTGCCCTCTCGTGGCGCCCAGGGCCTCCTGCTTCCTAACTCCTTTCTGAAATTGAAACGCCACATTCATCCTGGAACTCAAAGCCAGCGCAGTAATTCTCCAAGCATTTGCATTTTCACCTCCAATTATTAAACGGAAGCTCCGTGTCTTGTTAAAGGAATGCCTGGTCAAGGGGAAGATTTCTGGGTGAAGCCTCCCTGCACCTAAAACTCCATCAAAGTTCCACATGGCGGGTGTGACAGGGCTGTGGGTGGTTCCATGTGGCAGGTCCAGGGGCTGTGTGCCCACACGTCGCTCAGCCTGGCCCCCAGCCTCCCTCCCAGACCTCCCAGACCTCCTAGACCCCTCCCTTGGGCAGCCCCCACCAGGACCACACGCCCCAGGGGGCTACTCTGACAACCCCAGACTCTTCCTGATCTCAGCATGGGGCATGAAAGTGCCTTGACGGGATGAGGGGACAAAGGTGGGAAGGTGAGAGGGGACTCAGAGGGGCTGGGTGTCCAGGAAACCTCTGCCTTCACCCCTGGAAAGCAGCAGACCCCCAGGAAAGCTGGGGGGACCCCAGGTCTGAAGGCCAGAGTCCCAGAAGATGAGAGGAAGCATGTAGAAGCTGTCTGTGCCATTGTTCTGGGCACAGTCACCGTTGGGGGGAGGGCCAGGAGGGGACAGAAAACAGGAGGTTTGAAGACACGGGTCACAGCAGGCGTGCCCCAGAGCACCACCCCCCACCCCACCCCCCGGTCCCTGTTCACGGGCAGGGATGGGACACACACTGCTGACTGAGAGACTCTGATTTTCAAAGAAGCAGATTATTTACCACTTTGATATATTCACACATGCCACCACAAAAGACATTTAAAACAAGACTTGCCATTTTTTCAGGATCCAAACCAGGCTACTGTCTCTGCAAATGGCATGAAGAAACATTGCTTCATCTGTGATCCTATCTACCACATGGGGCGCAGGGCTCATCCTTCCAAAAGTAAATATTTGCGGAGAAAGAAAAGAGTGGGATTGGTTAAGCTGGTTTTCAGGCCCAGTGCAGAAAAGTAAAAATCTGATTTATTTCTTCCCCTGTTCTGTTCTATTAAAATGAAGTCGTGCAGAAAGCGGCTTTCCCATACGTGTGTGTGTTTTATGAAGGGGAAGCTCACTCTGAGTGAACAGCCTCCAGTGTACGATGATGCCTACGGCAGCTGTTCAACGCGGGTGGCACGGAAGCCAGGTTTCCTGGGAGGGTGTTGGTCAACAGTTTGCTGGGGCCAGCTTGCCCCGCCCACCTAGGAAGCCCACTCTGCCCACCTCTTCACATCCCAGCTGAGTGACAGCATGCTGGGGGCTTAGATCAGCCGTGTGGGGGCAGTGCCCAGCCCTGAAACCAGCACACCTTACACGCAGCTCTGGTCCCCAGAGACCCATCAACCCTTCAGCAGCTCCACCAGGAAATCGAGGTGGTAGAACAAAAACCGGCTACCAAGGGCTCCCGAGCTCCTTCCTGGTCAGAAGAACCACCTGCAAACCCTGTTATCAAACACTGAACTGCCTTGAAAACTAGCTCTTGCTGCAGATTTCATAATGTTTCTTAAGAAATTCAACCTAAAGACAAATAGCAGAATCCCCATGGACAGAGGAGCCTGGAGGGCTTCAGTCCATGGGGTCGCAAAGAGTCGGACACGACTGAGTGACTAAGCACACACACACGCAACGCATATATATGGAATCCAGGAAGATGGTACCGACGATCCTACGGGCAGGGCAGGAAAGGAGACACAGACGCAAAGAACAGACTTTTGGACTCAGTGGCAGAAGGTGAGGCTGATTTGAGAGAATGACATTGAAACATACACATTACCATATGTAAAACAGATGAGCAGTGCTAGGCTGATGTGTGACCCAGGGCACCCAAAGCCACTGCGCTGTGACACCTGGAAGGGATAGGGTCGGGAGGGAAGAGTGGAGGGGACACCTGTACAACTATGGCCGATTCATTCTAATGAATGGCAAAAACAATCACAATATTGTAAACTAATTATTCTCCAATTAAAATAAATAACTAAAGTTTAAAAAAAGGAGAAATTCAACCTAGTCATTGATTGCATCAACAGCTAATACTGTCTGAACTACAAGTAGTATCAAGCGGCTTTATACACTTCCTGTTAAAATTTAAAACGAGATGATCTCCATACCGACACAAATGGCCTTGAAAATGCATTGTTTCAGCTCAAACCACAGCCATGGCAGCTATTCTTGACCTCTGTTGCAAATGCAGAGGAAATTTCTGTATTTCGAAATCCACTTAAACTCTCTGGGTCTGTATTAGGATGGGGTAAGCTCACTTTTCTCTGATGTGTCCTCTAAATACAAGTAGATAACCCCGGAAATTATAAACAGAGGATGATAAAAGGACCCTAAAGCCTAGAGAAAAAGAAAGGCTGACTGGAGATGTGGAGATTTGGAGAAAAGCAGTGTGGTTCCCTAGGCTCCTTTGGTCTAGAAGTAAGGGCAGGAGAAGCCTGCAAGACAGAGCCACCGAGAGACATGCATGATGTTTCTCTTCTCTCTGTAGCCAGAGGACAGGGGTAGCGGACACCAGGTTCCTCTCCCCCAGCCACGTAGCTGGCAGGTAGGCAGGCCCCCTGCAGGGCCAGCCTCGCCCTCCCCCAACTGTTCTGGGCTCTTTGGTCCCGCCCCCAGCCTCCACCAACACCACAGGGAGCCTCAGTGCAGCAGCTCCTGAGCTCCAATCCCACAATACAAGGCAGCCCAGAGGAGTGCACAGACTCAAGATGAGAGAAGCCTAACTAGAGTGAACCCAAGGAAACTCACGCCAGCACATCAACGTGGAACTTCTGAAAACTAAAGATGAAGAAAAATATCTTGAAAACTGACACATTACTTACTAAAGAACAAGTTGATAACAGGGGATTTGTGATCTGAAATCTAGCAGACCAGAAAGAAGCAGCATGACCAGGTTCAAGTGCTGAGAGGAAAGAACCATCAACCAGAAGTTCACGTTTGCACAAACCACACTTATCACAACAAACTGTGAAAAATTCTTAAAGAGATGGGAATACCAGACCACCTGACCTGCCTCTTGAGAAATCTGTATACAGGTCAGGAAGCAACAGTTAGAACTGGACATGGAACAACAGACTGGTTCCAAATAGGGAAAGGAGTACGTCAAGGCTGTATATTGTCACCCTGCTTATTTAACTTCTATGCAGAGTACATCATGAGAAACGCTGGGCTGGATGAAGCACAAGCTGGAATCAAAACTGCCAGGAGATATATCAATAACCTCAGATATGCAGATGACACCACCCTTATGGCAGAAAGTGAAGAACTAAAGAGTCTCTTGATGAAAGTGAAAGAGAAGAGTGGAAAAGTTGGCTTAAAGCTCAACAGTCAGAAAACAAAGATCATGGCATCTGGTTCCATCACTTCATGGCAAATAGATGGAGAAACAGTGGAAAACAGTGACAACTTTATTTTGGGGGGCTCCAAAATCACTGCAGATGGTGACTGCAGCCATGAAATTAAAAGACACTTGCTCCTTGGAAGAAAAGCTATTGCAAACCTAGAGAACATATTAAAAAGCAGAGACATTACTTTGCAAAGAAAGGTCTGTCTAGTCAAAGCTATGGTTTTTCCAGTAGTCATGTATGAACGTGAGTTGAACTATAGAGAAAGCTGACTGCTGAAAAATTGATGCTTTTGAACTGTGTGTTGGAGAAGAGTCTTGAGAGTCCCTTGGACTACAAGAAGATTCAACCAGTCCATCCTAAAGGAAATCAGTCCTGAATATTAATTGGAAGGACTGATGCTGAAGCTGAAACTCCAATACTTTGCCCACCAGATGCGAAGAACAGACTCATTGGAAAAGACCCTGATACTGGGAAAGATTGAAGGCAGAAGGATAAGGGGATGACAGAAGATGAGATGGTTGGATGGCATCACTGACTCAATAGACATGAGTTTGAGTGAACTCTGGGAGTTGATGATGGACAAGGAGGCCTGGCGTGCTGCCATCCATGGGGTTACAGAGTCGGACACGACTGAACGACTGAACTGAACTGAACTGAAACCACACTTGCAGAAGGAAGAGGAAATACAAAATTCTTAGACAAAGGAAAACTGAGATATTAACAGTTTTTAACTAGCAGACCTGTTCTCAAAGACTGGCTAAATGAAGCTCTATACTTCAGCTATATGAAGTTCTATGTTTTGCAAACTCCACACAAGTTTCAGAGCCAAGAGAAAAAAAGCAGGTAGTTTCTCATAGTGTTATGTGGTCAAGAGACTTTCTGTGGACTGAGGTTCATGGCCGTTGTCCCCATGCCTGGCCCCTGACCACGAACCAGGCTGACCTCCTCTCCTGCCTCCACTGCCTTGTCCCCAGGTCAGAACCCAGAACCAGGCGTGAATTAAGGGAAGTCACCCAAGCTGCTACAAACCAGAATGTGGCTGATGAAAACTATTGCACGCTAAAGCAGGAACCCATTCCCCAAGCCCACAGCCTGGTCACAGCTCTGAGCCTCCTGACCACCCTCTGAGCTCCCCTGGCCTGAGGTCAGGATCAGAGAGAGCAGCCCTACCCTGAGGCCACACAGATGAGTGCAGAGTGGAGGCTCCAACTCTGCCCAGCCAGATTAGACCACTGCCAACACGTTTGAAGTGCTCTTTCTGCTGTTTCCTTTGCTGCTCATCTTCCCAGGCTCCCCACCCCATCAGCACTGCTCTAGGAAGACCTGATCCAGCCGTTTTTGTTCAATGGACTCTCGGTCGACACCAGGCACCGTTTCTCTGACTGTGCAGAGGTGGTCAGGATATCGGGGCGTGGTGGGTCTATGCCGGATCTAGACAGTCGCCTGCTCACTGAAGTGTGGTCTCAGGTCCAGAAAGATGATGACAGCACACTCAGGTCACACAGCTAGCTATACACATCTCTTAGAAAAGACTCTTTCTTCATTCTTAAAAGTCATAGACTTCCTGGAACAAAACTAGCAATTGTCTTGCACTTTTAGGGTGAGAATAAAACCTTTACAGTAACACTCAAAACCCTGAGGGAGGGTCCAGATGCAACAGCAAATGTCTCATAAATTACCAGAGGAAAGATGAGGCCTCCAGAAGGGACTCCTTGGAAAGAATTCCTCCCCAGTCCAGTGAAATCCCAGCCACGGCAAGCAGGTGGTGGCGGGCGGGGGCAGGGGTGGGGAACTGGCCGTCATCCTCCCCACATTGTCCAAGGCCTAGCTGCTGGGCTGCACAGAGAAGACACAGAGCCCTCCCCAGAGGAGCAGGCACAGGCCAGGCCCAGGGCAAGACCCCCCACGCACCCGGGAAGGGGGCCACCTTTGACCCGGGCAACCAGTGGCTCCACGCTGCCGGGGGAACCCCAAGGCAGCCTGGTGCTCACACAAGTCCATGCAGCTGGCCTTCCTGCAGCCACGCCGAGTGTTCTCACTCACACAGGCTTTGGCCGTGGCTGGGACAGGCTCCCAGGGGAGAGGCCACCCACAGAGACCTGCGTAATCAATAGCCTCCCCAGCAGGTGCTGACAGAGTGAGCTGGAGCTGGCGTGGGCTCCCTGAGAGCCTGTGGAATGCGACCCCGCCTGGGGCTGGCAGAGGGCCCGGACCCCAGCCTCAGGAGCCCCCAGTCTCAGCCGCCTGGGCCTTGGCTAGGGGTGCATGGACACACCACAACCCCCGTTTCCCCATCTGCTGGAAAAAAGTCAAGCCAGCCCGTGAGTGGAGGTTCCTCAAGGAGCCAGGCGTCTTCCTTGGGTGAACATCAACAAGGCACAGATCTTGTCCTAAAAGCGCCGGAGGACTGGTGTGTCAAGTGTGTGTGCAGATGGGAACTTGGTATGAAAACGCCACTTCCACACGTGAAGTTTAACATTTTCCTAAACTGCCACTAACTGCCTTCATTCCCTAATGGACGGAAATCAGCTGGAAAGGGCTTCATGTGAGAAAGGCAGCCTGCTATGGAAGTCTGGAATCAGAGGTGGGCAAGTGGCCCCAGGAAAGACTGGGCCTCCGTGCTTGCAGGCCCCTCCTCCCCCTCTGGAGGTCCCTCCCCATGGTTGCCTGTAACCCCCCCAGCCCCCAGCTAGGCCCCAGCGCCAGCACCAAGGGGGAGCATACCTCCACACCTGCCCACAGGCCTGCCCCACTAACCTCTGCCAAACAGAACCCCACGCCTGCCTGTGTGTCCATCCAGACCTGGGACTAAAGCAGGACTCTCTAGTTGCTGTCCAGCCCTGCAGGTGGGTCTGCTCGGACCCCATTTCTCCCCTACCCCAGCTCTGCCAGCACACCATCAAGGTGTTCCCCAAACCGAGGGGAGTGATCTGAGCCCTGTATTGGGGGCTGGAGCTGCAGGAATTTCACGACAGTGGGACTTCAAGGCAATTAGATTAAAGTATTTATGTGAACTTGTAAAGGTTTAGAAAGAAGCCGACCATGTAATTGGTGATTTACGTAACTGTAAGATTTCATTAATTCCCCTGCAAACAAATCCTTCCCAGGCTGCACATACACCCAGCTCTCTCACCTACCCAGAGAGAAATGCATTTTGCTGGGATATAGAAGTGTTTCATTCCAAATGCTATATATGTATTATATACACTCATAAATTTCTGTGTGTATTTGTATACCACATTTAACATCTCTTGCATGGACGTCCAGCTTCAAGGAGTGAGGCTCTTCTGTGCACAAGGCCCAGTCTGTGCTGATCTGTTGTTGCCCCAGGAACAGAGAAAAGGGCCCTGGCCCAGTGCCTTCTCATGACACAAACATGGGCCAGAGGGCTGCAGGCCACCTCGCCGGCGCTGTCCACCACACACAGAACAAAATGTGCAGCTATGCTTCCATCCGGCGTCTCTCCTCTTGGCCAGAGTTGTTCCCACCCACAAGGCCCAGTTCCCGGACAAGCAGTGGAGAAGGAGGGGGGCGAGGAGGGGCTCAGGCTCAGAGTAAGCACCTCCTCCAGGCAGTTCCTGGGCACCACTCCCCACAGCACGCCCAGACCTGGCCCAGCCTCCTCTGACCTCTGTGCCACCCCTCCCTGGGGAAACACCAGCCTCCCAAGGGCGCTGTGGCTCACAGCTTCTTCTGCGTCCATTCCCTCCACTTAGATTTCTGATTCACTTCCCTTCCTGAGCTCCACCAGGGCCCCTGCTCAGTTTCATCTAACCCAGGCCTCCAAGCCAGGGGGAAGCCATGTAGCTCCCAAACCTGCCCTCCATCACCAACACCCTCTCTGAGAACCACACGCCCCTGTACTGAACGAGTACCTCACACCTGCTACAGGTGCAGGACCCCAGGTGCTGCAGGCAGTCACCACCTCACTCGGGAGGACCCTCCAAACACTGGACGCTCAGCATCCCTTCACCTGTTTCACCCACCTGCTCCCACTTGGAGTCACCCTCTCAGTTGGCATCACTTTGAGAAGGAGAACTTTTAAACATAATTTTAGTATTTAACTCTGCTCTTACACTAAATTTGATTCTGCAACTATTCTAAGAATTGCTGTGTGACTCTAAATTCATGTACCTGGAAAAGCACCGAATGTGACCAAGTGTTTAACGTGCTCAAGAAGTATTTGTTCACAGAAGGATGGATGGATGAGTGAATGGATGAATAGATGGCTAAATGGATGTTTGTTGTTCAGTTGCTAAGTCGTGTCCAACTCTTTGCTGCCTCATGGACTGCAGCACACCAGACCTCCTTGCCCCTCACCGTCTCCCAGAGTTTGCCCAAGTTCATGTCCATTGAATTGGCGATGTCGATTGAATGATGGATGGGCTGATGAGTGGATGGATGGGTGGATGAATCCAACACTGAGCACTGCCAGGAATGCCAGCGTCTCCTCACTTTGGGTTACGGTTCCAGGGAGGGAAGTAAGAGATGAGGGGTATGTGGCTGCTCCTGACCCAGGGGGGCACCCTCTCCCCTTGAGGTCTCCCGTCATTTCCAGAGGGTCTGTGTGTAGAGCTTCACAACACAGCCAGGAGCCACAGGGGCTTGAGCTGACTGGAACTAAATAAAGCAGTCATCTCAATACATAATGACACTGCAGGGCACCAGCCACTCGTCCAGTGCTCAAACATTTTGTTTTTACAGGAGCCTTACTGGTTAGTGCAGAAACAGAAGTTATGTTCTGCAGGACAGAAAATGCGAAGAGACTGACAGCCCCCAGGACCCCTCCCCTGTGCCGGGACCAGCTCACCTAGAGCTCTGGCCTCGTTCCACGGTGACCAGCGCCGGGCAAGGGAAGCGGCCTTCGTGTGGGTGTATAATAGGAAACACATATCTGGCCCCCTTCTAGGCTCCCGGCACAGCACTCTGAGAACCCTTGGAATTTCCTGAGCAACGGAAGTGTCTCTCATGCTCACAACAGGGCCCTTCTGAGCAAACCCAGATTTGTGCTAATGAGGGGACTCTCGTGTGGCCCCAGGCAGCTTCAGGCCAGGCCAGGCCAGAAAAACCAAATCTGCAGTTGTCCAGGCAGAAGTGAGGGGGTCTGGTGGGTGAGCCCCTACCCACAGAGTCTGCTCTCACTCTAGGAGATGGCATCAGAACTGAGTTGTCAGCCCAGCCGGTGTCAGAGAATCAGAAAACTGATGGCTTGTGAGGAAAACCCCTTGCTGTTAGAAATGGGGGGAAAAAACAGTCCTCTATTTCCTCTCTGAACCCAGAGACTGGGGGTGGAGTTCCGGTCACACGGAGCCTGTGAGATGCTGTCCTTGGGTGGGGATTGGGGTTGGGGGGGATCCTGTGAGATGCTGCCCTGGTGGGAGGTGGAGGAGGAAGGTCCTGTGAGATGCTGCCCTTGGATGGGGAGATGCAGTTCCTGTGAGATGCTGCCCTGGTAGGAGGTGGGGGTGGTGGTCCAGTGAGATGCTGCCCTGGTGGGAGGTAGGGGTGGTGGTCCTGTGAGATGCTGCCCTTGGGTGGGGGGGATGCAGTTCCTGTGAGATGCTGCCCTTGGTGGAAGGGTGGGAGGGGGGTCCTGTGAGAAGCTGCCCTTGGTGGGAGGGGGGATCCTATGAGATGCTGCGCTTGGTGGGAGGTTGGGAGGGGGAGTCTTGGGGGGGTCTTGGGCAGGGAGGTGGGGGTGTCCTCTGGGTTCACTGGCTGCAGGTGGCACAGAAGGCTCTGCGTTCCTGCCAGAGGCCAGTGGCTCCAGGTGACCTTTCCTGCAGTTGTATCCACCCTGACTAGCTGAGCTTGACTCAGTAGATGATGGACTGGGCAGAACCAGCATGGTTTCACAGGGAGGATGTATGTTCTGACCTGAGAATTGTGAAAGCTATTTTCAGTTTGAGAGAGGAGGACATTTTAAATGCTTCTGCCAAAAACAGTAGATTTATGCCCTCTTTTCTTTAAATACAGGTAGAATGAAACCCAGGAATAAAAATGGCAATAATACAAAATGTTTTTCTAGGATCTTGCTTTCTGGATTTTCTCTCGGGGTTGAGTCTCCACTCAGACAAGCTAGGAACTTCTGCTCGAGAACACTAGGGCTGCTGTCCACCCCATGGAGGGCCAGACCCCCGACCACGGGCAGAGCTGTCCACCCCATGGCTCTACCCACCTGGACGTGCTCCTCTGAGAGGCCCCAGCATCAGCAGTGCAGGAATCGCACCTGCCCCCACCCCCACCCCACCCATCCCACCAAGAGAAACGCTTGACCTTCTGTCCCTCGTCCACTCAAGACACCAAGGGGCTGGGCTTTGGGAGTGTGTGTGCAGCTGTCAGGGTGGCAGTGAGCAGCCTGACCACAGCCACCCAGAGATCCAGGCACAGCCCTTCACACCGTCCCCAACCCCTGAGAGCCTGACCACAGCCACCCAGAGATCCAGGCACAGCCCTTCACACCATCCCCAACCCCTGAGAGCCGGGTGGCGGCTCCAGGGTTCCTGCAGCCCTGTCCCTCTCAGGGTCGTCACCGCCACAGATTCCAGGTCAGTGCGCTCCACCAGGCCTGGCCCTGGCCAAGCGAGAAGCAGGCGGGGGCCCCCTGCCACCCCCACCCCTGCACCAGGTACCCTGGCATCAAGTAGGCATGTCTCCACTCTCCCCCACCCACCCTTTAATGAAAGGAGCTCTCCCCTCCAGAATCAGAAAAATCAAGACCTTCCCAAATGCTCCCCTAGGGATCAGGACCAGCAGCCCGGGCCCAGCGGGCCCACAGCAGCCCATCCCCGCAGAATCCTCAGACAGCGTTTCCGTCCAAGAGAGTGAGTCAAGGCCAGACAGGGATGGCGCCTGGACTCCAGCTCCTGGCCTGGCCGCCTCCCTGCAGATCTGCACCTCAACACTCCCGCCCAGCTGGGACAACCCCCGCCAGCCAGGGCTGTCGGCGCCAGACTGCGGAGTAGGTGAAAGTCCTGGACCCTTCACAGAAAAGTCAGTCCTTGTAAAACGTCCAGGGTGTTTTCGTTAGCCCCACAGGGAGGCCGCAGCTCTGCCCCTGCGAACGGGCAGCAGGACTTTCTTGGACGCTGAAGCAAGCCGCCCATACAGCCCGACGGGAGGTTAGCCTCACAGCCCACAGAAATACAGACCGCAAGCTGACGAAACAGATGCATCAGAAGGAAGACAGCGCAAAGCCACTCCCACTGGGCCATGCCAGGCCCTGGACAGTGATCTCCAAAACGCCAGGGGGCAGAGTGTTTGACCCCCTGGTGTCCTCTGAGGACAGAGTCGGATGGACGGAGGGACGAGAGGCCACTGAGAACGTGCGGGGAGGGGCATGTTTGTAGAGACGCCCCATGGGCAGCCACACCTGGCTCCCCTGAGGGAAGAAATATGGTCCGGCTCTAGCTCTCACTCATGAAGAGGGCACGTGTGCCTGACCAGGGCTGGACTTAATCCCAGACACAAAAGGGATGGGATCCCCCTGCATGGGTAGCATGGTTATCCTGTGAAGGACTACCTTCATCAGCTGAGCCCCCCAGTCTGTGCGCTCCTCAGCCTCACCCCTCTGGTCACTGCAGTCCTGGGTGGCCACCCAGCCCATCCTCTGAATCCACGATGGGTGAGGAGCCCGTCGGTCAAGAGGAAAGAGCCTGGATTTGTGGATTTGTTCAGAGTGCTTTCACTTTCACTTTTCACTTTCATGCATTGGAGAAGGAAATGCCAACCCACTCCAGTGTTCTTGCCTGGAGAATCCCAGGGACGGGGGAGCCTGGTAGGCTGCTGTCTATGGGGTTGCGCAGAGTTGGACACAACTGAGGCGACTGAGCAGTAGCAGTGGTGTAAATGCTCCCTCCATGGACCAATTCAAGCCACTGGTGCTCAACCCCTGGGGACAGAGCTCGTGGGTCTCTGACAACCCATCCTCTCAAGTTGCTTCTGCCAGGCCTGGCCCACAGCTGTCTCCTGCCACATTCAGTCCCCATCTGGATGGATAACAACCACCACCACACCTCAGCACCACCCACCTTCCGGTTAGACCATCTCACACCCAGGCTGTCGCCACAGCCTCCCTGTAGGCGTCCACAGCCGCTGTCTCCTTGTCTGTTTTCAACATGACTTTAGACGTTTTAAAGCTGGAACAAGAACATCACAGGCCTTGGCTGAAGCCCCGTCTCACCAGGGTCACAGCCAGTGAGCCTCTGCCACAACAAGCTCATAGCCACCAGGGCAGCCTTCCCGCCTCCTCCTGTGGTCCCCCAGGGATACCAGCATGCTCCTGCCTCTGCATCTGGGCCATGTGGTCCCAAGGCCACCCCCATGAAGGACTCCCTCACGTCCCACAGGAAAACTGTCCCTGACTGGTGCCCTACACTGGCCCCCTTCCCGGTTCATCTCGCCTCAGCTTTTCTCACCATCATCACCTGCATGGCTTAAGGGTCTCTTCCCACAGAAGGCAGAGTCCACAGAGACCCATGACTTGGTCTGCTTCAGCCACCAGAGGTCTGCAGCCTCAAGCGCCATCTGGTGAGTGGCTACCGCCCCACACTCACTCACCCCGAGCCCCGCTCCCTGCGGTTCCTCCATGAGGGGAGCCACTCCTGGAGCCTTTCCAGGGCCACCTTTCCTTGGGGCACTCTCTCTGCCCTGGCCACTTAGACCATCATATCACAGCCCAGACACTGGTCATCCTGTCATAGGACCAACTCCTTCAAGCAAGAAAGGAAAATAAGGAATCTGCCCACATGTGCCTCTGGGAGAAAGAACCCTCGTGAGCCCAAGGGCCAGCTACTCCCAGCTGGGCAGGCAGGAGAAAAGGGTCGCCTTCCTTTCAGCAAAGGCCCATTCACAAAGCAAAGAGCCCTGCCAGCCAGGCCACGAGGACAGGCTTCCTCGCCACTGTCGGGGCCTGGACACAGGGAGCATGCATGGGTGGACGTGCAAACGTGCTGCTTTACCGTCTTCGTCATCTCTGGCCACCCCAGCAGCTCCAAGCCTTCTAACACGGCTAAATGAATATGAGTGTTATCTCTCCCACACAAACAACTGCTTCCAGTAGTAACTGCAGGTGTTCCTGTGTATACAGTAAGAACAAATACTAAAAGGGTGGAACACTACAGAAAGGTGTAACACTCAAGAAATACTTCTAAAAATTATCAGAAAAATTAATTCAAGCCCAGGTCCATGCCACCCCTGCAACCAGCCAGGGAAACCGCAATCTTCCCTGAACCCCACCTCTGTCTCAAAGGAACGTGTTTCCAAAAGACTGGTCCGTCCACACGTTATTTCTTCTAAGGTTTCCCTTGGGGCAGGTGCCTCCCGCAGTTGTGTGACGTCAGTTGTGGCTTCTCAGCCTCCCCCTTCACTGCACCCACCCCAGGACGGGTCCACGACCCCGCGGGGGCACCGAGCACTCGGCCTCCCGGGTCCGGAAGAAGAGCCAGTCCCGTCCTTTCCTCTCTCCTTGCGTTTCCTTCCTGCAAAGCGGAAACTGGTGGCGGGACTCCAATGTGGCCTCAGGGCGCAAGGGGCAGGTGAGGCGCGGTGCGCGTGCACTGCAGGTGCGGGGCGCGCGGGCAGGTGAGGGGCCGGGCGCGGGCAAGTGCCGGGGCGGGGCTCGGGCAAGTGCGGGGGCGCGCAGGGCGCGTGAGCCCAATGCTTGGTCCCGTGGCACATCCATTCTTGGAGCCGGGCGGGAAGCGCTCTAGCCCCTCCTCGCTCGCTCCTCGCCGGCCCGCAGCCCGCAGCGCAGCCGCTAGACTCAGGGACATCTGCCGGCCCCGGGCGGTACCCACTCTGATAGACACACGTTTTCTGTACGAGGAGCAGGAAAGAAATCGCGAAAACGCTCCTTACAGCCTCGTAACCCCACCCCCACCCCGATTGCTAGAAAAGGGGCTGCGGGCGGCCCGTGCTCTGAGTCTCGAGCTGCTGGGCGGTCTGGCTTTTAGTCCAACTCCTGTTTGCAGAACAGCTTCACGACCGCGAGCCGGGAATGCAGGGGGTGGACGGGCAGGTGCTCTCAGGCTCAGGGCGGGGGGTTGGGGGCGGGAAAGGCGGCCCGCAGGCGCTCGGAGGAAGGGTGAGCTCCACAGTCCGCAGGTCTTCGCACTGAGTTTCTCCCCCTTCTCAGCGCGACCTCCATCGCAAGGACCGGCATCTCCACGTGCAGCTGCGATGTAAGCCAAGGACCGCGCCTCTTCCGCCGGGACAGTCACAGCACTGAGCGAAGACGCGGAAGTAAATCCGAGCCTTAGGTCACGCTTCATGCCGTTTACATTTGCAAAGACATTTATTACTTGGGGTGGCAGGAAGTTTAAGTGCATATGCCCAGTTACCACAGAGGGTGTTCTTGATATTAATACTTCTCCATATGGGTAAAAATACTCATCACATAGTCACAATTCAAACATAGAAAGTCAAGAAATGTAGAAAACTCATTTTTTAGAAAATAAAATATTTTAGAAGGTTTTTTTTTTGTGTGGGGGGGGGCAGCACTTGCTTATGTGACTTATGGATACTTGGAGCAGTATACTGTGAAATTCCTGTGTTCATACACCGCCGAGTGATGTCCCAGGAAAGTGCCAGTCTGCAACTGTGAACTGACCTGCTTGTGCTTGAATCTAAATGGTGTCCTGGAGTCTGAGTTTCCCTGATCTCAAGGGCTGCTAGTCTTTAGGAAAGAGAGTCCCTGGGAAGTATAACCACCATCCCATGTACGCCTGTGATCTGCAGCGTCCAACTTCCAGAGTCCCTGGGCCATTTTTCAAATCACTCTGAGAACTACTACTGCTGTGTGTCCTAGTTACATGCCTCCCAGTAATGAGCACATCATACTATTACATAACAAGACATCAAGAAAATGTCCTTATTTAAGGGGGAAAAAAGGAATAGGACTTCCCTGGTGGTACAGTAGATAAGAATTCACCTGCCAACGCAGGAGATATGGATTTGATCCCTGGTCCGGGAAGATCCCACATGCCATGGGACAACTAAGACTGTGTGCCACAACTCCTGAGCTGGCACGCCCCAGAGCCGGTGCTCTGCAACGAGAGAAGCCACTGCAGTGAGAAGCTCATACACCACAACTAGAGACTCACCCCCACTCGCCACAACTCAAGAAAGCCTGTGCAGCAGCTAAGACCCAGTGCAACCGAAAGTAAAATAAAAATAAAGAAATAATTTTTAAAGCAAAGAAATTTTGAAGACAAAAAGAACTAAGGAAAACCCGGCTGACTGAAGACAGGACCAGTAAAAAGTTTCCACCCCAGTCCTTCCCTGAGATGACCAGTGAATCAAGGAGACAGGTTACCCCATGCCCTCTGACCAGCGTCTTTGAGATGGAGACCAACCATGCCCACTCCTTCTATCGCCCTGGGGTAGAGAGGCCACTGGGTGTGTGTTTGTTTCCCCTTGGGGCAAAGTCGGCCAGTGTCATCTCAGAACAGAGTGTCCAAGAGAGCCTGCAGGGGAGGCGGGCAGCCGGACTCCTTTTCCAGAGGGAATCAGATGGGCAGAAGGGAAGCCCCACAGCCCAACCCACAGTGGGGCATCGTCCACCAGGCCCTCTAAGGAGGAGAGGGGCCCATCCCCTGCTTTTCCCGGTCCTCTGACAGCCCATGCCATGTCCTGGAACATTGACTCAGGAATGACTCAGAGAAGATTTCCCACTGCGTGAATCAGCGGCCTCAGGCCCTGCCTGTGCACCCTGGGTGCTCCTGGGAGGTCTTCCTTACATTCCTGGCCAGGCCTGGTCCTGCTCCACTCATGAGATCACAGCCCAGGGTGTGGGCCTGTCTCCCCACCTATCCCACCGAGGGGACCCAGAGCCTGCCTGCTGCACATCCATGTGTGCGTGGGTTCCTGTCTCCTCCTGCCGATCAGGCAGCCGGGGGACCCTCCCCTTCTCTCCCCAGTGACCACACCCCTGCCCCAGGACCCTCCTGCATCTGCAAGGCCCATATGCTTACAGTGTGCTCCACTTGTTCACCCTGTGGCCCAAGGGTCTGGGGTTCTCGGAGGCAGGCTGGTCGCTGGGCTGTGTGGCCCTGACTCCAACTGGGGGAGCGTTTCAAACAGGGCAGAACAGGGAGCCATCTGCCCAGCCTGTCCTCACTCCCCTTCCTCCTGAGGGAAAAGGTCAGAGAGGCTGTTGCAGCCCGCATCCCACCCCACCCCCCTCCCCAGCCCAGCAAACATCAGCCCCTCCCAGCAGGAAAGGAACGGGAGAGCTTCAATCTCTCGAAGCCTCACAACAAAACACCCTGAACTAACCGGCAGCCTTTCTGAGTCGATTTTCTTCAACAACGCGTCCCTGGACCAGGGTGTGAGCGGCCTAAACAGAAATGGGGCGGGTGGGGCGGGCA
Source organism: Ovis aries (assembly GCF_016772045.2). Lineage (NCBI taxonomy): Eukaryota > Metazoa > Chordata > Mammalia > Artiodactyla > Bovidae > Ovis > Ovis aries. The sequence goes on along the minus strand of NC_056062.1, from coordinate 32,690,730 downwards.
GCTCACAGGGCACTCCAGGATCCCTCATGACTTGACGTGTTATGTAAATCCAGGTGCATTATCATTAATCTCAGTGTAGATTCATCTTTCTCTTCAGCCACCAGGTTAGTTTGATGATGCAGCTGCTGTGAGACATGGAGAGACACTGAGCACAGGCCCCAGAGGAGGAGAAGGGCTCCCCAGGTGGCCTGGGGCTGCTCACATCCTGAACCAAGACCAGCCTTCACTCTGGGAACAGATAAATATGGGCTATGTAACTGTCCGGAGCCCTGAAATTTTCTAGAGTACAGCCTGGGTGGTCAGGTGATGGCCAGCATTATTCTCTTACCACTCTCTGACTTTCTGGGTTTTGTTTAAAACATTATAGATAAAGTTTGCATGACTTTAATTGCTCAAGTTCTAACTGGCATCAAACATCTCAAGCATTTTGTTGTCCGGCACCTCCTTCCCACAGCCACCTGCTTTGATTGCGCTATACATGTCCACACGCACACACGTGTATACACACATGCACACGTTCACACACAGGCACACATGTGCATTTACATAAGCACACACATGTGTGGACGTTCACACACAGGCATATGCACACACGTGTATAAGCACACAAACACACATGCACTCGTACATGTTCACACACAGACACACACCTGCTCACACACAGGGAAATGTATCTTTTGGGTTACAAAAATAAGAGGAATGGGAAATGTCAGAAACTGTTGAAGCAAAGAGATTCAGAGAAAAAACCTCTTGTAAAATCACGGTGGCTCGCCAGGAAGTGGCGGTCTGCCTGGTGCATGGGGTGGGCACAGCCACATGCAGGTTCAGAGTCCCAAGGGCAGCCCTGAGTCCCCAAGTATCTTACTAGGAGGACCAGTGCAGCACCGCCTGCATGGGACTTACTCGATGTGTTCTCAGGATGCCTTCTCCACCTCCTCGCCTGCGGTCAGGAGTTTCCCAGAAGATTCTCCAGGAGAGGGGTCTCCCTGTCTCCTTGAGCCTCCACATCTGTGCAGCCCTATTCCCTCTGGGTGTCCATATAAAACCAACATCAGCCTCCCCGGACCCTCCAGCAACTCACTCACTAGCTGAGCTGCCCAGGACTCAAGGCGCCTCATGGCTCTCCCTGGAAGCCACACCATCCACACCTTGGCTGAACCACCAGCCCTGCCAGGGTCTCCTGGAGCTCCTGGTTGAGCCCAGGAGCCTCTCAGAGTGCTGCTGTCACCTGCACAAATCAGACAGCAGTGGGCAGCATGTGGCTGGCGCTGAACCCCCCGCTGACCTCCAAGGCTCATGGCTTTTGAACCTAATACTGAGTCTAAGTATTCCTTCAAGTTTTAGACATAAGCCCTCTTCTAGGGAAATAACCCTTTACTCATAACACTGTGTGGGAAAATCAGAAGTGAATACATCACTTCCTCTGACACATCTTCTTTCAAGAAGAGCAGAGCTGCCTTGAGGACAAGTGGCACTTTCTCATTGCTCTTCCTCTTGGACTGTCTGAGTCCTGTGGGGTGCTTTCAGGCAGGATGGTAGTAATGACAATCGAGAGGGAGAGGGTGGGGATTAGAGCAATGATGAAATGGAAAGGCACACGGACATAGAGACCCTGTGTTACACCCACCAGGTCATGCTGCTGTCCCAGAACAGAAGTAAAAAGCCAGATTTGGAGGCTGAGAAACCTCGATGCACAACGCACATGACCCCCAGCTTCAGAAGAAATTCCAAGTGACAAGAGATGTTGAAATGGCCATTATCATCACCACCCTTGTCATTAGTAATCTTTCACTCAGTTTCCCTCCACTCAGCAATTTTTATACTTTTTTATTGGAATATAATTGCTTTATAATGTTGCATTGGTTTCTGCCGTACGACGACGTGGATCAGCCATATGTATACACATATCCCCTGCCCCTTGAACTTCCCTCTCACCCCATCCCAACCCTCTAGATCATCACAGAGCACCGAGCTGAGCCCTCGTGCTATAGAGCCGTTTCCCACTAACTATCTATTTTAAACACGGTAATGTATATATATTGGGGGCAGAAAAATTGAGAGAGTAGCATAGGGCAACGTTTAAATGAAAGTTTGAACTGCAATTTTTCTGTTTCAAAGAACATATTTCTGTGGTGCTTCCATGCAGAGAAGCTTTATTATATAAGCAAATCGAAGGTTCTGAGATCGTCACAGGCTGACGTTGAGACTTGTTCCTGGGAAACTGGTCCAGCCTGGGGTGGACGGTCAGCTCTGGACACTCCAGTCACCTGAAGAGCTGACGAGTGACAAGGAGCTGACAGGAGCCATCAGAGCAGCGTGCCCAGACCTGCTTGTGCTTCCCTTTGAAGTTTTAGACATAGTACCTGTCAGATAGTTCCCAGATAGGACCTCATTTCTTAATAGCATGCAGGGTAGTCACAGGAGAGAAAGCTTCAGAGCTTCAAAGATAGACACGCTACTGCATGCAGGTCTTCTCCGTTCATGAGTTGGGGGCTATCAACTTCAGAATTCTCTTTTATTGACACAAGGTCGCTCTCAGCGGCTCCTGGTTGGTCGCGCACACACTCCCTGGCTCCCCCTTCCTGGGAGGTCCCCTCGGAAAATGTGACGCTCTTACCTTCATGCCTGAAGCCCCCTCAATGAGGCCAGTGTTTCACACCCGGCTCCCTCAGCGGGTGCGAGGTGTGAGGCTCAGCCAGCACCATCACGGACTCTGGTTCATCATGGGGCTCCCTCTGCTGGTGACCGACGCCAGGAGCCTATAGTCGCCGAGGAAGTGCAAGGAATTTTTCATGGAAATCAGCCAAACACAACGTCTCCAAAACCATCAAAACTTGGAGAGTTGGGGACCTGTTTTCTCCTCCTTAGATGTCTCCATCCCATGGATGCTGAGAAGACCTGCATTCTGGGGTTAGGGATGCCGGCTCCAACAGTTGGGGCCCAGTGGTGGTCCTGGAGTCCCCAGGACCACACGAGATGTAGAGGGAAGGATGTCCACATGCCGTGGGTTGTGTGGTGGCTGAGACCCCGGAGCGTGGGTGCCCACCTGCTGCAGCCCCCCTCTGTCCTGGAAGGAGACCCCACCCCATCACTGAGGTTACTCACAGGGACCCCACAGAGAAGTGACCCAGCTGGAGCCTGGTCCTTCGTGTCCCAGCCAGACCCGCAGAAGCTCAAAACCCACAGAGAGCGTCTTCCCCAATGCAGATGGGTTGTCACTCTCATCACTAAAGTTCCAGTTTCACTGATGTCCCTGCCAAACTTCTTGTGTTTTATAGGTGCTTTCCTTTTTTACACTATTTGTTAAACTATGTAGTTCTCCTTAAATACTTTATTTAATACTTCTCTTTATTTCTCTTGAAACAAATACTTCACTCCTTTTTGTCAAATACTCTCTGGTCCATTTGGTTGATGGTGAGTGAGGACTAATGTTTTACAAAGTGTGAAAACTGATAACACAAGATAAAATGACCAGCACTGAGGTTCCTTGTCTACACATGAGTACTTTTCAGAGTATCTTTTGAAATACTCAGGGCTATAAAATTTTTGAAAGGGTTACAGTATGAGGCACTGAGAAGCAGAGGTCAGGCGATGGATGGAGGCTGGGCCGGGAAGCTGGGCTGCATCTGCACCGAGCTGCTCCCGCAGCCACTTTGCCCCATGCTCCATCCACAGAGGTGCTGGCCAGAAACAGAAAGCCTTACTCAGACTTACTTAAGTGGCAAGGAATTTACAGGCTCTCTGACCAAGCAGCCCAGGGAAGGTCAGTTCAGTGTGGCCGGGAGAAGGCCCCCTCTGCTTTCTGCCTCAATACAGTAAAGCACCCACGACCCCACATACCCATCACCCCCCCGCCCAGCCACCAAGGAACATTCCTGAGCCCACCCTGCAGACCAACCACACCGAGCTCTTCCACCAGGCTTCACAGCATGGAGCGGCCCGGTGTCCACTCACAGGCATTCTGGAGAATGCGCACCACTCAGCACTCGCCCCTCAGGGAGCTTGTCCACCTCCAGGCAGGGAGTAAGCCCCAGATTTGACCCCACAACCTTCCATCCACAAGTGCTGTGGCTGTGCGCTTTTCACGGATGAAGAAATCAGGGCTCAGATCAAAGAACTTGTCTAAAGGCACCCCACTTGGAGGATGGACAGCCTTGACTTAAGCAGATGGGCTGACTCAGTGCCCATACAACCATCTCTGACCCAAGACCACATCCCATGTCCCCTCCCGGGAAGGCACAACCACCTGAAGACAGGAGTATCTGCAAAAAAGGCACCACCCTGCTTAACCGGATATGTTTCAAACTCACGTTGCCACCGGGCTCTGTTTTCTGGCAGCTTTGGGGTTCGCTACCGGGTCCACTTTTCTGGCTTCAGTGGTCAACTTTGTCACAGGATGTTGCTGTGAAATTCATGGTGGTGAAGTTCCTTTCCTCAGAGAAGCTTCATTTTCATCTCTAGCTTCACTTTGGCTGCAAATTCCCTGAGGCCCAGAGTCTCCTGGTCCATTTACACCAGCCCAGCTCCCTACAGACTGTGGTCAGGGGTGCACTCACCTGTCCTAGCACCTCTCCTGTTGAAGACATGGTGCTGCTAAGACAAAAATAGCAGTGCTAACCCTTTAGTCCCCAGTCTTCTTAGGAAATACACGGGAGTTCTCACTGAGCGCTTGGTAAATAAAGAGCCTTGTGCCCATAGACGAACCCGAGGGAGAGGAAAAATCCCTGCAGCATCAGGCAGCTAGGGCCTGGCCAGGAAGGTGTGCAGCGCATCCCGGCCTTGGGGTTTCCACAAGGGGGTCACACTCTCCAGGGCCAAGCCCTCCGTCCCCAACCCCCATCTCCAAGCCCACCCTGGGTGAGACTGAACCACTTCCTCATGCTTTTGAACCTGTCTCGTTCACAGGCTCAGCTGGCAGCCCACCACTGCCTCCCAGGTCATCTACAGCCCTGAGATGACTCTCCAGGGGCCTGGCCATCAGCTGGTGAACTGCTAGACATCCACGTGGAGCCCTCCTGGACCAGCTGACCTCAGACACACAGATAAGCCTACCAAGACCAGCCTAGCTGGACCCCCACCCAGAAGGTGATCAGTGATGAATGGTGCTTGGTTTAAGCCAGTACATCTGGAAGCTGTTTGCACAGTTGTATGTATAAAGCTTTAAATTAATAGATTTTCAGCATTCAATAATATTAGCAGTAATTTTTCCCATCATAGTAATTTAAAAATATAGATTCTCATCTAACATGCAAATCTGAAATCTACAAAAGCACAATGGCCTTGTCTTCACGTGCCTTATTGCTATAAGGGACCATATTATTTGATTTAAATAGCCAACAAGCACTTTCCATTTAGCTGTGCAGACCTCCTGGGCCATTGCATTTCATGTTGAAGGCTGGAAGCCATGGGGGATGAAAGCGGACAAGAGAGTTAGTGAGCACGGCAGGTATTTTCATCACAGAGGCATGTGGGATGGGATTGGATGGTACCAGCAGGACTAAGTGATCTGCGATGGAGCATGGGACCACTTTCTGACACCTCTCTCCTTTGGGGTTCCTTCAGCCTGGAGTCAGAGGCCCCGAGCATCATCGGGGACATGCCTCCCAGTCCCGCCTTGGCCTCTGCTCGCATGAGCCAGGGGATGGTGTTGAGTGTGGTAGGTCCTGTTTCTCTCAGAACACATGTCCCCAGGACCTCTCTCTCTCAGCCTGATGTTGACATTCAGCTGTGCAAACAAGCTCCTGTTCCCGTCTTGGCTGATCAGAAAGGCACTTTCAGAGATGTCCCACCGAGGCCCACACAGCAGGACCTAAGGAACCACAAGAAAGGATCCAGCGCCGAGTGCACACAGCAGGCAGCGCAGACCGTCCACCTAGGGGCCTTCTCTTGTTTTTTATCCACATAATCCCATTTCACCAGGGCCAGCAACACACCTCATGCCCAGCTGCAAACCCTCGGTGCCTCCAGCCGCTCTCAGAGCAGGTGCAGCCATGAGACACAAGCCCTCTGTGTGGTCACGTCTGTGACCAGGCGGCGCCCCCATCCCCAGTAGAACCCAATTCTAATTGACACACAACAAGGACTGCTACCTCCACACACACAACTCTACCTAAACCATAAGGCACATAATAAAAGAAGATGCTGGAACATGACTTAACACAGTCTGTCATGTGCCATGGCAAACAGTGACGCCCAGAGCAGCCGAGAAGGGAGCACTAGGTCTGCACACTGGCTTGTCCATGGTCTAATATTCTTCTAAGACCATAACGTCCCATAATGCAAGGTCATTTCCAAACTCAGATCTTATTTGCAAAGGAAACCTAGAATCTTGAACTTGAATAAACATCTTTGCTCATCTGAAGGCCAACCCAACTTCAAGAGCCAAATATAAACAGACTCCAACCTTCCTATTGATTTACGGATGTGGAGCAAAGATGCCCAGTTCAGCCAATTCACTCCATAAACACGACTGAGCACCTATTCTGGGCCAGACCATGGCCAAGCTCTGGAACATCAGAGGAACTTGTGGCTCCAGAAAGCTTTATTCCATGTCACCGGCGAGCAGAGCCAGCTTGGACGGGGGCCTTCAGATGTCTACCTGCCAAGGGTAAGTCTTCTGGCTGGTGAAACGTCCCAGTGGAGGAGGTGGTAGTTTGAAGCTGTGTTTGTCGTGGGCCTGATGGATCCATGACTTTTAAAACAATCTGTGTTTCTAACGTTATTCTAACCAGCTTTTAGTCTTCCTTTTATGAATCTGAACTCCGAAATCTGTCCAGGGTTTGGATCCAAAAATAGTTTCCATTTCTATCCCTCGTCAGAAACAACACATGAATGGAAAAGTTGGGTCTGAGAGCCCATTTCAGGAGACAGGGCCCATTTCAGGAGACGTCAGTAGGTGCCCTGTCTTCACACCACTTCCTGTCTCTCGGGAAATCTGGTGACACTTCATCACACGCGGGCACTCACTCCCCGTTTTCCTCTGTGTACTTTACAGCAGCATGTGTCTCTATGGTGATCCCTGAGCACAGAGCCGCCCGCCCGTCCGCCAGGACCCGCGCGCCTTTGAGAGGCTCGAGTTCACTCTCCTTACGAGGTGGCGCAGGAAATCCACTAATGCGTCTCTTCCAGCAACAGCCACTTAAGCCCATCTCTGCTTGATGATGTGAACTGTGAAATAGCTGTGCTCAGAAGACAGGCCCCGCCCTTCCTGGAGCCTGTCGGCCTGGGCTCCCTGCTCCAGAAAGTCACCACCCTATGCAGCAGCTTTTATGTTCGCTTTTGTCCACCTTGGCTGTCCTGATGAAATTCAATGCAAGGGACCCAGAATAACCCAACATAAATCAAGTATGTGCAAACTAAGTGCCTCCAGCAAGAGGCCCTTGGCACTGCAGGCAGCCAGAAGGGATTCCGTTCCTCTCTGGAGGTGACCTCCTTGGGCCATGGTGGCAAATTTACATACAAAGGCCCGGACTCTCTGCCTTGCACTTGCAATTTATACTATTTGGCAAAAACACTTAAATGTTAATAACACGTTTCTTGCTTCTGGGAAGACAGAGTTGGTGTACTTTCCTCTCCTGCCCACACGAAGTACGTCGGAAACACTGGGCATGAAACCCTGAGAGGTGAGAAGAGAGGCCAGACTGGCCGGCGACCTCGGGACCTGAGGGAGCACCACGCCTTATCCCTGGGTTTCTTTCTGCCTCAAATATCACAGACTTAGAGCTGAAGAACCTGGTAACCTGGAAATGCTGACTGACATGGATAAAGAAGCCCCTGCAGAAGCTGCTTTTTATGGGCAAAGGACCAGGCAAAGGGCAGCCCATCCAGAAAGAGAACTCTTAGGAAGCGGCCACTGTGCTCCAGCCAAGCACCACAGGCAAAGCCAGGGTCCCTCCCCAGCACTGTGCCAGGGAAGGCTGAGACAGGAGCCTAACACCCCCACCCAGTCCCAGGCCCCCAGGGTGGTGTCAGTGGAGATTACATGGGAGCCTAGATGGCCACCCCAACGTGGACTGTAGCCCCAGGGACCTTCCCTCTACCGTCTGGGTGGTGCCAGGGGAGGCCGAGGGGACAACAGGACTTTCACCACAGCCCAGCCAGTGATGGGGCTGCCCTGCCATGATATCAGTGAAGGGCATGAGGGGGCAGTCCCACCCCTCACAGCCAGGGGCGTGCCAATGGAGGCCCAGGGGAGTTGGGCCTCTCCCAGAGCAACAAGGGATCCCCCTCGGTGTCAGGGGAGCCCAAGTGGGGATCCAGGACTTCACCCCACCTGGCAGTGAGGAGAAAGCACACTCCTGGCCCCACGGGACCAGTGTTAGAGGAAACACCTGAAAATCAAAGGGTTCAGAACATAATAACCAGTGTTCAGGCTCCTGTCTAAATTCACTCATCATGCCAAGAACCAGGAGGATCTCAAATTGACTGAGGAAAGTCAGTCTACAGATGCCAACACTGAGATGACCCACGTGAGAATGATCTGACAAAGACTTTAAAGCAGCCAATGCAGAAATACTTCAGTGAGCAAATAAAAACATGCTTGAAACAATGAAAAATAGAGCCTTAGCAAAGAGAGAAAGTCACTGAAAGAAATAGAAGAAACAAGAACCAAATGGAAAGTTTAGAACTGAAAAATACAACTGAAATGAAGTTTAATGAACATGCTCAAAGACGGATGGAGGGAACAGAGAAACAAATCAGTGAACCAGAGGACAAAGAAAGAGAATTCATCCAACCCGAGCAACAGAGAAGACAGGCTGAAACACAGCAATACCCAGAGCCTTCAGTTCAGTTCAGTTCAGTCGCTCAGTCATGTCCAACTCTTTGCGACCCCATGGACGGCAGCACGCCATGCTTCTCTGTCTATCACCAACTCCCAGAGCTTGCTGAAACTCATGTCCATCGAGTCGGTGATGCCATCCTACCATCTCATCCTCTGTCGTCCCCTTCTCCTCCCGCCTTCAATCTTTCCCAGCATCAGGGTCTTTTCTAATGAGTCAGCTCTTCACATCAGGTGGCCAAGGTATTGGAGCTTCAGCCTCAGTATCAGTCCTTCCAATGGATACTCAGGATTGATTTCCTTTAGGACTGACTGGTTTGATCTCCCTGCAGTCCAAGGGACTCTCAAAAGTCTTCTCCAACACCACAGTTCAAAAGCATCATTTCTTCAGTGATCAGACTGTAGCAAAAAATTCAACATTTGTGTCATAGGAATCTCAGAAGCAGAGAAGAAAGTTGAGGGGAGGGCACTGAAAATACCCAAAGAAACTAGCTGAAAACATCTTAAATTTTGCAGAGGACATAGATTCGAGAATTAAGGGAATCCCAATCCCTGGGTCAGGAAGATCTCCTGGAGGAGGGCATGGCAACCCACACCAGTGTTCTTGCCTGGAGAATCCCATGGATAGAGGAGCCTGGCAGGCTACAGTCCATGGGGTCACTAAGAGTCAGACATGACTGAAGTGACTAAACACACACAAACAAGATAAACTCAAAGAAATCAACACCAAGACATCTCATAATTAAACTTCTGAAATCCAAGTCCAAGGAAACCCTTGAAAGAATCCAGGGGGAAAAAAAAAAAAAACCCTCACCAATAATGGGAAGGAACCCAAATGATCATGATTTCTCCTCAGAAACCAAGAGAACAAGAGGAAATAGTTCAACACAATTCAAGATCTGAAAGAAAAAAGAACAAATGGAATTCATCATCTGTTTAAACATCCTTGAGGAATGAAAGGGAAACCAAAGACCCTCAGATGAAGGAAAACCAAGCAAGGTGTCGTCTGTAGACCTGCCCTGAAAGATGGGCTAAAGGAATTCCTCTGAACAGAAAGGAAACAATAAAAGAGGAATCTTGGGGTATCAGGAAGAAACAAAGAGCACAGTAAGCACAAATGTGGGAACACACACCAAACTTTTCTTCTCCTGAGTGTATTATATTATATTATACTATGCAGTTGAAGCAAAAATTACAGCGGTCTGGTGCGGTTCTAAATGTATGCAGAGGAAATGTTTAAGATAATTGTGTTATAAAAATGGGAAGATGAAGGGACTGGAAGTAAACTCCTACAAGTCATTCCACTGGCAGAGCAACAGGGGGGCCCTTGACTGGGTGGTCTGCCGCCACCAGGGGCCACCAGCTCGGAGCCCCCAGGCCCCGAGGCACCCACAGCGCATCCCAAGGGTTCCTGTTCTGTACCCAATTGTTCATTTCAGGGCAAAGGTGCAATTATCCACGCTGCTCATCCCTGGGACCCACAGTACAGAGACTCACTCTCCATATCCAAGCGGACCACACAGTACCTCATGAGGAAGGGTAAACCCTGCTGCTCCTTCTGGTCTGTTTCAAAAGACCCAACAGCACCAACATCCTTTGGAAGTTACCCCCTGGGTGCCTGAAGTAAAGCATGAAAAACTGATCAAATCTGTCTACAGTATCTGCAACCACAGCTCCCGGACTATCACATCTGACTCTCAGAACCACATCAGCAGGAGCTTACAAAAATTCGCCGTTCAGCCCATTGCTACCAGACTACCTCCTCTGCCCATGGCCCTGCCTGGCCTGGAGGAAGGAGGCGGAGGGTGTCCCAGGCAGTTGAGGCAGGACTGAGGCTGCCCCACAGCAGCCACACAGGATGTGGGACGTGTGGATAAGTCACTAAACAGGTGAGGCTGGTTCACTTACAGATACGCTGCACTCACCCTGGGCGTTTATGGCCTGGGAGCTGCAGAAGTTTGCATCAGGCTTGCCTTATGGTCTCTAGGAGCCAAACATGACATTGAAATGATCCATTCCACTAATATCGTAACATTTTGTCAATCTGGAACGCATTTTAATCGAAAGGCCCCTCAAAACGGTCTCCTTTGTTGTATTTTCTTGTTGGCTCATTCCATCAACATCTGCTCTGTTTAGACAATAAGAGTTAGAGCTGTGGATGCTGTCGGTACTCAGCCGCTTTTGGGGGTGGGGAAGCCCACCCCAGCCTGGCAGTGTTTATGTAAATCAGTGTGGCTGACACAGCCTTCATAAACACACAGGGGAATGTAACAAACACGCGGTTCGTGCAGGAAATGCTTGCCTGAGAGCTGGCTTTGGTCTCAGCAGACTGATGAGGAGCCGCTGACACGGCAGATCTGGGTTCCCCGTGCCCAGGGCTCCACCCACAGCTGCACGGGACCAGAGGGGCCTGGCCCACCGAGGGGCCCTGGGGTTCTCTGGGTGGGACGTGGCCCTGCATGCCGGGCCCTGGGCCCCTCTCTGGCTCTGGGACCCCACCAGCTCCCATCACCTCGGCTAGAGAGGTTGTGGGAAGGCCCTTCTGACCCCAACCCTTCGTGTTTATTCAGGAAACAGGGTGGAAGGAACCATCACAGGCACATGCAGACACATGGAGACCAGGCTGTTCATATAAGCAGACGGGGCACCAGGAGGGGCCTGGTTCACCAGCTTAGGCAGCTGAGAGAAAGCAGGAGGCTGGGGACACTGCGCTGTGCTGTGTGCTGTTGTGATGTGAAACACATGCCGTGCTCGCTGTGTGCACAGTGCTCTGCTGTGCTGACCGGCAGTGTACGCTATGCTGCCCTGTGCTGTGCTGTGCAGTGTCCTGGACTCTATACTGCACTCTGCACACTGCACTGTCCACTGTAACACCAACAGCTGCAGAGCACAGCACTGTGCAGGGCAGGACACCACGGTGCAGCAGAGCACTGCAATGCAGGGCAGCATGTGCAGTGTGGTCTAGCACCAGTGCGGTGTGTGCAGTGTGGTCTAGCGCCAGTGCGGTGTGTACAGTGTGGCTAGCACCAGTGCGGTGTGAGCAGTGTGTGCAGTGTGGTCTAGCGCCAGTGCGGTGTGTGCAGTGTGGTCTAGCGCCAGTGCGGTGTGTGCGGTGTGTGATCTAGCACCAATGTGGTATGTGCAGTGTGTGCGGTGTGTGGTCTAGCATGAGTGCGGTGTGTGCAGTGTATGCAGTGTGGTCTAGCACCAGTGCGGTGTGAGCAGTGTGGTCTAGCGCCAGTGCAGTGTGTGCAGTGTGTGCAGTGTGGCCTAGTGCCAGTGTAGTATAGTACGCCGCACAGCACAGCCTTGGATAACACAGTGCAGTGCGGTGGAGTGCATGTGCAGTGTCCTGGGCGGCAGCACAGCCGTGCAGAGCAGCCTACCCTGCAGCAGAACACGCATGTGGTCCTCTCACACCGCAGCGCCACAGGCAACTGCTCCCCACTGCCCCGGCCTCTGGCGTGGGCTGTACCCCTGTGGCCTGCACAGCCGTCTGCCTGCGCTGTGGGACCCTGTGCTCTGCTGGCTCTAGGTCCTCTGGTTCCTCCCGGCACTTCTGGAGGAAGGTCAGAGGCTGCCCTACTTGGGACACAACTTGATGAGACCTCAAAAGTCAGTCTACTGAGCCAACTCTGATGGAAAGAGATACCCAGACACCCTTGGGCACAGGCAGGGGCCCAGCTCACCTACAGGATCATGAAGTGGATACCCTGGCCTCAACCCCCTCTGGCCGGGTCGAGTCACTGACTCAGACCTCCTGGTGCTCAGTCTAATTATGTCATCTCGATTCCAGAAAATTCCCTGGGCTGACGACAGCAGGGAAGGAATGTCCAACAACTTATTCGTTTTTTGCAGATAACACAGACTGAGCAAAAAGCTTTCAGAACATGGCACTGAATCAGACACAGGGACTTGTAGCTAGAAGTAAACCCAGAAAACACTTTAAGGCCCTCACTTCACAAAAGAGGGGACAGACTCAAAGCAGTTCATCCACCCCCATCACAGGCAAGGTTGAGTCCATGTGCCCCGGGTACCTCCCCTGACCCCACACACCTGCTTGTCTATGACCACAACATACAAGTCACCTGGCATCACAGACTTGCTGGTCCCATGGGACCACAGAGAGCACCCCGACCACTCCCCCCAGGCCAGACACAGAGGGGCAGGCAGAGGGCCATGCCAGGAGGATCCACCAGCACAGAATTTCCTCCCACTCAAAGGCCGAGATTCATGTCTTCTGAGTAAGAAAATCAAACTCCATCACTTCGCAATCAAGATTAGCCGCAGCCCCAGAGGATGAATTACTCACCAGATTGCCATCTGGGAAACGTCCACGGCTCTATCTCTTCCTGGGTGAGGAGTCCCAGATGTCCAGATGTGGGGGCCGCTGGCTACCATGGCGACCAGACCAACACAGAGCAGCCTCTCCACGCTGTGCTCCAGGGAGGTGGCCTAACCCAAATTCTCTCCTGCCACCAGACCCAGGCTTCCCACTCAAGTGGAAGCAAGTCCCTAAGAGGGTCTCAAATGCCCGCTGTCTGTCATCCACCAAAGCCCAGCTAGGGGTCCAATGGAACACCACACAGACCAGAAGCTTCTGGAAGATGGAGGGCAGGCTCTTCCACCCTGGATCACTGTCCTGATGGAAGGTGAGGGGCTTAAGCACAAGGCAGGAGCTGCTGCTTACAGGCACCATCTTCCTTATGGGAAGTGTGTGATCCTACATAAATTCAGGGTGATCCTTGGGCTGAGTGGAGGCCCTGGTGCAGGGTCCCTGACAGCTGAGCCCGGCTTGCTGCCCAGTTAGGCTCTTCAGCTTCAGGAGCTCCAGAAGCCTTCTTATGAAGACAGAGTGGGAGGGAGAGAAGATCTTTCACTACAGCTGGGCTTATTTCTTGGCCCTAAGTAAAAATTTCAGAAAATATTTTTAACCTTATTTAAACAGAAAATGAACACTAAAAACACCTCCATGCCCCCTGCCAATTCCTGCAAAGAAGGAGCTGCTTGGATAACACTGAGTCGTTATAAAATATTTATCTAAAACAGTTTACTTATAATTACATTAGACTCTATGATATATTTCTGATCACAGGCTGCCCAGCGCAAACCGACCAGACGGTTCTCAGAAGCCAGCACTTCTCAGAGGTGGGCCTGGAAAGCGCCTGCGTCAGCTGGTTCCTGTCTAACAAGAGTCCACACAGTAACTAGCTGCCCTGCTCCCTGGCCCAGCAGCGAACCTCTGGACCTGTTTTCTGATCTGTGGTCCGAGAGGCTGAGCCACGGGAGAGGCTGAGCCACGGGAGAGGCTGAGCCACAGGCAAGGCCGCCTCTTCCAACACTGGTGGCCATGAGCACCCAGTCCCTCAACCCAGGAGCCAAGGTCGTTCCTGTAGACAAACTCGGGAGTCTCTGGGGCCCCCACAGGCTCGTGCACTGTGGTCACTACCCTTGCCCTGGCTGCTGGGAAGTGCCGGGGACGCTGCCCCTTCATCCTCTTTCTTGTCCTGAACAAACGCATCTCCGGAGCAGAGGGCCACCTGGCAAGGCTCAGGGAGCGTGTTCTAGGAGCTCGTTTTCTCCAGCAGCACACGGGGGCGGCTCCCCGGCCTGTGACCCAGAGCCCAATGCCAGACCGGACCCCGTGGAATCTGAGAGGCACTAGCAGCACCCATGGGTGGCCCTGGCCAAACTTCATGTGCAGGGCTTCAGGTTCTGCGGGGTCAGAATCTTGGGCAGGTCCTTCGTCAGGAAGAAAAGCGCACAATCACAACTACAAAACGACACTGAGACTTGACCAGGATGAAAAAAACAAACCACACGAATTCAGTGAGCTCTGAGGACTCAGACCCTTTCTTCTGAAAGCCCTTCACCAGAAATGCTTATATACAAGGGGCCTCCTCTCCACCCAGAGCCACGCCCACATCCCACCCACCCAGGCAGGGGGTCCCTGAGCTCAGACCCTCCCTGGGCTGTCCCTCCCGCCTCTCACACCTGCTCTGGCCTCTGTGATCCGCACTGCTTCACTGTTTGAGTGACTTTTCCACCTACAGGAAACCCAGGGACACAGCAAGGGTCAATGGCAGGGTCCCGAGCTCCACATGTGGCCCCGACGTCAGCCTGAAACATGCACTGAATGGAAACAGAAGCGTGAAAACGGGCTCGCAGGACGCGTGTCCCACACCTGTCACCTGAGTCCCGGCCCCGCAGCGCTGCCCGGGGCATCCCCGAGTCCCGCCCTCAGACTCGGAGGACTCCAAGCCATAAACGGCCGTGGAAACGAATACACACGTCCTCGTCCCAGCGGCCGTCTTCTAAGGGCTATTTCTGTGTGATCCAGCTTTAGGTTTTCAACTCTTGTCATATTTTCTAAACTCCGGTCTCTTGCATTTACTTTAGGTCTGCGGCACCGCCCTCCCCAGAGGGAAAGCTAAACATTGCGGTCAGGACTTGGTGTTCCCACGCGGCCCGTGAAAGCCCCTGTCCTCGCTGTTGACTGTGGTGCTAAGAGCTGTGCTGCCCCACCCCACAAGGTCTATACCACCCCACTGCCCGATGGATGGGCGGGCATGTGGGTCCATGTCCACGCATGTCAGGACCAGGTGTGTGGGAACTGGTCCACGCAGCAAGCAGCTCGGCTCCCAACCAGCAAAAAAAAACCATGCAGAGCGGGTTCATTGGAGGTCCATGCCACATTGCTGAACGACAAGCTGGGCAGCAAGACCTAATACAATATTGCCTTCTTCATGTACATATCTATCTGCCTGTGTTTGCAAATTTCATACACACACACATGAAGATTCTAGAATAGTGTTCAGTCAGCAAGTCAGCAGACTGATTACTTCTGAACAATGGGATCTTGTCTAACTCTGAATCCCTTATCTGACCCTCTCTCCAGATAAACACAAAAAATAGGCACGACGTGCAAAATATAAGTTTTACAATGAACAGTGAATATTTTTCAAAAGGAGTAAAGCATTTAAAGATGAGGGTGGCAGGCCCGGCGGCTCAGAGGGAAGCGTATGGAGGAGCCCTTGGAGTGGCAGGGGCCGGGGAGGACAGGCACCCAGGCCAGAGGGATGCATGTGAGTTGGGGGGTGGGGGAAGCCTCGACTTCCAGCCACAGGTGCCCTGTGTTTTTGCCGTTTTCTCTCTCAGCATTGCTCCAAACTCCCAGTCCCACAGGATTCAGCGGAGATGGAGGACAAGAGGGGCTGATTACAGCAGGAGGCACCTGGGATCAACGTGGGGCCTGAGTTTAGAATCCAAAGACCTGGGTTCAGACCTGGTCTGGCTGCTGAGTGATGACAAGGACAGAGTCAAGGGCACTTTCGAAACCTCTGTCTGCTTGTCAGTCGCATCTTTACCAGGAAACCCACAACACCACACATTTAACAATGTCATCTCCATCTCTAGGTTGTGCTAAACGGAAAACCAAATAATTTTATGACTGTATTTTGTATTTTCAGAGGCTCAGAAATAGCAGCCTTGGAAGTCGTGCCCACCTCCCCCTGGACCACGAGCGACCCTCACCCAGAGCGGCCCTGCCTGCACATATGAGAATGCTGCCCCTGCCCTGTGAAGCCCCCATGCTTGTCCACCAAGGTTGGTGAAGATTTTTAGTCACTAGAACTTACTAGGGGCTTTGCAGGTGGTGCTAGTGGTAAAAAAAAAAAATCTGCCTGCCAGCACGGGAGACATAGGAGACGTGGGTTGGATCCCTGGGTTGGGAAGATCCCCTGGAGAAGGAGATGGCAACCCACTCCAGTAACTCCTGCCTGGAGAATCCCACGGACGGAGGAGCCTGATGGGCTACAGTCCATGGGGTCGAAAAGAGTCAGACATGACTGAAGCGACTGAGCACACAGCACTTACTAAAGGATCCTCACAGAGAATGAGGATCATATGATGCCCAACTGATATATCTACGTCGTTATGTAATGACACATGAGGTGACAGTCAGCGCCTGTGTTTAGAGGATGTGGCGGGGACTCTGCGGGAATTCACTGCTGTCTTGTCTCCTCCTTCTCCAACAGAAGAAGTTTTGCAGCTGGGATGGCCATGACCTGTCGGGGAGACGAGATGGAATTCTACTCAGTGGCTCTTCTAATAAAGCCATTATGTTCCTAAGAAAAGGGGCACAGCTGGCAGATACCCCCTGCCCTGCCCTGCTCTTTCTTCCCTCCTGGAGCACAGAGGGTGTCTGGCCACGGAGCCAGCACCCTTGGAAGCCAGACTGAAGCTCACACTGAAGGAGGAGCAGACTCTTGGCGTCCACACCAGCCCCAGACTGCCTCTCTCTGGACGTCTTGAGAAAAGGGGAAACGGACGCTGTCCCAAAGTGATGGACAAACTGCTGCTACTTCTGTCAAACACAGCTCTGCTGAGTGAAAAGACCTGCCTGTTCCCAGGCCTCCCCAGCCAGACCCTGAAATGGGGCAGGCCTTCCCCCCAGGGTCAGAGGGTGCCCCATCCACCTAGCACCCTGCCCAAGAGCAGGGCACCTGTTTCCTTGAGGTGCCCAGCCCATCTCCTCTGGCCCCTCACCTCACTGGAGATGGCATGTCCCTTGTCACAGCAGCTGCCTCCTCCCTGGCGGGAGCCTTGCAGAACAACTCAGTCCATGATGACTGTCCAGGTGACCATCCATGGTGACCATCCATGCCACACAGACGGCTGGGGGCTTCTGAGACCTGCGTTTCTGCTCTTCAAGGAGTCAACAGCCAACTCCTCGGGTCAGAAGGTACTTGTGGCAAAAATCACTGGCTGTCAAAAAAGTTCAGGAAGTATCTTCCACAAATCACGAAGACCAGATGTGTAACCAGTGGGAGAGATTTTTTTCCAAGGGGTTGATCACTAAAAAGTAAATGATCCAGCCCCCTGTGGGCACACCCACTGCCCCGGCCGCTGCCCCTCCCCCAGGGCTGCTGTCCTTGTGGTCACAGACACCTCAGGGTCTCTCCCCTGCTTCCTCTTTCATCGTATGTTTCATGGTCCACGAGCTGGACTAGGTCACAGGCCTGTTCTGTGTTGGAAGATCAGTAAGAATAAGAAGTTGTGCTGGACATAAGATGCAGTCCCTCAGTTTTACTACCAAACCAGAAACAAACTCCCAGTGGGGTTGGTGACATTGGGATGGAGTGGTTGCAGTCCCCAGCCCCTCCTCCACCCTGGGACCAGCGGTGACCTGATCTTTGCTGGGGGAGCCACACACACCCCCCTGGGGCACACCAGCTCCTGTCTGGGTTCCTGACCCTTTATTCAGGCTCAGCACCGCCTCGATGTAGCACAGCGCTTCTCTGTGAAACTGGCTGTGTGCGTTTAATTCATGATAATTCCTTCAGCTCCTCTGTCTCTCCTCCACCGCCAGCTTCGTTCCCATCTAGAAGTCTATTTTATCTGATAGAAGGACAGTTGCCTTGCTTTCTTTTAGTTTCCACTCATATGGAATATCTCCTGCCATTCATCACTTCCAGTCAACATGTATCTTTAAGCTGAAATGCATCTCCTGTAGGCAGATAGTGGGTTTTCATTGATTGGTGCGTTTGATCCATTTACATTTAGAGTGACTATTAATGTGTCAGGATTTTCATCTGCCTTCTTATTGTTTGCCTTCTGGTCGTTTGTGTTTCTCTCTTTTTTTTTTTTCTTTTCTTTTTCCCCTCTGTCTACCTTTGTATTAGGTTGGTACATACATAATTAGGATTTTGGATCATGAATTTTATTAATAGGTCAGTTTCTTTTTTCACTGGTTGCCTTTAAGATTCTTTATCATTGATTTTTGACAGTTTCATTAGAATCTGTCTTACAGAAGGTCTTTCTGAATTGAGATAATAAGATCTTCTAATTAGCTTAATGGATGTGTACATCTAATTTCCCAGATTTGGGAAGTTCTCAGCTATTACTCCTTTAAATAAACTCTGTCTCCTCCCCTTCTCTTCTCCTCTGGTGCACATTTATTATTATATCTGTCTTTCTGAGCAAACCTGATAGCTCACAGAAGGTTTTTTCACTTTCTTAAATCTACATTCTCTATTCTAATGGAATTATTTCTTCAATCCTATCCTTCAAGTCACTTATTCTTTCTTTTATCTGGTTTGCTCTGTTACCAATACTCTCTCTTGCTTCTTCATTGAATTGCTTCTTCAAGAATTCTCTTGAATTCTTCAGCTCTAGAATTTCGGGGTTTTGTGGGGTTTTTTAAAATAATTTCAGAGTCTGATAAAGAAATCCTCTGTTAATTTTATTCCTGAGTTCATCAAATTGCCTTCTGAGATTTCTTACGACTCATTGAATTTATTTATAACAGCTGTTTTAAATTCTTTATCAGCTATATTGTAATATTCTGTGTCCTTGAATTTAGTTGCTGAAGAACTCTTTTTTTTTTCCTGATCTCATCTCTTCTTGATTTTTCATGGTATCTGACAACCTGTGCTTCTACTCTCACTCCTGAGTGAGCAGACATCTTCCTTAGTTGAGAATTTATTCTGTTTCTAACAATTCAACAAAGGTCTGTCTAGCCAAAGCTATGGTTTGTCCAGTAGTCATGTATGGATGTGAGAGCTGGACTGTAAAGAAAGCTGAGTGCCGAAGAACTGACGCTTTTGAACTGTGATGTTGGAGAAGACTCTTGAGAGTCCCTTGGACTGCAAGGAGATCCAACCAGTCCATCCTAAAGGAAATCAGTCCTGAATATTCTTTGGAAGGACTGATGCTGAAGCTAAAACGCCAATATTTTGGCCACCTGATGCCAAGAACTGACTCATTTGAAAGACCTTGATGCTGGGAAAGACTGAAGGCGGGAGGAGAAGGGGACGACAGAGGATGAGATGGTTGGATGGCATCACTGACTCGATGGGCATGAGTTTGAGCAAGCTCTTGGAGTTGATGATCCTGTCCTTCCCACGCCAGGACAGGGAAGCCTGGCGTGCAGCAGTCCACGGGGTCTCCCAAGAGTCGGTCACGACTGAGCGAATGAACTGAATTGAACTGAACTGAACAATTCAGCAGGCTGGCAATTAGAAACCTTTCTCCTGTGTCCCAGAAGGTGGCGCTACAGCCCAGTCTTGAGGCCTCTCCTGAAGGCGTTCGGGCAGATCCACTGAGGCTTGTGCACCTAAGCTGCCTGAGAGGGGCCTGGACTTGGCACCGGGCCTTGGGGGTCCCCGCGCGCGCAGTAAGGTGACCCTCAGGTAGGGTGCTCCCGGAGGTCCCGGGGGAGGACTCCGGGGCAGCAGCGGGAGACACGATCCTTCAGAGAGTGTTTCCTCTGCCTCAACCAACCCCCCAGCCCAGACACCCCGCCTTCCCATTTCCCCTCCCCTCCTGCCCGCCGCCCCTCCCCCGTCTCCATCCCCGATCATCCATCCGGCCTGAGGAGTCCAGATGCCGCTGGACAGAAACAGGTCCTTCCTGCCACAATCCCACTGCTGAGTCAACTGGATGGTCATTCGCAACGTCCCACCTTCTTGGCCAAAGCGATCCCCTTGGGGAGGGGAGCTGACTGTGTGAGTCCCTCCACCGCCCCTCCCTCAAAACCCACTGCCAGGTTCCCCATGGGCAGGCGGGACTGCCACCGATGCTCAGCCATCGGCAGACATCTGCCCAGTTTGCACCCGAGGCTGCCTTCCCATCATGGCACGTGGGGGTGGGGCAGGCTCCCCGACCCCCTTGGACCTTCTAAGGCCTGTCTGCTGACTGTCGGTGCACGGGTGGTTAAACCTCCCTGGTTAGGGCCAGTCACAGGTGTCCAGCTAGTGGTAAGTCAAAGGGGAGAGAAGACAGGAGAGACTCAAGCTGCCAGGATGGTGACTCCACTCCCCCCTCTCACATTCAGCCTACTTGTGGCCTTGGAGCCAAAGTGGGTGTCTGGCTTGGGGCAGGTAGTTGGATCATGCTTCTGGTTTTCTGTTTTTTTAATCCCTTCTGCCAATCTCTGCCTTTTGGTTGGAGAGTTTAATCCACTTAAATTTAAAGCAATTGCTCATAAGGAAAGACTTATTTCTGCAATTTTGCCATTTGTTTCTGTATATCTCATATAATTTCTTACCCCTGTTTCCTTCCGTTACTGCCTTTTATGTTAGGTGATTCTTTGTAATGGTGTTTTGATTCTTTTTTTAATTCACTTTGTGTATATTTTATAGATATTTTCTTTTTGGTTGCCATGGGGGTTATATATAATACCCTAAAATTACAATGATCAAATCTAAAATGATATCAACTTCAATCACATTTAATAACCGCTGCTGCTGCTGCTAAGTCGCTTCAGTCATGTCCGACTCCGTGCGACGCCATAGACAGCCTCCTACCAGGCTCCTCTGTCCCTAGGATTCTCCAGGCAAGAACACTGGAGTGGGTTGCCATTTCCTTCTCCAATGCATGAAAGTGAAAAGTGAAAGTGAAGTCACTCAGTTGTGTCCAACTCTTAGCGACCCCATGGACTAGCCTACCAGGCTCCTCCGTCCATGGGATTTTCCAGGCAAGAGTATTGGAGATACAATAACTACTCCTAAGCAATTCTACATTATCAGTGTCGCAAATTACATTTTTATACATCATGTGCCAAATTAGATTGGTACGTGATGTACACAGATTTTTAATTATTTTTATGTATTTATCATTTAAATCCTGTAGAAAATAGTTATAAACCAAAATACAATAATACTGTTCACATTTGCCATGTATTTTTCTGTGCCAGAGATATTTATAGCTTCTGTGACTACTATTTACATCAAACACTCTTGCATTCCACCGTCAGCAGTCCCTTCAGCATTGCTTATAGGGATGGTCTAGTAGTAATGAGTCTCCTCAGCTTTTGTTTACCTGGGGATGTCTTAGTTTCTCCCTCGTTCGGAAGGGCAGATGGAGAATTCTTGGTTGACAGTTCACTCTAACACCCTACTGCTTTCTGACCTCCACAGTTTCTTCTGAGAAATAGGCTGACAATCTTACGGAGGATACCTTGTATGTAAGGAGTCACTTTTTACATATTTTATTTCATTTTATCTCATTTATTTATTTACTTTTGGCTGCACTGGGTCTTCCTTGCTGTGTGCAGGTTTTCTCTAGTTTTGGTGAGTGGGGGCTACTCTTTAGTTGTGGTACACGGGCTTCTCATCGCATTGAGATTTCTGCCATTTCTGAGCTCTAGGCTTGATAGTTGTGACACATGGCTATAGCTGCCCCTTGGCATATGCAGTCTTCCCTGACCAGGGATGAAACCGGTACCCTTTGCACTGACAGGCAGAATCTTGACCACTGGACCACCAAGGAAGTCCTGAGTTACTTTTCTCTTGCAGCTTTCAAGATTCTCTTTTTGCCTTGCCTTTCGACAGTCTGATTATAATGTATCTCCATTTGGGTCTCTTTGAATTTATCTTACCTGGAATTATTGAATTCTTACTTATAGACTCACATCTTTCATTAAATTTGGGGGTTTTAGCCATTATTCTTCACATAATCTCTCACTCTCGTGTTTGGGGACTCCCATAATGCAAACATGTATCTGCTTGATCAGTTCAGTTCAGTTCAGTTCAGTTCAGTTGCTCAGTCGTGTCCTACTCTTTGTGACCCCCATGAATCGCAGCACACCAGGCCTCCCTGTCCATCACCAACTCCCAGAGTTCACTCAAACTCATGTCCATTGAGTCGGTGATGCCATCCAACCATCTCATCCTCTGTTGTCCCCTTCTCCTCCTGCCCCCAGTCCCTCCCAGCATCAGGGTCTTTTCCAATGAGTCAACTCTTCACATGAGGTGGCCAAAGTATTGGAGTTTCAGCTTTAGCATCAGTCCTTCCAAAGAACACCCAGGACTGATCTCCTTAAGAATGGACTGGTTGGATCTCCTTGCAGTCCAAGGAACTCTCAAGAGTCTTCCCCAACACCACAGTTCAAAAGCATCAATTCTTCGGCGCTCAGCCTTCTTCACAGTCCAGCTCTCACATAGTTTCCCACAAATCCCTTCAACTCTGTTCACTTGAACCTGCCCCAGCTGCAGGCAGGAGAGGGGTGAGATAGGGAGGAACACCCCAGGACTCTCCGACCACTCTGAACATGGTGTGTTCTTGACTGGACGTTGGCTTGGGGACTGTAAACTGCCGGTTTTCCAGAGCCCCAGTTGAGGTGGTTGAGATGGTTTGTTTCCTTCAAAGCTTCTGTCAGGGAGCAAGAATTATAAGCTTCTCAGACCACCATTCTGCTCATATCAACCCCTCTCCCAGTTCTTGTTCTTATTTTACCACTTTCATTCCATTTCTTGACCTTCTAGTGTAGTGACATTTTGAAACAAAGTATACAAATCTACCAGTTTACTTGCAGACTTTGGCTTGCTGGACCTTCATCACACTGCCTTTCAGGTAATCATGTCCAGCGTGATCTTTGTCTCCACCAGCTTCCGGTCATCCACAATTCTCTGTTCAGAGTTTTAGAAAAACAGCCTGCTTAGTCGCCATGTTCTCCTAGTCTTCTGCCCTGTCCTCTTAATGTTCTCACCAGCATCTGTCCCATAATCAGAACCCTGCATTAGAGCTATTTTGGTTTTTAATGAATCATAAACTAAGGCTCCCAAGCCATGAAATCTCCCCAGGGAAAACAGTCAACAGGTGTCAACAGCCTTGTAGGTGCCAGAAG
Source organism: Ovis aries (assembly GCF_016772045.2). NCBI lineage: Eukaryota > Metazoa > Chordata > Mammalia > Artiodactyla > Bovidae > Ovis > Ovis aries. The sequence goes on along the minus strand of NC_056062.1, from coordinate 32,667,322 downwards.
CGCTAAGAGTCAAAGGTGATAATTACAGATAGCCTCATGAGTGTATGCTTAGCCGATAAGTCACGTCCGACTCTTTGTGACCCCGAGAACTGTAGCCCCACAGGCTCCTCTGTCCATGGAATTTCCCAGGCAAGAACACTGGAGTGGGTAGCCGTTTCCTCCTCCAGGATAGAGACTCATCCATTCCTAAAATTCCATCATAAGAAATAATGTTTGTCCCCACTTAAAATTAAGTAGAATTTTATTTGCAGCAGTGAAAACCAGGAGGTAGTTTATCACAAAAACAAAGGCTTTGAAATCAAACAGACCAGTATTGAAATATGGATATTGGCACTTACTGATAGCAAATTATACTTAATTTCTATAAAACTCTGTTTCTCATCTGAAAAATAAAATGGAAAAAGCAACAACTGTCTGGCAGGGATAACATGAAAATTAAATAAAATAGCAGATTCAAAGTTGTAATATTGAATTTCATGTTCCCTTCACTAAGAAAAAAAATGAAAATTTCCCCAAAGCTATGAATTCTAACTTTATTAAAGAGATACTACATGGACACCAGTCATGGTTTATATACTTTTTCATTTGCGCATGCTGTAACAGTGTATAAATGTGATGCAGTGTATCGGGAGGTTCCAGGGTGAAAGTCCAGGGTATTTCTGGAAGACAGATGGAGTGGCCTACCAGCGGGATATTTTGCACAAGGGGTCAAGATTCCTAGGAAAGTTTTCTTATAAGAGAGGAAAGAGTCAAGGTCACAGATATGGCCCCAAGCTGGTGAGCACAAGTCAAGGTGAGGTTTTCCTGAGTGTTGCTAGCACAGTGATGTCTAACATCACTGGGTAATTCAGCACACCCTCCACCTGCTCCCAGCTCAGGACTGACTCCCAGGGGCAGAGAAACAAAGCACAGACCAAGGAGAAATGAGAGCCATTTCCTCCATCTCCTCAGGACATGGGGGCACTCGTCCACTCTGGTTTACAAACAAATGAAACAGGAGTCCAGGAGAGAACTGCCTCCAACGTAGGCACAGCTTCAGACTTCAGACTGACAGGCAGAAGCCAGACCAGGCAAGAGGGGACCAACTCTGCTCGTTGTAAATACACACAGCAAACTGAAGGAGCGTGCAGTGCCTGGGGGGCACAGCCTTCACAGGAGGTCCAACCGGGCACGTCCCCAGGGACATGGCCCCGCCACCACCTCCCCACCTCCAGCCCACTCTCCTTAGTGAGGGCGGCGGCCATGTCCAGATGTGGTGCCAGTCTGTGGGTTGAACCACTGTCCTCAGCTGGGACCAACGCTGCCCTTGCACACGGGGGGACATGTGGGTGTGAGAATGGACGTACGACTTACATACTTGTGTGGAAAGTTAACCTACCTTCTCAGTCCCGCTCACCATAAGCACAGCAGACCTTGCACAATGGAGCTGGACCCAGGGCGCTGAAAGCACTTCTCTCACTCTCCTGTGGTTCTGTCCATGGGTCCTGACGGGTCGCTCAGCAGCCAGGACTCACCACTAAGCTGAGAACCAAGGGCACTGAGAAACAGCATGCCATCTCTAACTGTTCATGTTACTCATGAACCTGTGTGTGTCAGTCTGGACACAACATGCACAAAGCATGATACCATATGTCAGCAACGAGATGGACATCTAGATGGATGCTAGAAACACAGATTGCTTTATATTGATAAAACACAAATAATACAAATTACATATCATCAGACTTTAAAAAATTAAATTTCTTTCAGCTTTATTTCAATCATTTTGATTTAAAATTAATATTCATTTGTGAAATTTTACATTTTAATGTTAATGTTGTAAAATAAAAATTGAAAGATATTACTTTTTGTAATTTTCACTTGTTTTAATTTATATTTTTTAAGACGTTTCCATCTTAACCGTTTAGACCACTACTGTCAATTGAACACAAATTATGTAAAAATCATTGTTATATCTATATAATTTGTGACTTAGCTGAAATAAGAGAAAATAAATTTTATATGATAAATATATACTAATTATATAATTATATATATTTTATTTTATTATTTATTCAAATATCCACAGAATATCCATATATGTAGAATAATAAATAAAATCATCTTTGATATTTTGCTCTTAGTCATACAAAACTTGTACTTTACATATATTTTTATTTTGTCATTATGAAGATACTTATCAGGATGAAACAACAGAACATGTACACTTGGTACCTGTCTACTGGTCTGAGTTATAAGCTTAATATTACATGTGGCACGTGGGGCCAAATGGATGGAGGGGCCCAGAGACACCCCAGGCCCGAGCCCCAGGGCCCCCACAGCCCCAGCAGCCCTGGGAGGAGCCCCTAAACCTGAGCGGCAAGCTGGAAATAACAGCCCAGCAGGTCCAGGCACCAGCACCCCCACCCCAACACTCCCAAGAAACAGCCAGAATCGGGGGTGAACTGGAGACCAGTCTGTGATTGTGCTGAGAACAGAGAACACCTCTGAGCTTCTGCCCTGGGGACCACTTCTACCCCAAGACCATGTGGCCCTAAAAACATTAAATCACATAAAGAAGCAGAAAAGTCCCTCTCCTACCAAGCCTTCCAGAAAAATGTGCTCTGCAAACGTCTAGACTGATCTTAATTCTGCTGTAATAAGCAACTTAGGGCTTCCCTGACAGCTCAGTGCAAAAGAATCTGCCTGAAGTGCAGGAGACTTGGGTTCAATCTCTGGGTCGGGAAGATCCCCTGGAGGAGGAAATGGCAAGCCACTCCAGAATTCTTGCCTGGGAAATCCCATGGAGAGAGGAGCCTGGTGGGCTACATACAGTCCATGAGGTCACACAGAGTGGACATGACTAAGCAAACAAACAACAACAATTGAGACACCATGGAGTGAAGCAGGGTCCAGAGCTGAGCTGAGCTGAGCTCTAGGAGAGGCAAGTGGTGCCTGACCCTCGCAACGCCCAGGGTCCTGCATAAACACATCCTCTCCAGCCAGGGCAGCCCCCTAGGAGTGGTCAGTGTTCACAAACACCGGCCTGCAACCCTGCTGTCTGGGGTAGAGGGGTTGGTGTGTCCAGGTCTCAGCTTCCTCGGCGTTGAGTGGGGGTGACAATCTTCAGAGGCCCCCGCACCTGGGAGAGGACACAGTTGTCCCTAAGATAAGTCAGGCTCCTCTGGGACAGGAAGGATGAAGGAGAAAGCAAGGAGGCTCTATCTTCATGCAGGCCGTGCGCGCCCAAGGGGCAGCCTGGACAGTCTGGAGACCTGTCCAGGACATGCCACTGGGTAGTCTCTGAACCCCAGACCTGCAGGAGGCTCCCCTTACTCTCTCTGTATCTTGCTGTCATCAGAGCATCAGTCACTGTCTGGAACTGTGTGGTTTATCTCTTGACATAATTCTCTCTCTCCCTCTCTGGAAGGTAAGTTCCAAGAAGGCCTGAACTTTCAAGTTGCCTTACCTGTGCCACTCTGACGTGATGAGGATTCAATAGAGATGCGGAAGAAAGTCGGGGGGGTGGGGAGAAAGGAGCTAAAACTGAGACAACCCCTCACATTCCCCCAAAAGGAGACAAAGATGAGGCCATGTCATAACCACACCTGAGCACGCTCCCAAAGGTGGTCCCCATAAACAGCTCCTGGCCAGCGCCCAGGCACAGCCCTGGTGCCATGTGTTTAACAGTTCAATTTTTATCTAGTAAAAAGGAATTGGCACCAAACTGATAATTAAAACATTAAAAAGACTGTTGAGTGTTTTATTTAAATTTTTTTTAGGCCTATTTTCTTAAGGAAACGTGCCTTTCAGCCAGTGATCTTGGCCGAGCTTTAACGACTTCTTTATGGATTGCATTTTAAATCCCCATTCTGCTGATTGAAAACAGCACTGTCTTTGGAGGGAGACTCCAGAGTGAGATAACTTCCTGAAGCTGGTGAACATTCACCAATGCCTCACTCAGCAGGCACTGTTACCTGATTTGGATTCGCTTAAGCCCACGTCCCCAGTTTCAACTCTATTAAGCTGCATATTTATACACCATTTACAGTAAAGCCTCCAGACTTGATCACCAACTTTCTAAAGTCTGAACAGTCATGGTTGTGCCCTCCCAGCCCCTCTGAACCACATCTTTCCGGCCCTCTCAGTTGCCCCGTCCGCTCCTTCATGAAAATGACATCTCCTGGTCCCTCGTCCACTGTGAACATCCTCTGTCCTGGGCGGGCACTTCCATCCTTAGAGCCATCTGCCCATGAGAGACAGGGCCTGGGTCCTTCCCCTGAGTGTCCAGAGCGTGGTGGTGTGGGCAATCTCACTGTGGACAGCTTGCCCAGAGGAGGCAGTGCAAGAGTGAGGTGACCGTTGTGACCACGTGACACGAGGACTCCCTGAATTGAAGGCCGTCAGACGAGGGCACAGACAGCAGCAGGATCTGAGCACCCTGCCCTACAGCTTCAAAGAAGACCACAGGGCGGCAGACACCTTGTTCCAGCCCAGGAACACCCCGGTTGGCTTCTGATGTACAGAAACGTGAGAGAAACTGGGGTGTCTGAAACCACTATATTCGTGGCAATCTGTTATGGCAGCAATGGGAAACCAATATGCCATGGAGTGAAAATAAACTCTTTTGGAGAAAAATAAACACTTTGAGAAATATTTTTTAAATAAATTTTCAAATTCTGTCCTGGTTTTCCTGATTATTAATAAAACTTCTGAATAGGATAAGTTGCAAGAATATGGTAGCTGTTATTCTTAATTTTTCCCCTTCCCCTCCCTCTGGCCATCTCTTGATCCAGCTTCCATGCTGTTCTAAGCTGTAATTTAATGTGAAGCTGAAAGACCGCAAAATGGAAAGCTGTCATAAGTGGTTCTCTCAAGTTGCTTGGGCCCTGGGACCAGAACCTTGCTGGTGGCTTTTTTGGTTTGACCCAGTTAATTCTCTGTTCACTGAAATCTTTATTATGAACATAAAATGTAATGACCACTTTCTATTCTTAAAATTGTTAATAGATCTTTGCATCAAAGCAAAAACGCAAACTCTTATGCATTAAAACTTCTCTTAAAATGAGAAGAATTTTTTCAAGCCTGCTTTTTTTTCTTTTATTCAAAACTCAAGTTTTACTTTATATTTTTCTAAATTTCATGTTTGGTTGCCCTGGGTCTTCATTGCTGCAAGTGGGCTTTCTCTAGCTGTGGCAAGCGAGGCACCTCTTCATTGAGGTGCACAGGCTTCTCACTGCAGCTTCTCTTCTTGCGGTGCATGGGCCCTAGGGCACTCGGGCTTCAGCAGTTGCGGCACATGGGCCTAGTTGCTCGGAGGCACATGGAATGTTCCCAGACCCAGGATCGAACTGGTATCCCCTGCTTTGCATGGCAACACCACCAGCGAGGCCTGATTTTATTTAACTTTTATTGGTGTCTAGTTGATTTATCGGAGAAGGAGATGGCATCCCACTCTAGTACTCTTGCTTGGAAAATCCCATGGACTTAGGAGCCTGGTAGGCTGCAGTCCATGGGGTCGCGAAGAGTAGGACACGACTGAGCAACTTCCCTTTCACTTTTCACTTTCATGCACTGGAGAAGGAAATGGCAACCCACTCCAGTGTTCTTGCCTGGAGAATCCCAGGGACGGGGGAGCCTGGTGGGCTTCCATCTACGGGGTCGCACAGAGTCGGACACGACTGAAGTGACTTAGCAGCAGCAGCAGCAGCAGTAGTAGTGTGAGTTGCTCAGTCATGTTCGACTATTTGTGACCCCGTGGACTGTAGCCCACCAGGCTCCTCTGTCCATGGGATTTCCCAGACAAAAACACTGGAGTGGGTGGCCATGCCCTTCTTCAGGATGTGTAACAAAACAGAAATAAAAACGCCAGATAATTTACCATCGTGTATGTGTCTGATACTATCCTGAGAGACTTACAGACATTTTAATTTTCACAACAGCTGTATGAGACAAGCACTATTAATATTATTACCTTTGCTGATGAGAAAACTCAGGCTCAGAGAGATGGTAACTCACGCATGAGTCACACAACTCGGAAGTCACAGTTAAAAGCATGACAAAGGGCGTAGGGCACCTCCCGGCCATTCCCCAGACCTACCTACCCTGGTCCTTGCAGCCCATTCGAAAAGGTAACCGCATTCGTCACCAACTACATCAGCCTGCAGTCCTCACCCCGGCAAGGGGTACAGGACACTGAAGGATGGACACACGTGGATGTGTCTAGTGCTTGGACAGCTGCTCCTTTTCCTCTGCCCAACGGCTGTGTTTGTGCAGGTCCACACACCCAGCCTCGCAGAGAGCACACCCACATGGACCCTAGCCAGAGGGCAGCGGCCCTGACCTGGTCCTGCTCACACCGCTGGGGCACTGGTGCTGTGGTCCCATGGGCTTGACTAAACCTGGCCATCTAACTACATTCTTCAGCGTAATTTCAGAACCTGGTATTTCATGAGCACAGGCGCTGCTATTACAGCCTAGTCGCCAGGAACCTCTGTTTCCGTGATGTGGAGCCTGCACAGGGACAGTCAGGCACAGAGACCCCGAGCTTCAGCCCAGAGGGAACTTTCTTCCCATGAAACTGAGGGCAAACTATTTGGCTGTTTAAAAGCTAAAAATAAATACAACTTACTGGTTCCAAACAGTGTTTGTGGTAGTTCAGTTCCAAGATCATGGCAGTTTGGAAATGAGTTGTTTGTCAAACAATTAGGCCACAAGGCTACAACTGCTTTTGCTATTTTAAATAATAAAAAACAAAGTATTCTGATTTAAAAAATGGACAGCTGTACAGTAAATTCTCACTCATTTTCCTGAGGATATCAGGAAACTAGAGGCAGGGCCCTGAGATGATCCTTTCAGCAGAGAAATTTGCTCCACCAACCACAGCATTCCACCCAACATCACAGAAATCCACAGGCTCACTCACTCAGGATAAAAATTAGGCTGCACCCTCCACAAGCCCTCTATTCATGCCTCCGGACTGAACAAATGGTTTCTGTCTGTTTCAAGCTCCTCATGAGAAAGAAGGAGATTTAGAATGCGGATTAGCAAATGTAAATTCAATGGTTAGGCAATGGGAAGTTTAAGTGTGTTTTGATAACGTGGCCTGTAAGCTGAGCTCCAGCCTCCTCCACCCAAACGCACAACCTGGGCTGGGCCACCCGCCTCCCCTCTGCTCCTTCCCTCAGTCCTGCTGGGAACTGCCATCTCGGGCCTGTCCTCGCTGCCCCCCGCTCACCACCCCCTTCCTCACCGGACTCCAGGTGGGGTGAGTGACAGAGGCAGTCACAGGGAACCAGCTCCTCCCTGGGGTGGGGGTGCTCCCTGGAGCCTCCTTCCTTCACGGCAGAGACCTGGGCATGTCCCCTGGGCCACTGTGCTTGGGGAGAGTGTGGCCCCGCACGGTAGTTAGCGATGCGGCAAGAGTCACCGCAGCCTCCTGCAGGGGCCACCATGGCCCAAGTGGCTGAGGCCTGCCTGCCCTCAGTGGAGACCCTTCTGGGAGCAAACCCAGGTACCTGAGCCCCAAGGTCCCAGAGCTCAGTTAGGGACACGATCGCGTCCCCCACCAACACCACACACACACACCACACACCACATATACAGATACACACACATGCACCACACACAGAGATACACACCACACATAGACAGACAAACACCACACAAAGACATACAAAGGCATACACCACACACACAGACACACACACACACCACACAGACATACAAACACCACACAATGACATACAAAGGCATATACTACACACACAGACGGCTCACATACACACAGATACACATACACCACACAACCACATCACACACAGATACACACATTCCATACACATACATAGAAACATGTACACCATACAGCTCACATACACAGAGATACACACAGACACACACAGACACATATACCACACACAGATATACACACACCACACAACAACATCACACACAGATACATATACACCATACACACAGACATACAAACACAGATAGTACACACAGACAAAGTCATACACCACACACATACGCACACACCACACAACAACATCACACACAGATACACATACACCATACACACAGACATACAGACACAGATACTACACACAGACAAAGGCATACACCACACACATACGCACACACTACACAACCACATCACACACAGATACACACACATCACATGCATATACACACACACCACACACATAGACATACAAACACACACACAGCTCACATACATACAGATACATGCACACACACACAGATACACACAGACAGACCACACACATGCAGGTACACACTCACCAAACACACACACCACACACAAAGACATACAGACACACATTACACACACACACCACACCACGCCAACACCAAATATACACACAGACACCCAACCTCCTCTGCTCCCTTACCTCATCCAGCTCAACACCTCCTGCCAGCCCTGAATTCTGCAATCAGCCGGAGGGTCCTGCAGGCTGGCTCTGAACCCGCAGCCCCGCTGCACACACTTGCAGCGCTCCCTGCAGGCTCCACGGAGAAGACACACAACCGCACCCAGGAGCCCTCTTCTGGCGCCTGCTCAGAGAAACTGAAGGATCAGATCCCATTTCCCAAATGATGAGAAAGTGAACAAGTCTAAATTCGAGAATCTGAGCGTGCCCTCTGACTGGTATGCTTCTGGACACACTCTGAAGATAAATCTTAGAAAAGGAAACATAAGACGTGGACTGGGGTCCGATACTGCACACAACGGTCGTAGTTTATGAAGCGCTTTCACACCTGTCATCTTATTTGACCCTCACAACCACTCTGTACATAGAACAAGTATTTAATTTCCATTACTCAGAGTCAAGTGGAAGCTTGGTGTGCAGGGGACCAGAATTCAGCAGCCTCAAATGAAGGTCGGTCCCACTGTTTAACTTTATATCTTTCCTGTTGCACTTTCTGTGAAACATGCAGGAAAAATTCCAAAACAGCACAGGTTGAGGTCTCTGTTTATTCAATTTACATGTGGATTTCCCCCCTTTTCAAAAGTAACGGCTTAAATGAGAATTGCATGAGTAATCGAGTCATTTGTCTTCTTCATTAAACCACCAGCAAGAGCTGGTTATAAAAGTGCTTCAGCGTGAAGAAGGGGTGGCCCTGGAGGGCCCTCACTCCCCCAGCCACCAGCCCCTTGTGGGCTTGGGAGACCCTGGGGTGGCTTTGTGAGGACACTTCGGGTGTGGCTGTCAAGATGGCAATATCTATCTGGGTCCTTTGTGTGGACCACTGTTTCTCCACTTTCCTTGCGTCTTTTGGTTGGTATCTGGACATTAGAAAGAACAGACCCTTCTCCTGGCCAGCACGACCTGACCGCTTCAGCATACAGAGAGGATCCCTCAGCCTGGCCAGTGACTCCGGAGGCTTCTTGGATCTCCGTGCTAAACCAAACCACCGCCTGCTTCTTACTGGCACCCTGGAAGCTGGAGCAAGCTGGGCCCTTGGACACCCCCAGGCCAGCAGGAAGGAGATCGGCTGTGTTCCCACCCTCCCCTGCAGGAAGCACCTAGGAGCTGGGGGTCCCCCTCCTCCTGCAGGCCTGGGTGGGGGAGGGATTATACCTGGAGGAGGTCTCAGACTTTCCTACCAGCTTGGACAGGCACGTGTACCTGCCAGTGCTGGGCACTGGTGGGCACGAAACACCACCTGCTTCACAGCCAGCCCTCGGCACAGAGGGTCCACCCACAGCCTTGGGCACCAGGGGGCCTCACTCCCCTTTTCTAGAGGTCAGCAAACTTCCTTCAGATCATCACTCTCAGCCCCCATGGGGCCACATGTGCCGCAAGCTCACCAGGCCTCTCCCCTTTCGCTCCGCAGCCACGTCCTGGTGGCTCTGAACTGCTCTGCTGGGTGTGACCCTGAGTCACACCTACGGGCTCCTCTCCACATCCCCAAACCAGCCAGAGCCAGCGTGAAGCCCAGGCATCCAGGTGCCCCCAGCCAGGAGGGACCGCCCCCAGGAGGGACAGAGGCGGCAGGAACCAGGCTCCATCTTCAGAGGCGCTTGCCCTGGAGCCAGACAGCAGCCAGTATTCTGGAGCCAGGACGCTGGCTGGTGAGGAGAGGCCTGGGTGGGCAAGGCCAAGGGTGGGACCAGCCTCTCCAGCCTTTTCCAGTGAAAAGAACTGGGTTTGGTTCTCAAGACCCGACGTGCGGAAGCAGGAGCTGTGGCCAGGGAAGCGGGCAGCTTGGCAGCCCCTGCACTGGTTTCTCAGAATTGCTGTGTCTTCTTCCAGACCAGCCTCAGGAGAGCCACAATTTACAGCTGACTTCATCTGGGAGAGTCAAGTCATGCTGGCAGTTCTCTGCAAGGGGGAAGAAAGACAACTAACCACTTCCCAGCTCCCTCCCGTGGACAAGAAGCGAAGTCACAACACAGGGTTCTGGGAGCTGGAGGCAGAAACATGGGGAGACCCGCTGAGCTGCGCGTGTGTGAGTTTGAAGAAGCAGTGCTGAGGCAAAGCGTCCAGAGACTCTATTGTCTTTGTCTTTGCCCAGCCAGGCCTGCACCTCAGGGTCACAGGAGAGGCCTCTGTGTCCTTTACAAATCAGGAAACTGGGCTAGTGGAGCAGGACCTTCGGACACCTGGGCCAGGAGGGCAGGCCTAGGCTTCAGGAGCCTGAGGGCATGCCTCTGCACCCTGCCGAGAGAGGGTCCAGTCCAAGGCCTTCGTTAAGGAGACACACTCGCATTGTTAACGTACAAGATGCATGTCTGACACATGGCTCCACAATGCACACAAGGCAAAATCTCAGGCTCGCCCAGCATCCCCAGGCACTCGACCCTCTGGTGCCCACTCTGCGCTCAGAGAATGGCCAGTACAGCGGGAAGCAGCCCAGGGGCCCAGTTAGAATGGGGGGCGGGCTGTAGGGTGGGGGGTGCAGCTTCTACTGGAGAACCATTTGGAGAAACGGTATTGTTCTGTTGTTCAGTCACTAAATCGTGTCCGAATCTTTGTGATCCCATGGACTGGAGCACTCCAGGCTTCCCTGTCCATCACCAACTCCCGGAATTTGCTCAAACTCATATCCATCGAGTCAGTGATGTCATCCAATCATCTCATCCTCTGTCACTTCCTTCTCTTCCTGCCTTCTGTCTTTCCCAGCATCAGGGTCTTTTCCAATGAGTCAGCTCTTCGCATCAGGTGGCCAAAGGACTGGAGCTTCAGCTTCAGCATCAGTCTTTTTAAAGAATATTCAGGACCCTTTAGGATTGACTGGTTTGATCTCCTTGCAGTCCAAGGGACTCTCAAGAGTCTTCTCCAACACTACCGTTCAAAAGCATCAATTCTTTGGTGCTCAGCCTTCTTTATGGTCCAACTCTCACATCTGTAGTTGACTACTGAAAAAAACCACAGCTTTAACTATATGGAACGTTGTTGGCAAAGTGATGTCTCTGCATTTTAATATGCTGTCTACGTCTGTCATAGCTTTACTTCCAAAGAGAAAGTGTCTTCTAATTTCATGGCTGCAGTCACCGTCTGCAGTGATTTTAGAGCCTCCCAAAATAAAATCTCTCACTGCTTCTACTTTTTCCCCATCTATTTGTCATGAAGTAATTGAAGGCAGGAGGAGAAGGGGACGACAGAGGATGAGATGGTTGGATGCCACCACCAACTCGACGGACATGAGTTTGAGCAAGCTCCGGGAGTTGGTGAAGGACAGGGAAGCCTGGCATGCTGCAGTCCATGAGGTCGCAGAGTCAGACACGACTGGGTGACTGAACTGAACTGAATGGGACCAGATGCCATGATCTTAGTTTTTGAATGCTGATGATGACAGAGCACAAATTATTAACCATGTAACGTCACAAAGAGTAGAAGACCCTGACAGGAGCCTCAAACTTCCTGGGACAAGGGGTGCCCTATGAACTTCAGGGGTTATTCAGCCTTAGTGGAGGGAGCAGGGAGTGCAGACACACAGCCTGTGAAGCTGTGGGCCCCCCAGGCAGGCAAACTGCAGGGAGTGGTGGGCCCCCTCAAGACCACCTGGGGTCCTTCCCTCTCCTTGCCCCTCCCCCACATCAGCACGTCCCACCCTCCACCTCCTCTCACCTCCTGATGCCAACCCAGGGGTTCCCTCCGAACTGCAGCCCCTCCCCGCAGCAGTGAGAGTCCAACCATCCCTTCAGGACTCCAAAGGCTCCCCTGCAGCCACTAAAACACTGACGCCCATGGGCAGCTGGCCTAGTCCTGCCACATTGGGAGCCCCCGGCTCCAGCCCCTACCCCAGCCTGGGCCCGCGGGACCACACACTGTCTCAGTCCCCAGCACTGTGACCATGGATGACTTGCCTGCTCATGGCCCTGAGGGCCCCACAGTCAAGGTCAGAGCCACATTCAGACCTGGTGCTGGCTCCCCATGGTGGTGTGCAGGTGAGAGAGGGAGCCAAGGTCTCACTCATGAGAACACTGATCAGGAACTTGGTCCACTAACTGCAGCATGGGGATGAGAGCCTGTCACCTAGCAACTGTTCCACAAGCATCTTTGGAGGAACAAAGATGGCCTAAGAACATGGCCCATCCAGGAGCCACGGTGTTTGTGTGAGCGGGAGGAGTAACAAGCAACAGAGAGCACAGGGTGGGGTGAAAGGTAGAAGCCCAGTGGGGTGAGACGTGTTCTTCGTTCTGAAACCAGTAAAAAGCTACTGATGGAGCTTCATCCACTGCAGCAAATGACAGCAAATGATTCCCGAGAAACCAGAGTAGAGGCGCAAGAAGGGTTAGAAAACTGTTCCATCATCCAGGCCAAGAACATGGCCCAAACCAAGAGAGTGGCTTTGGGACTGGACAGCATAGACTAGGCTGGTTTGTGAGCCGTTAGTGATGAAAACTTGGCTAGGGTTCATCTTCCACTGGATGCCACGTGCAGAAGGGACGAGCCCAGGACGAATTAAAGGTTTCTGAACGGACAGAGGGGCAGGGCACTGAGAAGGGAGCCCTGGTCCAGGTTTGGAGAAAATGAGTATGATTCTGAAAATGCTGAATCTGACATCACACACCCACGTGACGGCGGCTGGTTGCAGTTGGAGGCCCAGGCTTGGCGCTCGGAACAGTTTGAGCTGGAAGCACGGCACGTAGGTTGGATTTAAGCCACGAGAGTGGATGGGCTCATGCAGGAAGGCTGTAGAGAACACGGAAAGCAAGAGAAGTCTGAACACAAATCCTAATGAAAACTACACCGAGGGTGCAGGTAGGGAGCGCCACAGGAACAGGAAAGCGGCAGAGAAAGACCAGGGTGTGGGGTCTCATGGACATCTGGAGAAGGGTTCCAGGGGGATAGAGGCAGACGGCAGTCCAGTGACTTGGAAGTCACAGTCCAGCGACTGGGCAGTCGTCTGGAATCTCAGCAACATGACCTCAGGGGATGGTGGGAGCGGGGGAAGGAGGATGGAAGAGGAGAGGAGACTGCACAGCATCCTTGACCCAGCCTTCCAGCCTCCAAGCGTGTTCCCATCCACCAGTATAGGAAGTAGTGCTGATCGGGGAGTGCTGGCACCACTGCCCTAAAGCCACCAGAAAGCTGGCTTGACCTTGCCACGCTGACACAGCCATCTTTACTATGAAGCCACTGCATTTGGGAGGATGCAACTTTTTAAATTTCTAAGCTTTATTTTATTTCTATTTCTGGTCACACCACAAGGGGATCTTAGCTCCCCAACCAGGGATTGAACCTAGGCCCTGGCAGTGAAAGTGCCAAGTCCTAATCTCTGGACTGCCAGGGAATTCCCAGGACATAACTTAAAAAAAAAAAAATATCACAATATAAAAATAGGAACCATAGAAGTGAGCATGTGAGGTGTCAGTGGAGAATATGCCATGGCGAACTTTCTGTGTTTGTATCTATATTTTGCAAAGCCCCACAATATTTCATAAGCTACATACTCGCACTAGAAAGCACTCACTATTCTCTAACAGACATGAAGGTGGATTCCAGGATTCGCTATGCAGCACTGCGAATTTAATTTAATTTTTATTCATCTTGTGTCCATATGCAAGTATTCATGCGAGTTGTATGCCAAATATGGAATGGCTGGGTCAAAAACATGCATTTAACATTTTTTCAGATTCTGCCAAATTGTGACGGTTATTGCCAAAAGCCAGCACGATGACCACAACAATATGCACCTCAGGACCTGACCCCACCAACCCCAGGACAATTTCTATCTACTTAGCTTCCACAGGGCTAACCAGTGAAATATGGCATCGTGTTGAGTTTTTAATTTGCAGTCCCCTAATTATTAGGGATGCCAAGCAGAAAGGAGAAAGGGGGCATTTCAAGCGAACACCTCCTCCTCCCAGGGACTGCCAGGGAAGGTAGGAGAGACTAGCCAAATCCTGGTGCTCTGGGGGTGATGCAGTGGCTTCCATTACTTCTTCAAAGGAAAATACACGCTTTATTCTGAATACTGCTTTCATATACCTCACCAGCGTGCGTGGCTCACCTCTGGTGACCATTACAAGGCAACTGCCACTCGGCCCGGCTGCCACTTATGGCCAGCAGCCCATCTCACTGACATTGTGACAGTCACACTTCCGATTGTTTTCACTGTAATTTTTAATTCCTCACAGGCCTGGGCCATGTGTGAGGCCTCTGTGTGTATACCAGACCATCTTCCAAGGACCTGCCACCAATCAGACAACAGACACAAATCCCAACAAACGACCCCCCTCCTCCAGACCTCTGACATAGTGCAGCCACAGGCACAGACAGCTCAGATCTCTGTTGAGCCGGAAGAGGTAGGGACACTGAGTTTCAGAGTCCAACACTGGCCCCCCACCCCCCGCCAGCCTGAGAAATTCTCTGCATGAAGGTCCTCAGTTTCCTCACTTCAGGGTCCACGGAGCCACGTACTGGCAGACAGTGCAGGGGTGAGGCCTGTCACAGGTGCAGGTTCGGGGAGCAGGTGGACGCTGGGGCCAGGCCAGGCAGGTCAGGGATTCTGCCCCCATGGCTGTAGACACTGCCCTCGCACGGGCATGCTAGGTGGCCTCTGGTATGTCATTACCTTCCCAAATGGGCAGTTTCCTTTCCTGAGAATTTGGGATAATGACCGCTTTGGGAGACTCAGAACACCATGGGAATGATTGCAAATTCCAGGCAAATATTATTTGTGACTATTTCATCGCTGCAGTGAACATCCTCAGAGGTATAATCTACACACAGAGACGATGCTGCCAATGCTGCAGCCCTGCCCTGAAAGGGGTGACGCCCTGAATGTCCTTCCTGGGAGTGAGGGTGGACAGGTCTTGCTCCCGTGACTCCACCTGCCCCAAGGGTATGAGTAAGGGCTTGGGGATGAGGGGAGAGCTTTGTGAAGAGACGAAGTGAAGAAAATGAGAAGTTGTGACCAGACACATAACAGCAATAGGCCATTTCCTTGGGGTCTGGAGCCAAGGGGAGGGGCAGTGACCAGGTCACCAGGGTCTTAGGGAGAGCGACACAGGCATCTCCGGGCTTGGCCAGCCAGCGAGGAGCAGAGATACACACCCTGAGCTTGCACCTCTGCTCTCCAACAAACATCCCACTGGTCCTTCCATCGACTGAACCCCTAGAGCCCAGAAGGAAGCAAACCTGGGGCCTGCAGTCGACGACAATCAGAAGTCCACGCCCAGAGCATGGAGCACAGCAGGAACGCTGGAAACAAGTGACCTGGACACTCAGGAAAAAGGAGATGTCATTCATAAATAGACATATTTTTCTTTTTGCTGCAGCAACAAACAGCTCCAAATCCAGGGGTTTTGGTAATGGCCATGCATCTGTCTAGGGATGAACCAGTGCAGGGTGCTCCACACCATCATCCCTGAGGCCAGCAGAGCCCCCCTCACCCCCACCCTGCCACCCTGCCTCCCACTAGAGCACGTCCAGCCCTGCGGACAGAATGAGAGGTAAACCCATTCAGCTGCAACAGCGCCCCCTGCAGACGGCATCCACTGGGCCCCAGGATGTCGTGACGGATAACTTACCACTGCGAGAGGCTTGTAGGAGAGCCAGCATATCTAACAGACTTGAGTATGATGTAACTGCCAGGGGGTGAGGGGTACCCACACCTGCCTGGTTCCCACACAGAGAACACGGCTAATTTTATGTTAATTTACGTTACACAACTTACAATTTTTAAAAATGTATTTTAACTGCATGTTGATGCAATGTTAGAAATCTACTGAAACATCTTGGATGCTCGATTTAAAGAGGCAGATGTGGGGCTTGTCTGGGCCTTGGGCGCTCAGCCCCAGACCTGAAGCCCCTCCAGGAGGCTCTGAACCTCGGGGCTCTGAGAAGACTAAAGCCCATCTCCCTGCTTCGCACAGAAAAGCACGGAGGCCCAAGGATGTGGCAGATGCTTAAGCAGCTCCGGCATTTGTGGAAGATCAGAGACACGTTCCTGGTTTCTCCCACGTGAGAACACCTGACCACGGCAGTGTGGCAACACACAGAGGTGTGTGGACAGCTGGGGGAGGCCGGCTCCAGCACCGGGCAGCCTTCACCTCGGCCGTCACGTCTGAGGCCTGAGCTAACGCAGGGAAGGTGAGCGCAGGAGACGGTGGGGCGGGGGGTGGGGTGCACGGGGTAAGTGGTGGGAAAGTCGTGCACACACCTGGGCTTCAGATGAAAGACATTAACGTCCACTCGGGGGAAAGACAGACACACCCATGTACTTGGGGCTGATGATGATGTCATGACTGGCTGACACTCGGCCTCAAAGCTCATCACATGGAAGCCAGGCCGTGTCCCCGCGGCTCCTGTAGCAGAAACACAGCCACCAGGACCAGTGTCTGGACAGGAGGGTGTGGTCCTAGGCTTTGAGCAGGCAGAGTGACCAGCATGGTGTGGACTTAGTCCTCATGGTGACCGTCACACCCCCACACACCCCGGCACCTGCTCCCACTCTGAACGCAGACCCTGATCACCAGTAGGGCCCAGGTGGAGGCAGTTGGGTGGCCCTGGGTCACGGCCTGTAGGAGTCACCCCGTAGGTTCTGAAGTCGAGAAGACAGGACACTTCACTTAGCAGACACACACACTGCCCAGATCCCTCTGTGCTTCCTTCATGGTTATATTCAGAGGAACAGCAACGCCTCTGCCCCGGCAGAGCTGAGGTCGCCTTCAGCGAGGAGATAGCAACACCTGCCTGCATCTGAGGCATCTGGGTCCCTGTGGACGGGCATCCTTCCCTGGGGAACTGTGTCCTCTGTTCTTTATGAGGGTGGGTACTGCCCCCTGCTGATGACTCAGAGTTGGGGGAGGACAACTGCCTGGTGCGGGCAGAGCAGGCATCTCCCTCACACCCTCCCTCATCTGTCCCCTCCCTGCTGGAGGGGGGAAGGGACAGGCAGGCAGACCCCCACAGTTGTGTCCAGCCTGATGCCATCCGCTCATCACCAAGACCGTGCCCGTCACAGACTGGACCTTGGTCCCTGCAAAGCTCAGGGTCACCAGGGAGACCCCTGACCACAGATGTGTCAGGGACCTAGGCTCCTCAAAGGGAACAGGAGTCCAGGGGCAACTCTCCTAGAAATCACGGCCACATACAGGGTCCCTCTGCTTGGTGCCGATGCTAGGAGTGAAGACTGCCCCTCACAGAGAAGCTTGTCACCCAGGACAGAGCGCCTTCCCCAACGTGGCCGTGTGAATATATGTGTGTCGACCTCATGAGGCTCAGAGCGATGCCACCCATGGCCCCTTCCAGAACACGGTGCCCCCTTATGGACTGACACAGAAAGTTGAATAACACACATTAGGTTTTCAAATACACGTGTGGGTGTTTAAAAGTAGGAAACATAAGAAAGGATCTTCTCCAAGTCTCTAAGGAGCCTGTGCTGTTTTCGCCTTTCGAAGTATAGAGAAACCATGTCCTAATATTTAATGGGGCTTCCCAGGTGGTTCAGTTGGTAAAGAACCCACCTGCTAATGTGGGACACTCAAGAGACAAGGGTTCAGTCCCTTGGTTGGGAAGACCCCTTGGAGGAAGAAATGGCAACCTGCTCCAGTGTCCTTGCCTGGAGAACCCCATGGACAGAAGAGCCTGGTGGGCTATAGTCCGTGGGGTCGCAGAGTCAGACACAACTGAAAGAAAAGAAGTGGATTTGTTAAAATGAGTCTGATGTCTGGGTTAAAATTAAGATTTCAGAATATGATTTAAATCACTACAAATTATTTCCTTGGAATAATACTTTAAAAAAATCCTTTTATTTCTTGAGATCCCCTTAGGCCATGAAGTTAATACACTCAACAATGCTTGTTCTGCATTTAATTATCCACGTCCTCCTTATTCCCACACTCAGAAGTATTCTCTTCACTTCATCCCCATCGGGAAGAAACGAAACTTCTTGGCAGGCAACCTGAAGGAATAGCATCTAGGGAAGCAGCTCAGACCCGTGGGTCGAAGAGCCTCAAGAACACCCTGCAGAGGCGGCGGCCTGAGTCATGACACAGCACTTCCCCTGGGTCCTGGGCTCAGCTGCATGGCCTCAGTCAAACCTCCGGTCACGTCCTGGGCAGAGGGCCACTGTCACCGCCACTCTCCCGGAGCATCAGCTGGGCCTGGACCCAACAGGGCCTCCCTCCCACCTGGGGCCGCACTGACCCACAACCCCCAGGCTGGAGACACGGCAGGAAATGCGCAGGGGCCTCGGCCCACCCCTCACTCAGGCCCCACAGCACCATGTGCTTACACAGCAGCCCCAGGAACACCTGTTGAATGCCTATGCCTCAGGGGCTCGGCCTGGTACTGGCAAGTCCTCCGCCTGTCTCCCACGCCCTGCAGTGACCACTTCAGGTGATTTTCAACAACAGGTAACACTGGTCTCATAGAATGAGTGGGAAGTGTTCTCTCCTACTTTTTTCAAAGTCTGTCTGAATTCTCCTTAAATGTTGGGTGCAATCCATCAGTGAACCTTGAGCCTGGGCTTTCCTTTGTGGGAAGTTGTTTTTATTACTAATTCAGTCTCTCTCTTGTTCTAAGCCTGTTCAGACTTTTTCTTGGTCTGTAACTGATAGTTCACAGCTTTCTAGGAATTGGTCTTGGTTAGCTGATGTGTCCCCCAGATCCCCTCCCAGCCCTTTTACTGGGGGCAGTGGGGGTTCTGAGAAGATCCCCCCAGGGTTATGGACGCAGCGTCCCCACACAACATGGAGAAAGACCCCAGCCTGGAAAGGTTCTCTATGCGGCTGATCAGCTGCGGGAAACGTCCAGGCCTCTGGGAGAGGTCTCGGAGCCCCGGACCAAGGCCTGAGCCCGCCTGGGCAGGCGCCCCTGGCTGAGGGGCGGGAGGAGCGAGGTGCGGTCTCTCCACTCTGACCCTCTGTCGCAGGGCCCCCCGTCTAGGCGGTTGCACCTGCTTGCTGCCCAGCCAGGTCCCACCCCTTACCTGGAGGTCTTCTTACCTGAGGGCCTGGGCTCTGGGGACATAGTGAGCCTCCATTGGCTCGGGCCGTCGGGGGCTCCCCTGGACAGGCACACACATACACCTGTGCACTCCATGCGTCCCAGCACCCATGTCCAGGATGCTAAGGCCGCAGTGGGCACGGTGGGGACAGTCAGTGGCTCTGGGAACATTCAGCCTCCAGCTCTGCCACGAGGCTCAGACCCAGAGAAGCCCCCAGTGCACTGAAGGGCCAGAGGACGGGAGCCAGGCATCCCACAATGAAGCCCCTCAGAACCAGACCTGTCCTATTTGCAACCTATTCTTCACCCATATTTCTCCTCCAGTAAATTTAGATTTTAAATTAGATTGTAAACATTTGGAGAGAAGCAGAGACCAGACCTCCACCCACACTGCAACTAGCGGACGGAGATACTCATCTGGTGGTGGAAATTAAGTAAACTCTTAATAGAGTGAAGTTGTTGGAGACTTTCTCAAAAACCTCTTCTACTGTGAAACATCACAAACACAGCCAACATCACAGCTGAGCGAATTATCCCCTCAGTTCTCAGGAGCCTCTCTTGACAAAACAGGATCCACGCTCTTTAGTTTTACCACAGAAGTCTAAACAGTACAGGTCAGGTTCTGCTGTTATTTTTTTAAACAGAATAAACAGAATCACACAGTACATGAGCTCCTGTCTTCTCATCCCCATGTCTGTAGTTTCATCCACACTCTTGTATGCTGAGCAACATATGGATGGAAATACCACAGTGCGTCTTCTGCCCAGGGCCCAGCCACCACGCACACCTCCAGTACCTGTTCCTTGGGGCCCATGCACAGCGGCTGGTTTTCTTGAGAAGGAATGACTGTGCCTTGGGGAAGGTGTATCCTAGATTTCAAAAGATGATGCAAGTTTCCAGCAAGTGTTTATGTGTCCTCCCTAGCTTTGCATCCTCACCAGCACTTGATGTCACTCTAATTTTAACCACTGGGGAAGTATCAGTGATAACTCATCGAGCACCTTTTTATGTTTCTGGGCCGTGTGTGTATTATCTTTTGTGACTTGTTGATTGTGACTTGTTGATAGGATTTTTACTCTACATTTGAGTTTTCTGGTTATTTGCAGTGCAAATATCTAACTTTGCCTTTTTTTTCTTTTTTATTGAAGTATACATGACTTACAATGTTTCAGGTATACAGGAAAGTGATTCAGTTACATACACACACTCTTTTCCATTATAGGTTATTAAGAGACTAAATAGTAGGGCTGAGTCCCTTAGCTGTTCACCTGCAACTACAACATTGTTAACTGGCTACCCTCCAATACAAAATATAAAGTTTAATGTTTGAAAGATAACTGAATATATTTCCCTGGGCTATACAGTAAATCCTTTTAATCTATTGTATATATTATATATGTATATATTGTGTATGTGTTAATCTCAAACTAATTTATCCCTTCCCTGCCTTCCCTTTTGGTAACCAATTTGTTTTCTGCATGAGTCTGTTTTGTAAATAAATTCATCTGCATTATTTTTTTAGATTCCACATAGAAGTGGTATCATGCCTTCTCTTATTTCATTTGGTATGACAATCTCTAGGTTCCTCCATGTTGCTGCAAATGGCAATAATTCATTATTTTTTTAAGACTCAGTTATATTCTATTTATATGCCACATTTCTTCATCCATTCATCTGTCAACAGACACGTTGCTTCCATGTCTTGGCTACAGTGCTGCTATGAACATTGGCCATTTTTGTCTTTTCCAGAATGTATGCCCAGGAGTGAGACTGCTGGATCAGACGGTCATTCTATTTCTGGCTTTTTAAGGAAACTTCATGAAGTTTTCCATAGTGGCTGTACAATTTACATTCCCACAAACAGTGCAGGAGGGTACCCTTTTCTCCACATCCAGCTTTTATTATTTCTAGACTTTCTGATGATGGTTTTTTCCTTTTCTTAATGGTATCTTGGTTCTATCATACATTTCTTATTGATCTCTATTATTTCCTCCCATCTACTTTCCTTAAGTTTAATTTTGCTTTCTATGACCTCTTGAGATGAATGTTTAGATGATCAACTTTCAGCCTTTCACAATCTTAAATATGTATGTTTTGTGTTTATACACTTTCTGCTACACAATATTTTTGCTTCATCTCAGGTTTTAGCATGTAGTATTTTTGTCATCACTCAATTTAAGACATTTCCAGTTTCCACTGTGACTTTTCCACTGACCCATTGGTTACTGACACAGAATTCCTAGTGTCTAATCTCATCACCTTCTGATGGTCATTTTGATTTCCTCAATGCTCGGAGAGCACACTCAATGGCAAAGACGTGCTTCCAAGGAGTGTTCCCTCTGCAATTGGCGGGTGCATTTTTCTACATTCGGCCTTCAGTTCAAGTCTGCTAATCATGCTCAGATCTTCCATAAACTTAATGGCCTGTGCTATATCTTACACAAAGAGATGTATGTTGGTGTGCGTGTGTTGTTTTCTGAAAGATCTCTAATTTCCTATCAATTTTTCCTGTGCCTATTTCAAGGCTATGTTTCATGGGTATGAACATAGGATGCAGATGTTTCCTAGTGACCAGCCTGCTTTATCTTCAGCAAGTTGTCTATCTCTAGTGTTTGTATTGTTACCTTCCTCCATCCTTTTATTTTCAATCTTTCTGTATCCTTATTTTTTAACAGCTTTATTGAGGTAGAATACAATTAAACAGGATATGTTTAAACTGCACAATTTGATAAATTTCACGTTTATGTAAATGAAACCACCCCCATAATCAAGACATTATTATCCATTATCCCCAAGTTCTTTCACACTCATTTATGACTTCTCCCCTCCCAACGTCCTGTTACGAGGCAACCATCAAGCTGTAGGCGTGATGGATTACTACATTTTCTAGAACCTCATAAAATAAAATCACATAGTACGAACTCTTTGTCATCTTCCACTTATTTTGAAATTTCATTTTATTGCTGAATAGCACTCTATTTATGGATATATCACAGTTTATCCATTCACTTGATGATAGACATTTGAATATTACATGATACGTTCTGACTATTGCAAATATTCTGAGTATTCATTTCTTCGCATGGACATATGCTTGTCACTGTCTTTTGAGTGCATACCTGGGGATGGAAATGCTGTCAGATAGTAGATGTTACTTACAGAAGTCATACCATTTTACAGACCCACCAGCAACATATGAGAACTCGTTTACCTACATCTGCCCCAACATTTGGTATGGTCAATCCTTTTTAATTCAGACATTCGTAGGTGTGTAATGCTATCTCATTATAGCTTCTATCTGCATTTCCCTAATAATGAATGATATTAACCATCTTATGTGATTGCCACCTGTATATTTTTGTTACCCAAGTGTCTGTTCAGTTTGTGCCTATTTTTTTACTGGGCTGTTTTCTTATTGGCGAGCTTTGAGAGTTCTGTATGTTTTCTTATACCAGTGTATCAGTTTTCAATTTGTCATCAAAACAACCAAACACAAACTTAAGTGCTTTAAACAAATATATTACCTTTCAGTTCTGCAGGTTAGAAGCCTGAAACGTCTCACTGTTTGGCTAAGATGAAGTTGTGGTTCCCTGCAGGCTTGAAGTGCATGTCCTCTTCCTTTCTCCAACTTCTAGAGGCTGCTCGCCCTCCTTGCCTTGGGGGCCAGTTCCATCCTCACAGCCAGCTTCGCCCATCACACCACCCTGACCCTGACCCTTGTCCATGGTCAAGTGTCCCTGTGATCACTCCAGGCTCACACAGACAGCCTCTTCTCAAGGTCAGTTGATGAGCAACCTTGATCCTGTCTGCAACCTGACCCCCTTCTGCCTTATGATGTAACATTTTCACAGATTTGCAGGATGGGGACATAGATGTGTTCGGGAGACAATTACATGTGAGTCACAATGTTTTCTTCCAGTCATGGCTGGTCGTTTTCTTCTCTAACAGTCTTCAAAGAGCACAAGTTACTCATTTTAGTGAAGTTCAGGTTTTGAAATTTTGTTCTGCAAATCCTGTTGTGGTTTGTTATCTAAGAAATCTTTGCTGAGCTGCCCCAAGGTTAACATTTTTCTACTTTTTCCTCTAAAAGTTTAAAGAAAACGTAAACGCTTTACATTTCAATAATCCATTCTGAATTAACTTTTTTATGTGGTGTGAGCTATGGGTTTAGTTTTGCATAGTGATCCCAATGGTTCCAGAATCATTTGTGGAAAAAGATTATGGGAAGTGACAAAGGGTTCCGCTGGTCAGCAACGAGCCTGGCAGGAGTGTAGCTGGGAGGTCACAGGCACAGGGGTCGGAGAGGCAAGCAGATGGTCCTCTGGAAGTTGGCACAAAGCATGAAGACCACCGATCACATGTCAATGCCCCTTAAGAACATCACCTGGACATCCAACCAGACAGAACAGTCAGCTGGCTTGCTATCACAACCTCGGTGTGGGCAAAGGGTATGTGAAGAGAGTGTCCGTGGTAGTGGGTGGGGGCCACAGGTGGGCTTCTGCTCAGCAAGACCTATCTCCAGCTGTACCACCACCCTAGATAGTCAATCAGACACTTTGGGGCAAGGATGAGTCCACGGGACCTGGTCCACCTTGGGGAAGGTTGGCTTCCTCCTCCATGTTCCCCCTGCTTCCCTGCCAAAGCCACCTCGGATCTCTCATCAGCCACCTCAGAGCTGGAGGGGAGGGGAGCAGGCTCCTAGTGCCCGACTAGTACTAGTGCTCCTTCAGACTCAAAACAGAAACACACCTGAACGCTGTCAGGACATGAATCTGGCCTCTCCCTAGTCTTTCAGGAGCAGCCTGCTTCTCACACACACTCGCTCCACCCAGTTTGGGCTCCCTTCACTGATTCCTACCGCGCAACATGACAACCTCAGTTCAACATGTCTGCACACCGTCACAACTGCCAAGTTCCCGATTCCAAACAAGTATGCTGCTTGCGCATTTTCAGCATTTATTTAACTAAGCCCACAGCAGAACAAATAAACAAATGCCCTATTTCGCTGAGAAACCTGCCTCCTCTGGTCAAGTACACGAATTTTTGCTCCCAGATGGCCTAGATGGCCTCCATGCGTGTGAAGAGCAGAAGGGCATTCCTGAAGAGTGACGCATGAGGACGGGTTGTGTCAAGCTGCTTTCTCACTGCGGGCCTTGCATCTTCTCCAGTCAGTGTGGTCCTGCCAGGCACTGTAATCTCCACCAGATCATAGGAAACAAGATTTCTGTAAGTGGTCCTTCATCCTGAGAGCTGCCAGTTCACACCACTGCCCACTCAGGTTAAAGTTTTTCTGGAAACCGTCCAGGCTGTCACCCAACGCAAAGGAATATAAAGCACTGCGTTCAGGCTTTCTCGCTGTCTGGCCACTTCCCAATGCCAGAACCCTATTAGCTCCAGTTTCAGTGACAACCTCACACTGTCCTCTGCATCCTGCTACCCAAGTGGCCACTTCTTACTGGAGCTCTTGACTTGGGCACGAGGGGACACACAGATGGGGGTGTGGAGGACCCCTCACCGGTGCCTGGCTGCAGGAACTTGACTGCCTCCCTGCTGAGGAACTGCCGGGGTGGCCAAGGACACAGACCCACTCCTCTCTGTGTTTGGAAAATCCACACCTTCACACAATACTAACAGACCCATAAAGAGCACTTGTCCCTACCACTGCTGATGTCACCTGCCAAGCATCAGCCCTCCTGGACTTCAATCTTACTTATACAACAAGGATCTCAAAAAAAACTGCTATTTTAAAGTTATTGCTTACTCTAATAAACTCGTTTTTTCCTCTCCTCTAATTTTAGGACATTTTTATGTACAGAGAATATCTGTGTACCCCCGCCCCTTGCTGCTTCTCCTATTACTAGCATCAAGCCTTAGTTACTGTGGTACTTTTGCTACAACTGATGAAACAAACCTAATTATTACTAACTCAAGTTCATAATTACTATGAGGGCTCACTCTCCATGCTGTACACTCTGTGGGCTGGGACATGTCTCCACCATTAGGAACAGTGTCACTGTCCTAAGATCTCCACCAGTCATCCCTCTTCCTCCCCCATCCCTCCCCGAAACCTGGGCAACCACATTCTTTTCATTGTTTATCTCTACCAGAAAGTCACATAATTGGGATCATACAGAATACAGCCTTTTCAGATTGACTAGACTTCTAGAACAACTTGTTCTCTGCAGTTTATCAGCTCCAAGTTCATGGAAAGTTAGCACACACTGCTGGAAAGCATACTGAGGACTGAAGGAACACAATCCCATGGACCAGTTGTAGAACACAGAGCATTTCAAGACTATACTCCCTTGGATTAAAACATAAACACAAACTAAGCCTTTTATCCAATTCATAATGAATATTACTGCTAGAAATATCTAGATCTCTGAAACAAAAAAAGTTCTTAATCAAGGAAAGGAAGAAAAAATGAGCTAGGAAACTTGAATCAGAAATTATGACTGCAAAAGATAGCAGAAGAGCAATTAGGTTAAAAAAAAGAAGACATGAAAGACATTCAGAGTGGAAAATAAGGATGACAATCTTTATTTGCAGATGACACAAACCTACATACAGAAAACCCTTAAAAATTTACACCAAAAACCTACCCACACTAGTAAGTTCAGTAAGATGGCAAACACAGGACCCCAAGCAAAGTGGGTACAAAGAGGATATACCTTAGCACAGTGAAGGCCACAAAGTGCAAGCCCACAGCTAACACCTCACTCAGCGGTGAAAAGCTGAATCTTTTCCTCCAAGATAAGGAATAAGACAAGGTTGTCTACTTCTACCACTTTTATTCAACAAAGCACTGAAAGTTCTAGCCAAAACAATTAGGCAAGAAAAAGAAGTGGAAGGGATGCAAGTGAGAAAGGAGGACGCACAACTGTACTTGCGGACAACTTGCTCTTAGTACACAAAACCTTAAAAGATCCCACCAAAAACATGTGTGAACCCATCAACAAATTCAGTAAAGCTGCAGGATGCAAAATCAATATATAGAAATCAGCTTCATTTCTATACACAAATAATTAGCTCTCAAAAAAAAAGAAATTAAGAAAATGTTTCATTGAAAATTGTATCAAAAACTAAAATACCTAGGAATAAATTTAAACAACAAAGTGAAAGAACTGTACATTTGAAAATGTACAGGACCCAGAATAACCAAAACAATCTTGAAAAAGAACATAATTGGAGGACTCCTAGTTCTTGATCCCAAAACTAACTATAAAACTACAGTAACTACCTGTGCTTCTGGCATTAAGGCTAAATACGTAAATCAATGGAACAGAATTGAGAGTCCAGAAATAAACTCATAAAGACATATGGTCAAATGATTTTCAACAAAGGTGAACCATTCAACAAATGGTGCTAAAAATGAATGGATATGTATATGCAAAAGAACATGTATACTATCATGTGAATTGACGCAGGATGCAGCATGCTTGGGGCTGGTGCATGGGGATGACCCAGAAAGATGTTATGGGGAGGGAGGTGGGAGGGGGGTTCATGTTTGAGAATGCATGTAAGAATTAAAGATTTTAAAATTTAAAAAAGAAAAAATAAAAAAAAAAGAATGAATCTAGACCCCTCCCTCACACCATATGCAAAAACTCAAAACAGACCAAAAGCCTAAATGTAAAAGCTACAAGAATAAATTCTTAGAAAATATAGATGTAAATTTCTATTACTGTATCAGTTAGAACACAACAATACAGATAAATGGCAGACAGATAAAGAAGAGAGAGACAGGCATAGAGATAGATTTATTTTAAGGAACTGGCCTAAGTGACTGCGGGGACAGGCTGGCAATTCAGGCAGCACTCAACACGACAATCCTGAAGCAGAACCTCTCCTCCAGGAAACCTGTTTTTACTCGAGGCCTTCGGGAGACCGGAGGTGGGTTCATCACGTTGTTAAGGATAAGGTCCTCTACTAAACACCTCCAAAGGACCCAGGTTAGTGTTTGATTTAGTCACTGCAACCTAGCAAAGTTGACACAAAACTAACCATCACAATGACTTTGGACTAGGCAATAATTTCTTAGACACAGTATTAAAATGACAAGTAACCAAAGGAAAAATAGAAAAATTATACTGCATGAAAATTTCAAAATCTGCACATCAAAGAAATAGTATCGGAAACAGTGAAAAGAAAGCCTAGAGAACAGGAAAAATATCTGCAAACCATGTATCTAATTAGGTCTAATATCCAGAATATCTAAGGCCTGGCGTGCATGCTAGTTTGCTTCAGTCATGTCCAACTCTTTGTGACCCCATGGACTGTAGCCCACCAGGCTGCTCTTCCACAGGATTCTCCAGGCAAGAATACTGGAGTAGGCTGCCATGTCCTCCTCCGGGGGATCTTCCTGACCCAGGAATCAAACCTGCGTCTGTCTCCTGCATTGGCAGGTGGGTTCTTTACCACTAGCACCACCTGGGTATCCAGAATATCAAAGACCTCTTACAGTTCAACAATAAAACAACAAATAAGCCAGTTTTTCATATGGACGAAGGACATGAGTAGACATTTCTCTAAAGAAAATATGCAAACAGCCAGTGATCTTGTACAAAGACACTCAGCATCATTAGTGACGAGGAAAACCTGCAATGTAAACTACTTTACACCTACTAGGATGGTGAGAATCAAAGACAGAAACAGTGTCGCTGAGGAAGTGGAGATGTATGGCTTAGCCACTTTAGAAGACAGCCAAGCAGTTCCCCAAATGCCTGAACATGGGGTTCCTTATGACTCAGCAATTCCACCTCTAGCTATCCACCCAAGAGAAAATGCCAACAGATCTTCACAAACATTTGTACACGTCTGTAACAGTGTAACTTATCACCGCCAAAATACATAAATAGCCCAAATATCCATTATTCTGGAGTGTTCTACAGTTAGACAGTGGTGAAGTTTGCAGTCTTGTGGATATGGTAAGTCACTGAGCTGAACAGTTTAAAAAGTGAATTTTATGATATGTAATTTACATCTCAACTTTGCAAGAAACAGTAGTAATAAATATGACCCGACCTCCTCTCCCGGCTCTCCTGGCCTTGGGCCTGCACTTCCAGATGGGGTGGAGCCCCGTCCAGTGGGGCTTCAGCTCCAGGGAGCCCCCTCCCCAGGTGTATAAGAGGATCCGACTGAGATGTCGCTCACTACCCTCCAGTAAGGAGCCTACCAGGCAGCATTTCACACCAAGTTAGCTCAAGTGGCTCAGTCCCTTTGGTCCAGGGCTTCGTCTACACGCCCTGGACAAAAAGGACGGCCTAGCCTCTGCAGGCCTGCTCTAAGTTCCAGGTCAGGGTCTGTGCTTCTGGTGGGCCAGCGAGGTGTATGACCCCACGGTGTGAGATGAATGCATGGATGAACCACACCCACTCCCCTCCAGGTCCACCTGTAACTTGTATTGGTCAAAACAATGATGCCAACAATCATAAATGCACTAATAATGCACATGACATGGGAGGGCAGGCGTGGTGTCCCCCAGGGGTGGACCCACTACACCCAGAGGGTTGGGGGAGGTGTGCCAGGCATGCCAGGTCTCCCTAGCACCTAGAACACCATCTGTCTGTCTTCAACCATGAGCAGAAATTAACTTCAGAAAGCATGAGTGGTTTAATGAAGCCTATAGAACCTCATATAACCTCTTGGAAAGTCGGCCTACCCCTTACACAGGAGGACAGACCTGATGTAAATACACATCTTAACATGATTTAAGTGAATGTTCTTAGATTAAGTAACTTTTTAAAATACAACCATTTATTGATAAGTCATTCTGCATCTGACTGTGATTAAAAGCATTGCTACTATTTCATGAAACCATAACTCTACAGGGTAAGCATAACCTCCTCTCAGGAAAATCCGAAGGACACAGGGCTAACTGGCCCAAAGCCATGGGATAAAATGCCCTAGGATTTGCACCAGGTCAGCTCAGAACCTCATGGTTGACAGCGCTAGGGCTAGGGCTAGGGCTAGCCCTAGGGCTGTCAGTGAGGAGCTCCAGGGGAGGCCCACAGGCCTCATCACTCACTCCATCACCAGGGCTGACTATAACTGGCAGAGGCCTGTAACATCCATAGTACTGTCTACCTTTATGTCTTCACCAGGACTTAACACAGGGAGGGCTGGAAAACACACCCCAGCCTGTCTGCTGAACAGAACTCAGTAAAATCTGCATCACATAAAAAGTAACCTAGTTTCTGGCAGATATGTCAATAATTTTTAATCTAAATAAATAATTCCAACATTTCTTTGAAGCCAAGAACGTTGCTTTCAAAAATGTATTTCTAATAATCTTCAATATCTCAAATAAGAAAACACTTACTTTTTGATTTATAGTTTCAAAAAATATACTTTGGAGATTTTTTAATTCAAAGAATATTAAATTATTAGAATACATTTATAAATATTATTAAAATTTTATTACTATGATGGGCAACTTAGACGTAACTCTCAGAAGCAAATAAAGCAAGAACATCACACACAAGGATTCAGCTCAGGGTAGGGTCTGCGTTTCTGGTGGGCCAGTGAGGTGTGTACCCTCACAGTGTAAGATGCATACATGCCCTCCCATGTTGTGTGTCAAACAGGAGTGACAAGGGAGACCACCTGCAGATCAAGGCAGTAGTGAAGGTGTGAGAGGACCCAGGTAATGTGGGGATGGGGTAAACAAAGGGCATAGGCAAGAAGGAGCCACGCACAGCAGATGGTGTGAGCTACCACTCACAGTGTTGGTCGCTCAGTCGTGTCCGACTCTCTGTGACCCCATGGACAGCCTGCCAGGCTCCTCCGTCCATGGGATCTCCCAAGGCAAAAATATTGGAGTGGGTTGCCATTTCCTTCTCCAGGGATCTTCCCAACCCAGGGATCAAACCCTGGTCTCCTGCATGGCAGGCGGATTCTTTACCATCGGGGCCACCAAGGAAGCCCCATCACGAGTCTTCTTTAAGTCTGCGGTGAGAGCTGATGTGCGGAGAGCACATCTAGGATGATGGGAAGAGCAGCTGAGAGAACGGATCCACTGACGTGACGGAGCACAGGAATGGGCTGATGAAGAGGGAGACAGAGACCACAGGTGAGGGGGACTCACCAGAGAGCCATGGATGACAGACTCACGGAGGGGCCATTCACCTGCAGTTCACTTTCTAAACTAATAAATGCAGTCAGCACCTCGCAGCACTAAGCATGAGGAATTGCAGCACTTAGCTGTAACACACAAGGGATTAAACCATATCACCCAGATTTAAAACGACGTTACTAATAGATCAATTTATCGACCATCACCAATCACAGATTATCTTTGTGTCTACAGAGGGCCATGAACACAGCAGTGAGTGTCACGGTCATTCTTGAGAACCCAGGGTTTAAAACAACTATGGTCTCAGAGTGGAAGCCAAAAACTCAGGAGTTCTAGTTCTCTGGTAAAGAACAGCACAGAGGGGGACTTAATGCAGAAGTGTGCGTATACCAAATGAAGGTCAGACAACACAAAAAAGTTTTCTTTGTACCAGTATGGCAAGAGAAAAAAGATAAAGAGAAAAAAAAAAAAAACTAAGGTCCAGCAGCACATAGTATAGACATGGCAACAACAGAAAGCCAAGGAGAGACAACAATATTTACATTTCAAGTAGAGATTAATTCAATAAAACATTTTCAGTATTAAAGTCTTTTACATTTTAATTACTGTGTAACTTTTATAATTTTATTGGGCTTTATAATTTTATAGGACTAAGAAGTATATACATTTGCATTAACACAGTTTTATGCATTAAACAATATTTTAACAAAAATAATTCAAGACAATATTGAGTCCAAAAGAATTATTTTTTTCCTTAAGGAAGTCCACATGTTACTCAAGGTAAAGAAACCCAGGCAATTAAGATACTGCACTTTTCTTGTGAACTCAATTTTTTCACTTGGGTATTCAGATGATTTTTTTAAACTATAGCAATAAAAAGATAATCTATGTTAGTGGATATAATCTGAACGTCTGTCAATCACTACTTATCTGGACAACCTGGCTTAAGAAGCAGTCAGACCATACATTTCTCTTTGTCAATTATCAACTGTGTAGAAAATCTACTCTTCTCTCACGTTAAGGACAAACCACACAGGCTGTAAGACTCCGCCCTGTGTAATACAGCGTTCACAATGACCAGGTGTGTTGACTGCAAAACAGTTGAGTCTTTGGACCCAAAAACATGACCGTAAGTACTATAACCAACTTTACATTTTAATGCAGGTGTCATGTCAAAACCTCACTTTACATTACATGGTTAATCTTCAGATTACTTGGTAAAGTTATCTACTGTTAAGTGCCTGTTAAAAAAAAAAAAACAAAAACTATTATATTAGATACAGGAAAACGATCCACTCAGTAGTTAGCAGTGTTTCCCCATAACTTTTGAACAATATGTAATTACTCAAGTGCAGTGAACAAACAATGCAAAGCTTCACTCTCAGTGTATTCAACAGTCAGCTTCTTTACTGCCCACAGGTTTCTGACTTCTGCTGGCTCCTCAATAATTAGCCCTCATTTGAAGGTGGAATATTAACTTCACTTTATAATATTTTAGCTGCCAAAACCTCAGACGTCAGCAGCTGTTCTTACAGAACAAAGACAAGATGAAGGAATTCACAGGAAATCTACATCCGGAGCGGAGGGGTCAGTGCCCAGTCCTGACACACTACCTGGTCAGTTACCACTGGAGGGAGGACAATTCCTGGACTCTAAGAAGTGAAATCCATCTGACTCTAATCGCCAACTTCATAAATGAACTTGAAGATAAAATCTTGTACGGATCTTCAGACTGCATGTGAAAATGAGATGGAGCAGACCTTTAGGGAATCTTTAGTGAGACTGTCCTATTAAAGACATAAACTCCATGGGCAATCTCTTCAGATCCAGTGATTTTTTTTTTTTTAATGACATACTCACTCCATGAGTTCCTCAAACTCCCTTACTTCACAGGATGATGGTTTTGACTTGTCATTTATTTTCTGTCATCAAACACCTTCAATACTTTTCTCTTCAGAAGATATTCGTGGTGTACCTTTTCTTTTCCATACTCTACTATACTTATAAAATAACCAACATTTTCAGTATGACCCATAATAACATTTCCATCTACAGTTTAATAACTTCAGAGGCATATTAATTTAGCATAAAAGACATTCTATTTCCATACACTTCCTGCTTTTCAATAAACACAGTACTGGGAAGGAGTTAACTGCTAATGCTCCTATCAATCCTGTAACATACTGTATCCACTGCTTTTCATAATGTTTCTATTTTTATATACAAAATATATACACTTCCCAAAATCTCAGGAACCGGACTCTTTTTGTGAATATAACCAAAAGCCAACCAAGTTGTTACTGGAAAATCATATTGGTACTTCATAGTTTTCTGGTAGAAAAGTGAAATCAGTACCTTTTAGATCCTTCCCAGCAATTAATTATACTATAATGCTACACATATGCATCTAAAAAATATAAAAGGAAATCTGGGGGGGAAAAATCCATTAAGTAACTCACTAATCCTGTAACTCATGGCACCAGATGGTATCACACATACTTCTGATATGAGAGCATGGCTGTGTGCCCATCAGAAAGAACACAACTTTGACCAAAGCCAACAATTCACAAGGCTCCTTCCAGAGCCCGCCTGCTCCGTCATGCCCACGTCACCACACGCCACATCTAGAATGGAAAATACATTGATATTTTCCAACTGTGTCCTCTAAATTTTCAAAACAACTGAATTTCATGTGTATTTATCAATAATAATCTATACTTAGTGGAAAGTATTTAAGTCAATGAATCGGTATTAAGTAATCCAGACTATAAACTATATGCAAGTCAAACCAATTCTCCACACACTTACTCAAAGTTGAAGTGATAAATTCCTTTAAAGAGATTATTTAAAATAATTTTTTCTATTTTATACCCAAAAGATCAAACACCACTGACTACCTGTAACAAAAGTTTATGTTCCAAAATTTTGAAAAGTCACACATAAACCTGCAACAACAAATGCCTTTAAAGTACTAGAAAAAATATTTTTAAAATAAGGGATTCTGAAAATTAGTAACTAAAACCATTCAAGAATAACACTGACCTAACAAGACAAACACTTTACTTTTGCAATTTTTATTAATATATGATCAACCCCGAGGGTCTTACCTGCTAGCCTTTCAAAGGCAATGCACACCTTGGGAGGGAAGAGAAGGGGAGGCCTTTACAACACTGGATGTGGGGAAATGAAAGACAAGAGGTCAAGGTGCCCAAGTGATCAGCCCACTAATGTGGAAACAACAAACAGCATTCAGGTGGTTACTGGCGCCCATGTAGGATAGGACACACTCTCCCTACGAAAGGGGCCACTACACACAAATCCAGACCATCAGGAACCACCATTCTCACACAGGATGTCAGTGGGATTCCACTTAATCTCAACCAGTTAAAATTTTTAAAGAATGTATGCCAAGGTAACAGTCCATTTCAAACCCGTTCTAACAAAGTACCCAGGCACTAGTATGTACGTATACATTCTCTATGTGTCACTTTAAACATCTTCGCTATTTAAAGTCAGACTGAAATTAGTAACTTTAGATATAGTGCTGCTAACTTTAATGTATTCTGGCCAAGAAAAGGTAGCTCAAAGGTAACTCTGAATGCACTTGATAAAAACACGTCAGTGGTTGTTTGAGAAATAAGTTCTTATTACACGACCACCTGTCTATTTTCTTCAGAAAGCACAACTCTTAAGGAAGGATTTTCAACAAAGTAGTACACCCAAGCTCTATGAGATGAGAAACAGTGACCCAAAGCCTCAAGTCACTGTGGTCAAAGCAGAGCACAGGTGAACTTTCAATTCAGAAATACACAGCTGCCAGAGTTAAGGTAAGTGGACAAAATTAATCCCAGTCAGTACTAAGAGCACTGGGGGCAGATACTATGAAGAAAACTAAAATGTATATTTGGATAATCTGTAATCTAAATTTTATAAAACACTGCTAGAACTCGGACATCTCTTTTAATAATATTTCTACTGAAATCAAGTTGAAAACATAATACCTGGGATTACTCCTAACAAGAAATTAAAGCCTATTAGGAAATCTGTACTCTGAAATACTCTGCAAATTCCGATTTGCAAGAAGTATACCATACGGGATAAATAATGAGAGGTGTGTATAGATGAACAGCTACAAGAATTCCAATTTTTGCAATCTCAGCAAGTTACTGTACACACACATCAATATAACAGAAATGGCACCGTTTCTGAAGACACATTCCACATTTTATTTACAATTTAAGACTAACTTTAATCTCCAAATCACATATCCATACACCTAATTCCTTTTTGATTTCATTTAAACGTAAATGCATGGTCTGTCCAACAAAGACTGTAAACAAATATTTACCACATCTGTTACATGGAACACACAGGAACAGCTTGTAACAGAAATTCATCCACCTCCCCCACAACATTTTTTATTATAAATACAGGTATCAAAACAATCCTGAACATATTTTTGATACTACTAGTAGTCAGCACCCATACCGCTTCAAAAATGAACACATTTTGTGACAATATTCATTGTACCTGCTACTTTAGACAATTTCAACTGAAGCTCTTTCTCTAAGCAAGATGATGGAGCACGCCACTCGAGTTTCCTTCTCGGCTTTCTCGTCAGAAACACACCTGCCTGCACAGCCAGCCGACACTTCTTGCTGTGCTCTCACCTGCAAACCTGAGCTCCAGTGAGGACTCCAGGTGCGTGCTTAAGTGGTGGTGCCTTAACAAGAAAAGACTGCTGAATTTTCTTCCTGTTACCTGAAAACATAATGGGTGTACATATATTAAATATATTCTTACAAATGTCCAGGTCATGTTTACCAGCTGGAATTATCTTACTTTAATGTGTGGGTATTTTGCATTGTGATATTTAATCAAGACATTAACATGAGTAGAAGGTTGCTGATTTAAGACAAGTTTGAGATCCACTAAAATTAATTGTTGTATGTTTGTCCTTCTGGTGGCTGTGGAAGCTTCATATTTTCTTTGGACATCATTAGACGTCTTAGCTCTTGAAGTACAACTTTAATGCTATATGAATTTTGCCATTTTGCTAACACTGGTATGCTTCGTGCATCCACCTGAAAGGAGGGGAAAATTACAGTTAACTACGAAGTTTAAAGTACTTGGGCACCAATTTACTAGATGTACTTTAATAAGAAGGGCTTTAAAAATCCACAGTCAGGCACTATTTTCACAAAAGCAAACATTATAAAACCACAGATCCACACAATACTTAGGGCCACAATCCAAGGCCTGGGCAGTTACTCACACCAGGGATCAGCAAATAGTGGTAACCCTGACTTCTGCTTTCAGATCCCACTCCAGCATGCTCTTTGCACTGTGTTGGACTCGTCTTCCACTGGGGGAGACGGACAGGCTGGGGCTACAGCCTCTTCAAAGCCTTAGCCACAGGTACATGCTGTCGCCTGGCCTATTTGGCAGCTCCCTGGAAACTTGCCCACTGAGGACCATCTATTCCCCGACCACCCCCTCTCTACCCTGGTACCTGTCAAAAATAACCAGTGTCCAATGTGTAACAGCAGAGACACAGACTACTATGTAGAAAATACACAGGTACCACAGATGTGTTGTACAGCACAGGGAAAGATAGCCATAATTTTGCAGTAATTTTAAATGGAGTATAGTTTATAAACTACTGAATCACTATACTGCACATCTGAAACAAATATAATATTGTAAATCAACTATACTTCAATAAAAAATACAATTTTTTTTTAATTAAAGAAAAAACTATTTTAATAGTTCTACTGCCTGAAGCAGCAGCAAGAGGGCAAGCAGGAAGGGGACCAAAGACGCCACAGGAAACGCTGGGAGAGGAGATGTCCAGTGAGGCTACAAAGTCCCACACACACCTGAGGGTCCAGGAGACACACACACGTGCAGTGCTGCACACAGGCTTCAAAGCCTCAGAAAGCTATAAACTCTCACCTATGGCTGACCCTGATCAACATACAGACATTTTGATTATGCACTATAACCAAGTAGAATTTACCCAGGAAGTGCAAGGTTGGCTCAACATACAAAGATCAGTGTGACACACCATATTAACAGAAAAACCCACCACTATCTCCACAGACACACAACAGCTTCTGACAAAATCCAACACCTTTCATAATAAAAATACTCAACTAACTAGGATTATCAACCCAATAAACAGCTTCCACTCGCTTTTCTGTTGTTTTAATGTTCTCCTAACTATAAACTTACAGGTTACGTAAAAATAAAATAACAACTTTAACTTACCATTCCACTGGAATTATTTATTCCATTCATATTAATTTTGGTTACAAATCTAACTGATGGAGGAGCTTCTGGGTATTTAGGTCCACATTCTACTTTCAAGCTATATATTCTGTTCTCATAATTTGTCTGGAAGGCAGAAATAATAACAATATTCAAGCGCTAATAAACTGGAAAAGCACAAGATAAATGTACTTAATATTGCCATGTGTGTGATCAAGAATTTACTTTTCAACAAATTTATTTTATCTATATGGTTAGCAAAAATACAGTTAGTGTGCAATTAAAACAAGAAAATAAAACATAAATGAAAGTGAAAAATTTAATACCTGATGATTCTTGTATAAATCTGGAAAAAAAGAAGCTGACCATCTATGGATCTCAGTCACCTCAACAGATCCATGGCTTTCTCTCTCATAGTAAGAGATCTCCCCAGTGGAGGTGGATCTCGGGTGTTAATAACCATGGTTTAAAATGTATACAACAATCTTGTTCATATATTAATAAATGTTTCAGTATTTTAAAAAAGTAAGCAGCTATATAAAACTCATCTAAGTTTAACAGCAAGCATATATTAACAGTACGCCCAGGACCCGGAGAGGCTTAAAAAGAACTAAAAAGGCCAAGGAGACACCTGTCTGTCGCTCTCCACTCACATGCATACCATCCTCTCTAGTACTTGCAGTAAAAGAACAATAATGAGGTAACCAACAAGGGCCCCACTGTACAGCACAGGGAACTATACTCAGTATTTTGTGATAATCTTTAAGGGAAAACAATCTGAAATAAAAATAGACATATAGGTAGATAAAACTGAATCACTCTGCTGTACACCTGAAACTAAGACAACACTGTAAATCAACTACAAGAAAAAGAAAACAAAAAAAGCCCCTGAAAAATCTCATACTCTTAAAAATACTCAAAGTACATGGAAACAATCAGAATTCTCATACTTTGCTAGGAGTAGGGAACGGTATAACTATTACGGAAAAAATATGGGATTTTTTTCCCATGCATTTCACTACACACATTCAACTCCCCTTCCCTAACTCCCCTGCTGCTACTGCTGCTAAGTCACTTCAGTCGTGTCCGACTCTGTGCAACCCCATAGACAGCAGCCCACCAGGCTCTGCCGTTCCTGGAACACTGGAGTGGGTTGCCATTTCCTTCTCCAATGCATGAAAGTGAAGCCGCTCAGTCGTGTCCGACTCTTAGCGACTCCATGGACTGCAGCCTACCAGGCTCCTCCATCCATGGGATTTTCCAAGCAAGAGTACTGGAGTGGGGTGCCCTTGCCTTCTCCGTGTAACTCCCCTACTATGCAGCAATTCCAACCCTAGGCATTTTTGATCCAAGAGAAATGGAAACAAACCTACGTTCACAAGATGACCTGTAATCACAGCAGCTTTATTTGCAATAACCAGAGAGAACCATGATCAGAGGACAAGCACACTGCCGCATATCCCCACCATAATAAAAAGAAACAAACCACTATGCAGCGCATGAATGAAACAACGCAGGTGAGCCTGAGGGGCACCAGTCAAAAGGAGCAGGCCTCTCAGTACACACACTACATGATTCCACTTGCATGTTCTATGATGGGCAAAATACTCTAGGGCATAGAAGTAGTAACTGGGTCAGGTCTGGGGTCGAGGAAGGGCAAGGCACTCTCTAGGGTGACAGAAATGGTCTGTATCTCGACACAGGTGCAGGTAACAAGATATACCTTTTGAAAGTCACAGTAAGACCTATGCATTTAACTACATGCAAATTATAAAAGTTTTTAAGTTAAAAAAACAAACTCTAAACTAACCTACAATGCTTAAAACTAAACATCCTAACTTTTGATACCCTGGATTAATTTCATCATCACTGGATTTTAAATTAACAGCCAATCCTTTCTGTTACCTAACAAAAGAGTAGAGAAGAGAGTAATAAGTAAAAGGAACTACTATTTACGAACTATATACTAGAGTCAGATACTCTCCTATTGCCTAATTATTAATTTAATTCTCAAAATTTCTAAAGTGATACGGTACTGCACTTACATAAAAGTAAACCTGGAAAAGTTACTAAATCTCTAATGCTAAAAATTTAACAAATGTGGAAAAACAAAACTGGATTTATTTAAATCCAAATAAATAATAGAATAATATAAAGCAACCAGGGATCTTAATAACATAAAAAAACAAGAAACAACTAACCAAGCAACAGAATGTTAAGGCAGCAATTTTCACATTACCCTAAAGCTGGGACAAAACTGTTCTAAATCTGGTACCCGGCAAAGAAAAAACAACCAAGATGAGATGCCAGCTCCTGCAAGTTTAATTAAAAGGCAGCTGAATGAATGCTGAGACCACAACCCCTCACCCAGCCCCCCAGCTCAGCGAGGGGGGCTGAAGCCTGACTGGAAGACAGAGTCCACTCAGGCTGCGCCCTCCTGCACAAGAAGGGGAAGGGGCTCCAAGTCGACCAACACAGAAAGCGGCAGGAGGCACACCTGTCTCTGAAACCCTGCCAGCTGGCCCACCCCCACGTTACCCTACAACAGCCAAGCCCCCAGTGGGCACAGCCGGACACAGGGGCTTCCTGTGGCTCAGTGACACCAGGGAACAGCCAGTGCGGGGCTCCTGCGGATGACCCGAACCGGGAGAGCAGTATCTGCAAACTAGATTATGGGGCTGAGGGTCTTACTTCACACAAACTCCAATACTCTTCAAGTTCTCTCAGAGGAACAAATGTGAGAAAAATCAAATCTAAGTAATTTCAGGACTTTCTGGTGGCTCAGTGGTAAAGAATCTGCTTGCCAATGCAGAAGACGTGGGTTTGAGCCCTGATCCGGGAAGATCCCACATGCCACAGAGCAACTAAATTCGTGCGCCGCAACTATTGAGCCTACGTGCTGCAACCACTGACTCCTAGAGCCGTGCTCCACAAGAGAAGTCGCTGCAATGAGAAGCCCGAGCACCAGAGCTAGAACGGAGCCGCCACTCTCCACAACGAGAAAAGCCGATGCAGCTGTGAAGATCCAGCACAGCCAAAAATAAATAATTAAAAAAGGAAAAATCTAAGTAATTCTGAAAACATACTCTACTCAGTTCAGACTGTCCAATCTTCAAGTTATTCATTAAGTAAGAATGCTCAAAAGTTATAAGCACTTACTTTTACCAAACAGACCATGGTGATACTGTTCACAGGTAGTAAAACATCCAGGTTTTCATTACAAATACTGAGTTATAAAACAACATTTTTAACCATCAGCATTTTATTTCCTTCCTTACATGTCTAATGGAAAAATCAGAGCAGTGGAGGAAGAGGGAACTTGTTAGTTTAGCAGAGTACATGAATTCTACAAAGGAATACCAGAAAATGGTAAACAAACATTTGTCGGAAGTTATCAATGCTAACTACCTGACCATTCTTCTTTCATAAAAATCAAAAAAATCTAAATTCTACCCAACAGCAAAACAGTTGAAAAAGTCCCATTACAGGTAGCAACCAATACACAAAACCAAAGACTAAAAAGAAACTTCAAATTTGCGTTCTTTCTAACAAAGACAAAGGTCATACAAAACGTATTTAAAAGACTTGCTGCAGGGCATGCCGCAAATGGGGCCTCTGAGTGAAGAATGCAAGGTACAAAAAAATTTTCCCAATCTAAAAAAGATTTTGAGTAAAAATAAAAAGTCATGAACTTGAGAAAGACCTAAAAATAAAACAATAGGTCTGTGGCCAACAACACTAGGAAACATGCAAGAATCAGCCTTTCTGACATATTTCACAGGTGAAGACATCGAAGCCAGAACATTTCCAAGGCCAATCAACTGTCACTGGCCAACAGCAACGTGCACTCAACACAAACCAGTTTAGGAACCCTGCTGATACACACGGCCGGTTAGCAGCGTGTTACATACAGCACATTGTTCGCTCTTCCCAAATACCCCTCCGCTCCGTGCCTCACCTTTTCTCCTCTCTATCTGGAATGCTCTCCATCCCCATCATCACCTTCTGAAATCCTACCAGCCAGTCCTTTAGGTATTCCAAAGGCAACTTCCTCCACTGTCCAGCCTTCCTCAATTATTCCAGCTAGAAGAGACATATTCTACAGTCCCACAGTGAACTCACTCTGCCACATTTGGTCTGTCGTCTGCATTCATGCCTTCTCCTCTACTGAATTGCAAACACTTTGACAGCAATGATCACACCAGTCTTCGCCCCCACTCCTCCAGAAAATCCAGCATCAACAAATGTACAAAAATAAGTAAAAAGTGAGGAACTCTTTCAGTTAAAGTTATCTTAACTATTTACTTTAATATTAATAACATAAAAAATGCATACTCAAAAGTTACAATAAATATTCATAGGAAATAAATGTAATGTATGCACTGACCCGTGGTGGCCCAATGATCATGCCTGTCCACCTTGTGAGTGTCATGTCTTCATCATCTTCCAGGCCCCAGCTGACCGTACCGTCGCCTACTCCTTTCTGTCCTTCTTCAAGTTCTTCCAACAAACGAAAATTACGAGGAACTTTAACGCCTATACAAAAGGAAGCCAAAGTAGCTCATAATTATAAGGGCTACACACAGTCAAATTCAGCTTTTCCCAAATTAATTGTTAAAAATTATTTACTAAAAAGGCAACATTCTCTAAAAAGTCTTCTGCCCCAGGAAATGCTGAATCTAATAATAAGTCTTCAAAATGAAAAAGCTACAGCTAGCATTGTTCCAAACATAACAGCAGCACAGAACATGTATCTCAACACCTAACCAGTTTTACAGTGACATAAATCAATCACAAGGGAATCATTACAAGTGATTGTTTTCCCATAATTGAGATTTCTGCCAAGAACAATGCATCAGGTAAACAGGCATGACCAGAAAGTGTCATAAAAGTGTCACTGCATTAGCACATACTCTCCAGTGATCTGTAAAAAAGAGAACTACATCCCATTTGTAAAAAGGCACCAAGAGGCACTACTTTCTAGAATGCTGACCCCACCCTGGGTCCTCAACCAGTGTGCTGGCTGCCTAATAACCACAGTGTCCTGCCTCCCCTGTGAGCAGGTCCGACGATGGAGAGCCAGTCTCCTGGTGGCTAATTTCCTATGACATGTCCGTCCCACCCTGGCCCAACCCAGCGACACTTTTACAGCCCTTCTCACATCTCCACTTCTGAACCCTTTAGACCTCATCTATTTCTCAAATCTTAATAAAAAAATTTCCCCTCTGCCCAGAACTCCAGCCTTTCACAGTCCCCACCACCTCATTCTCACTGAACCCGGTTTTGCCACCATCACCACCCTGACCTCCAACCCCTGGAACCAGCAGGGCTGGTGATACAGCATGTGACTTGATCACAGCCTCTCTCAGGATCACTGGCCTGGCCTCTCCGGAGGATAGACCCTGTGGTCTTGCGAGCTCTCTACAGCACCCAGCCTGAAACACTTCCCAGCCCCACTGCGCAAGTTCTGAGAAAAACCAAGACCCTTCCGCTGGCTCTGGAGCACTGCCTCCCTCCTTCCCTTCCCACTCTAAAAAGCAAGCACACACATAATTGCAAGGCAGGAAAAAACGGTGACATCTCTTTTAAGGAGACTGTCATTCTGCATAACTTATCTCTCCTGCTGAAACTAAAACACCTCTTTCAGGGTTTCCCTGGTAGCTCAGTGGTAGAGAATCCGCCTGCCAATGCAACAGACACGGGTTCAATCCCAGTCCAGGAGGATCCCACATGCCGCAGAGCAACTAAAACATCTCTTTCAGTTACTAATTCATAGTAGTCCTTCCGGACAAATAATGAAAAGCCAATAAATATTGTAACTTAGAAATAGTAGCCATTTTATGTACTGTGCTTCAGAAAAAGCACTTTAAAATTTTGGGCCACAGAAACATGGATATGACAAAAACCACAAAACAAGAGTAAGCATTATTACAACTATAATAACTATTAATAACCATTTGCTTAGCGTACCCTCTACACTAAATAAACTATCCCATTGGATCCTAAAAGCACCCATTTTACAGTTGTCGAAAGTAGGAGTTTGAAGGAGTTAAGTGACCTACTCAAGGTCACACGGTTTTAAGTGGCAGCCGTTGCTGTTGTACTAAGTCATGTCAGCCCCAGTATTAAAGCCCACTTTCCAGACCGACGTCACTCTCAAGCATTAGGCTCTCCAGGCAGCACCGTGGGCACAGACCAGGCCTCCGACGGCCGCAGCCGCACCCAGTGCTGCTGCCGCTCGGGCAGGGCCCCTGCAGTGTCCTCACCTATACAAGGGGAACTGCCACGGTCTCTACTCCACAGAGCCACTGTAAGGTGATCAATCTCAAACAGGATAAACGATGACTCTCATCATTTTAGCGTTCATGTTAACAAAAATTACACAAAGCTTCCATTCACCTTGACCTACGTTTTGTGAGAATTCAAGCTCTCTGCAGTCCTGAAGAATGACCTAGAAGGGGTCCCTGAGCCGAGAGTTTCTATGCACTCACACTGTGCCTGAGCTGCTCTTTAAAGGAATATGAAAGGAGCCTGATCACCCTCACCATCTATGAAATCATTCCCCAAGAAAAATTCTCAATTTATGTGTAATTTCCTTTCCTCCTTTTCAAAAACAATTCAGTCAGGAGAGCTTTATAAGCATCCAAAACTACAAAGTAAAAAATGTAAAGATGTTTCTTTTTATGTAAGTGCCATAAAAGCAATAAACTGAGTGACTGCTAAACTTCTCACCATTTCTCAAAGCAGCATTTTGGGAAAATAGTTCTAAGATTACCAGCAATGTTAACATTTAAAGGGTTACAGCAGCTAAGGTTGTTCTGTTTTGTTTTTTTTTTTTTAAGTATAAGACTCAAACAAATATCAGTAAGCTCTATTTTCAAACTGAGGCCTGGAGTACTCTGGCTTCATTTCACGCACCAATGTCTGTAAAGAGAACACACCACAAGGTGGGGCTGTGGGGCTGTGAATGCTGCAGCGGGTGCATAAGCTGCCCTCTGATCGCTGGCTGGCTCTCAGCCCTTTCCTGTTACTTCCACTTGCCTTTATCCTGTGTGTGTCTATGCGTGCCTGGTGATGGTACTATTCTTATTTAATAGTTTTAAATATTTTAAGCCCTTAGTCTAAGATCTTCATTAAAGGGAATAACAAAACAGCCCATATACATGATATGAGTTCCAAAGGTCAACCTCTTAGCCAGAACTCTCACTGCCTGGGAAAACAAGAACTAAACCCTAAAGACCATCCGCCAG
Organism: Ovis aries; assembly: GCF_016772045.2. Classification (NCBI taxonomy): domain Eukaryota; kingdom Metazoa; phylum Chordata; class Mammalia; order Artiodactyla; family Bovidae; genus Ovis; species Ovis aries. Next base: position 32,623,316 of record NC_056062.1, on the reverse strand, counting down.
ACTGACAAATGTTATCTCTGGCAACGCCTGGTTTGACAAAGATATGGAGATGAAGGCTCTTCCACTGCTGAAGCTGGAATACACTGGCACAACTACTTCAGGAGGAAACTGGTAACATTTACAGAAATGCTGGCACTGGGCTAGAGAAAGGCAGGAACACTCACGTACTATGATTTCTAACCGTGAAAATTTAGAAACAACCCAGACATAACATAGCATAACCCATGACACAATGCTACTGCAATTAAAATGAAAGAATCAGAGCTACAAGTATCAATTAATGCTGAAATTTTAAAACACATTGTTTAATGAGTGCACGGTTTCAGGTTTACGGCTGTACAACAAAGTGAATATGTAATATTGCTGAACTGTACAGAGGAAGTTAAGACAGTACACTGTCTATTACATACACTTTACCAAAATCACAAAGAGAAATAAAAAAGCTATGTATCAATAGATCTTTATACTGTTCTGAATACATACACATCTAGCAAGAGTATAAAAATACTTGTGGAACAGACTCCAAAATCAGAACACTGATCACCTCTGGGCAAAGAAGTCGCCTAGTACTTGGAAGGGTGCAGGTAACGTCTTGTTTCTCCAAAAAACAAAACAATCTGAAGCAAGAAAAATTTATTACCATTTGGGAGAGCTGGGGGTGGGGGTGTGGGGGGGTAACATGTATATTCATGCATTTTCTTGTGTTTTAAATCTTTTGTCTCAACAGAAAAGGAGAAACAGTATCCAAAAAAGGAGAGAGGGAACTGCAGGCAATGTTTGGGGACAGCAGTTGAGGATAAATGAGCAAAGAGCCAGAAACTGTCAGGAGGGACAGGTGTGCTTGCAAATTCAGACTTAACCTGTGGTGACAAGGACCCAGGGAGGGACTGAAGCCCAGACTTGAAGGACGGGGAGGTGGGATACAGTATCAGCTGTGATGAAAGAGTAATCAGGGAAAAAACACCACACGCCTCCACTAAGGAAAATGTGGTACATTTTATTGTAGTTCTGTGATTTTGTCATCTGACAACCAAAACTAAACATCGAGTACGAGCTAGGAACTGTGCTAGGCCAACGGGATCTGACACTGACGGCCCTGCCTTCATGGAGTGCACAGCACACCAGGGCAGCAGGACAAGAAAAACAAGGGGAGGAGCAGCAAGACGACCGCGGCGGCGGGCACGCTCCATAAGGCAGTGGATCTGCTCTGCCACAAAAGCAGACAGCTGCGTACTTTGACATCAACTACGGAGCTAAAACTCACAGGTGATGACGTCCAACCTTTGCCCACTCCACCCCAGCTCAATGATCGACGTGTGCAAGCCTCCTTCTGGAAGGAGTCCACTGGACTGGGCAGAAAGGAGAACTCCTGTCCCTGGTCTCTGCCCCCCACCTCTATCCTCGGGTTCAGAATCCCTGCAGAACCACAGTATTCCCAAAGCTCCTCCCAGGTTTAGGACCCTTGAATTTCATTTGAAGGAGTTTCAAAACAAGAGACATGACTCGAAGAAGTTGAAAAAACACAAATGCAAAGGGGGAAAAATAATAAATATAAGGTGTAAAAATTTTAAAGAGTGAAAGTTGCTCAGTTGTGTCTGACTCCTTGCAACCCCATGGACTATACAGTTCATGTAATTCTCTAGGCAAGAATACTGGAGTGGGTAGCCTTTCCATTCTACAGGGGATCTTCCCAACCCAGGATCAAACAAACCCAGGCCTCTTGCATTGCAGACAGATATTTTTACCAGCTGAGCCATAAGGGAAGCCTAAGATTACTGGAGTGGGTAGCCTATCCCTTCTCCAGTGGATCGTCCCGACCCAGGAAGTGAACTGGGGTCTCCTGCATTGCAGGCGGATTCCTTACCAACTGAGCTATAAGGGAAAAATTTTAAGTTGATTTTTAAACAACTAAAACCCTATGTCAATAACCAGTTCCACTAGTAAGTGGATAATATATTTCACAGGTGTGAAACACAAATGATAATTAACAAAAATATGCAGATAAAAAATATTATTATTAAACTCCGATCAAAAAATAAAATTAACACCATGGTAAACACAATGCTGACAAAACAGTGGAAAAACTATTTATCCACCTCAACACATCACTGAAAACTGAATACACTTTGCTGAAGAGGTAAACTGACAAACCATCACAAGAATTTTTAAATATTCATGTGCATTGACTTAAAATCCCACTGAGTGAAATTCGCCCCCAAGAGCAAAGCACAAGGAGGCAGGCAGCCTCCAGCACAGAGTCAGCTGCGAGCAGTGCTTCTCAGGCTGTAGGCTGGGCCCCTCCCAGCCCCCTGACTCTGAGCTGGCCTTGCCACTTGTTCTGGCAGAATGCGACACTGGTGTGGTTCTGGGGCCAGCCTTGTTAGAGCCCTGATACCTTCTGTTTGGTCTCTCTGAAGCCAACCACCATTTAAGTTCTGACTCCCAGACACTACTGGGATGCAAGTAAGTCCAAACAAGACGCCTAGACTGACCACATGGATGAGAAACAAGGTCCTGGGCAAAAGGCCAAGCCCGTCGTCAGGCGAAGGGAGACAACCAGGCCCAGTCAGTCAACCCCCAAATCGTAAGAATAAATCTCTGTCTGAAGCCATATATCCATTTAAGATATTAAAATTTGTCTTAGAATTGATGAACTAATGGCACCCCACTCCAGTACTCTTGCCTGGAAAGTCCCATGGATGGAGGAGCCTGGTGGGCTGCAGTCCATGGGGTTGCTAGGAGTCAGACAGGACTAAGTGACTTCACTTTCACTTTTCACTTTCATGCATTGGAGAAGGAAATGGCAACCCACTACAGTACTCTTGCCTGGAAAGTCCCAGGGATGGCGGAGCCTGGTGGGCTGCCGTCTACGGGGTCGCACAGAGTCGGACATGACTGAAGTGACTTAGCAGCAGCAGTAAATAATAAATCTGAAAAAATTTCAACTCAATGGTGTACCTGTGAAGCATCTGAATTTACCTTCAATCACTAGGAAGACAGACCTCTGCATCACAGGGTTTGTGAAGTACCTGGAACCAAGGTGTGGAGGCTGCGCAACATACAGCAGACGGTGAATGACGCTACTGGTACAGGTTACAGCCAAAACCACTCTGCCCCCAGCCACTCCCCAAATTCTGGACCTCTTCTTACATCCCATGTGCGATATACTAACTCAGGGAAGGAAGAAAACAAGCAGCTTCGTGTGTTTATTTAATGAATGTACCCGAACACAAAATATCCTTAGTACTGTTCATTTCAGAAAAGTAAGCTCAAAACAAAATTTACGAGTAGAACATTATAATACACTAAGGAGGAAAGCTAGATTTTCCTTGAGTCATTTGTTTTCTCATCATTAAATCACTTACATAGAAACTGGACCGTAAGTAATGCCGAGACTACCAGAGGCGCTCAATAAACCTGGGATGCGTTTCCGGCAGATGCTTACTGTCCACCTCTCTGTCTACACTTAAGGGCCTGTCCTGTAAGTGCTGCTGGTGGAGGACACAGACTCCTTTGCCTAGCATCTTGGCAGAGATGGCAAGCGAGGACGAGCACGGAAGCAGACGCATTCAAATGCAGTAAGCTGTCCCAAAAGATTTGCTCGAACACACTATTGGTATCTCCGTGCGACAGACAAGCCAGTGAGAACAGAGTGACTCAACGTTCTCCAAGAGAGCTGACAGCACCGTTTACTTCAGGGCTAAGGAGGAATGCCTCCCTCAGAAGAAACGGGGGTGGAGGGTGGTCAGGGCGCCTTTGGTCCCTCGCTAGCAGGGACTTCTAAGGGGATCGAGGGCCGGCACACTCTCCCCTGACAGAGACCACTTCCAGGAGCACAACTGCTCGCCTGGGACTCCTGGGAGCTGCAGCTAGAAACAAAGGAGCGATCCTGCCAAGTCGTTGCCGGTAGGTAAACACTTCAGAAAATTAAAAACTTCTCAATAACTTACGTATATCCTCTCAGGAAACAACCACTTGTATCAATACTGGTTAGTCAACCATAACTGATAATTGAGGGAGCAGGTGACACTACCACGAGAAACAAACAGTAAACCAAGCTCTGCGCTGTTGGTCCTTTTCAACAGCATTCCAGTCACTAGGCAGAAAAAAATCTTTGCATGATTATATACTAACAAAGAATAAACTGCTTGGAGCATGCCTGTTACCTGGCTATATTTCTCTTTAATGTAACCTTAAACCTCACACCTGGCAAGGCAGGGTTTAGACTCCTGCCCTCTGTCAGATGGTAATCATGTACAGTAATCACAACCAGACCATCACTGAGAACTCACATATATCAACATTATGTTTTTAAAACAGAGTCAAACAATGAAGCACATATCAAATGCCAGACTTCCCATCTTAATAAAGTAGAAAAAAATAAATTGGACTTTATCAAAATTTACAACGCTGGGGTTTCAAAGGACACCATCAAGAAGGTAAAAGAAAATACAAACACATAGCTATGGAACTTGTATCCAGAGTATAGAAAGAACTTTTACTACTCAACAATAAAAAGACAGTTAACACAATTTTTTAAACATGGATAAGCCAGAAATAAGCCCACACTTGCATGAGCAATTAATCTACAAGGGAGACAAGAATATACAAAGAAGCAAAGACACTGACTTCAACAAATGGTGCTGGAGAACTGGACAGCAATATGGCCACGAATCATACTAGACTACTCCCTCATACCATCTACAGAAACACACTCAAAACTGATCAAAGACTTAAACCTAAGACCTGATGCCTTAAAACTCCTAGAAGATACAGGGGGCACGCTCTCTGACATCAGTTTTAGCAATAATTTTCTGGATCTGTCTACTCAGGCAAGGGGGAAAAAAAGCAAAAATAAACAAAATGAGACTACATCAACTAAAAGCTTCTGCAGAGCAAACAAAATTATCAACAAAAGAAAAAGGAAGTTTATGGAATGGAAGAAGACATTTGCAAACACTGAAATCTGACAAGCAGTTAACACCCCAAATATACAAAGAACTCATACAATTCAACATTAAAAACAAACAAGAAAATTGGATTTTAAAAAGTGGGCAGAGGATTTGAATAGGACATTTTCCCAAAGACACATAGATGGCCAACAAGCACATGAAAAGATGATGCTCAACGTCACTAGTCATCTGGGAAATGCAAATGAAAACCACAATGAGACACCACCTCACACCCATCAGAATGCCTGTCATCACAAAGACAACAAATAACAAGTCAGCAAGAATGTGGAGAAAAGGGAACCCTTGTGTACTGCTCATGGGAATGTAAATTGGTGCAGCCACCATGCAAAACAGTATACAGCTTCCTCAAAAAATTAAAAATACAACTACCATACAATTTAACAATACTACTCCTGGGTATTTAATGGACGAGAACAAAAACACTATTTTAAAAAGATACATACATCTTTATGTTTATTGCAGCATCATGTACAATAGCCAAGATGTGGAAGCAACCTAAGTTCCCATCAACACATGAATGACTGAATAAAATGTGGCAGGCATGCACATACACCACAACACTGCTGCTGCTGCTAAGCTGCTTCAGTTGTGCCCAACTCTTCGCAACCCCATGGACTGCAGCCTACCAGGCTCCTCCATCCATGGGATCTTCTAGGCAAGAGTACTGGAGTGGGCTGCCATTGCCTTCTCCAACACCACAACACTACTCAGCCATAAAAAAGAATGAAATCTTGCCATTGCAACATGGATGGACCTACATAGTATCATGCTACGTGAAATAAGCTTCTCCAAGTGAGGCTTCAACAGTATAATTAGAACCGGACATGGAAAAACACACTGGTTCCAAATTGGGAAAGAAGTATGTTAAGGCTGTATGTTGTCACCCTGCTTATTTAACTTAAATGCAGAGTACATAATGCAAAATCCTGCACTGGGTGAAGCACAAGCTGGACTCAAGACTGCGGGAGAAATATCAATAACCTCAGATATGCAGATAATACCACCCTTATGGCAAAAAGCAAAGAAGAACTAAAGAGCCTCTTGATGAAAGTGAAAGAGGACAGTGAAAAGCTGGCTTAAAGTTCAACATTCAGAAAATGAAGATCATGGCGTGTGGTCTCATCACTTCATGGCAAATAGATGGGGAAACAGTGGAAAACACTGCAGATGGTGACCGCAGCCATGAAATTAAAAGACGCTTGCTCCTTGGGAGAAAAGCTATGACCAACTCAGACAGCATATTAAAAAGCAGAGACATTACGTTGCCAACAAAGGTCCGCCTGGTCAAAGCTATGGTTTTTCCAGTGGTCATGTATGGATGTGAGAGGTGGACTATAAAGAAAGCTGAGTGCCGAAGAACTGATGCTTCTGAACTGTGGTGTTGGAGAAGACTCTTGAGAGTCCCTTGGACTGCAAGGAGATCAAATCAGTCAATCCTATAGGAAATCAGTCCTGAATATTCATTGGAAGGACTGATGCTGAAGCTGAAGCTCCAATCTTTGGCCACCTGATGCAAAGAACTGACTCAGTGGAAAAGACCCTGATCCTGGGGAAGATTGAAGGCAGGAGGAGAAGGGAACAACAGAAGATGAGATGGTTGGGTGGCATCACCAACTTGATGGACAGGAGTTTGAGCAAGCTCCAGGAGCTGGTGATGGACAGGGAAGCCTGGTGTGCTGCAGTCCATGGGGTCGCAAAGAGTCAGACATGACTGAGCAACTGAACTGACTGAAGTGAAATAAGCCACACAGAAAAAGACAGATGCTGTATGATTTCATTTATATGCAGCAACTGAAAGCTTACAGAATACAGTGTGATACAGAAGCGGCACCAAAAAAGCTGAAATCAAGAAACTAGTTTGGAATCAACATCGAGCTAAATAATCTTGGGAAACTCACTTTATATCTATATATTCACTGTTCATCTATAAAATGAACTTAGCTAGAGCCTAGATGATTCATAATGTACTTTCCACGAGAACTATTATTCCAGTGTATGTAAGCACCTATAAAAAGCCCTAAGAATTTCTCCCCTTCTGTGGTCTGAAATTTTGCTGAGTTACAACTTAAACTGAAAATAACATCCACTTTAACACAAATCAGCGGAGCCCTTGTAAACAAGAACACACTCCCAAATCCAGTCTTGCAGTGCCATCTCACAGTATCTGAAACATCTTATAAATATACTGGCTCTTTTCTAACAGTCAATTACTTTTAAAACAAACTTTTAAATGAAAACTTTTAAAACTTTTAAATGAAACTGGGTTTCATTCCATTTATTCTATCAATTTTGAAGCTTTGTGTCAAAAAGCTCCCCAAATACTTGCTAAATGGATGTCTCCACATATGGGCAATCTCTGCTTTTCATGGTTTCCATATGGGTGACTTTTAGTTACCAGGATTTAAATGCCAATCCCCCAACAAGAGGGTTTGGACTCCAGTCTCCAGGGCACACACACTGTGAGTAAACGCACAGAGTATACACGGCTGCTACTCTCTGTCCACAAGTCACTATGTGAGTAACTGCTGAGCAATCCCGACCAGCGGCCACACGCCACATCTCTCAGTCTGCAGGTGGTGGTTCACCACATGGCTTACTCAATTCACAGACAACAAAGCCTGTAGTAGAGCTGCCTCCTTGCGATTAAATTTTTGAATCACACATACTAAATATACTAACAAATTTCTATTCTGTAGAGTCATGCCCTATGAAATTATCTTGATTCCCAGAGGTGACTGTCTCTTGGGAAAGGGAAACCTAGCCAGTGGAGTCTCCACCACGGCCCTACTTCTGTCCATGAGAAGCACTAGACAGTGTGAGACAGGAACCTGCAGAGAGAAGAGAAGTATGAAAGCCACTCTCAAGTCTCAAAGGAAGTAAGATTCTTCATTTCAGGACTATTCCAAATTCACAATTCCAGACTGAGTAAGACACCTGAATTCTGATCTGGACTCTATTGCTAACCAACTGTGTAAAAGCTTATACTTCCTTAGGCCTCAGTCTTCTCAACTGCAAAACTAGAGAACCAAGTGGTATGGCAAAGTATTTTCCAGTTTAAAGGGCTCAGTCTAATTAGTACCAAGTCGCTTCAGTCATGTCTGACTCTGTGTGATCCTATGAATTGTAGCCTGCCAGGCTCCTCTGTCCATGGGATTCTCCAGGCAAGAATACTAGAATGGGTTGCCATGCCCTCCTCTAGGGATTCTTCCAGACCCAGGGATCGAACCTAAGTCTCTTATGTCTCCTGCACTGACAGGCAGAATCTCTACCACTAGCACCCCCCTAGAAGTCCCAAGTCTAATTAAAATTCTTCCCAATTTTTCTTCTTAGTAACAGCAAGTGTAAAAGCATATGACTTAAATAATACATGTTAAAATAAAATGCTTTAAATAAGATATAAAAAAAAATCTGTTGGGTGTTTTTTTCTTTCTGGCCAGTCAAACAGTTATTTTTACATTAATTTGGCTTAAATAAAAAACATGTACAGCACATCCATCTAGCTCATCTATTTTAAATTTCAAGCTTTATCATATTTATTTCACAAACAGGTACTGTTTCCCTCCCTTGCTACCAAGAAGCAAGCAATACCAAGGTATAACTAAGCGAAAACGTAATTTAAAAATAGTTATTTACAAAACATAACCTAAAACTGCTTCTGCACTCCTCTCTCTCCATGCTGGATAATACTGTCAAGCTTACAAAACACAGAAGAGGAATAAATGTGATATTGACCAAGGCAATTTTCAGCAACAATGTCAAAACAAGTTTCAGGGTCTAAGAAAACATCCATTAACAGTCTAACAGTTATTCTTCTAAATTATGCTAAGATTTCAAAACTCATAAACATAAAATCAGTGTAAATGTAAGAACTAGAATGCTGAAATATAAACTATAAAACTCAAGCTTCAGATGTACAACAAAATACGCTAATAACCTCTCTGCAACTTCTTTATAACTCATATCAACTTCCAAAAATGACTTAAATGTTGTTATCAAGAAGTATCTGCCATTAATATAACCTAATTATTGGTTTTTTTCAAAATATTTCCAAACTCTTTCATATGTAAAATGGTACAGGGGAAAAAACTGTGTTTAAAAAATGAAATCTACAAAATGAAAACTATCAAGTTAAAATATACCATTTTATTACTAATTTTTCAAGAACCTAAAGATAGGATGCACAAGTCTTAAAAAAGACATGGCCCCATGCATGAGCACACTCGATTTCAAACAGCAAGGACAACAGCAGTCTCAACACTAAAACGTCACTTTTTAAATCACCTATGCTTTACCTCTTAGGTCTGACCCTAAGCGTGAAATAGTTCCGCAATGCTAAAATCGTTAAACAGCTTATCCTGACACCTGCAAGGAACAGAGACACAAAAGACGCAATTTTTCATTAAAAGGTAGCTAGAAAGGTACTACCTCGAAAGTACCAATCGCAACATACAATGAAGTATTCCACTTAACGAAAATTCGTGCAATGATGGCAAGAAATACAAAACCACACTGTTCTCTAGTCAGGTTTCAATAACGATCAGAAAAACGAAAGACCACACGTACTAAGGTTTTAGGTTAATACAGCTTTCAACATTTTTAAACAGTCAAATTTCTAAAACCTCAGTGTTAACATCTAATTTCAAAATCTGTGCTTACAGGAACCCAAAATTGTATTCAATAGGAGAGAAGAGTTGAAAAGCTAATCTAAGAAGTCGTTTTTTCAATGAGCGTTCACCTCGCTCGTTGCTTTTACTTGGCACCGCAGTTATCCACTCAAGGGAGACAGACCACACGCATTCAGTCAGGTAAGAATGGGCCCTCCGCCCACGTTAGGGCGAACCGGAGGATCCGACTCGCTCCATCCACGACCCCCACACGAGCCATCGCGCGCCGAGGTGGACAGCGGGCCGCCCCAGACTCCTCTCCTCGCTCCCGCATCACCCGCGGGACTCCGCCAGCCGGATCCTGCACCGCCTGCCGGACCCCCAGCGAGCCCGGCCCAGCCCAGCCCCCCGGCGCGCAGCCGACGCGGGGCACGACCGCCGCCCCGACGGTCGCCAGGACCCTCCCTGCTCCGCCTGCGCTACGCAGGAAGTCTGGCCATCGAGGGGCCGTACTGTGGCTTCTCTCACACAGCCAGATCGGTCGCCAGATGCAAGACGAGACGCCGCGCGGGTCGGGGTGGAAAAGCAGGCAGCCGGGTAAGGAACCGACCTGTGGAGACCGCCATCTTCTCCTGCAGCCCGACGCACCGCTCAGACGCACGCGACGTCCGCGCCACTTCCGGGAGCGCCACCACCCGCCCCGCGGCTTCCGGCTCCAGGCTCCCTCTTCTCTGTTTCCGGTGCGTCTCCGCGGACCCGCCCTGCGGCTTCCGACTTCCTGAGACGGAGCCGCTAACTCTGAGGGAAAGGTTGAAGGATAAGATCGTGGAACAGACTTGAGTCAGTCAACATGAAAGAGCAAGAGCGTGAGGCGAGAATGCTCTGTGAGGGGCTGATGCTCCGGGAGCTCCCCCCGGCGCCAACATATCACAGGCGTGCGTCGAATCAGGTGCGCGAGCGCCGTGCGCGAGCGCCGCCCAGAGGGCTGTCCTCTGTCTGGGAGAGGGTGGCGTCTGTGTTGAGGTACACCAAGTGTTTGTGGAAATGAGGCCCTGACTGGGGCGTTGACGGTTCTGCAGGAGTGACAGAATGTTTAAAGAGACCTTACAATTAAGCCGCCGTATTCATATTTTCTTTTGAGATAGGCATGCTGGAAAAACATGATTAAGTCTCTGTGACTCTAGAAAGTTCTTTCCGTTTCTGAGTGATTAGGGAGCATGACTCCGTCCGGAGAGCTGAGGTGCCCACGGGGCTTGGGCGGCCGCTGGCACGGGGCGGTTCCAGGCGGTGACAGCCAGGACGACTCCTCTGGGGCGCGCCGATCTCTCCCCGAGGCCCGAGCTCGCCCGAGTGGGACTTGCTCTGCGCAGGGCGGTGGTCCCTGCGGGGTGGACCTCTTTCCATCCTGCGCACTCATTTACCCATGCCTTAGCACGAAGGAAATGGCAACCCACTCCAGTACTTTTGCCTGGAGAAACCCATGGAGGGAAGAGCCTGGTAGGCTACAGTCCATGGGGCCGCAAAGAGTCGGACACGACTGAGTGACTTCACGATAGCACAACCGAGGCCTGGGAAAAGACAGGCCGTAGTCTTAGTTCTGAACGTAAAGTGTCAGCTGCTGCTTCTTCCGAATTGGTCCCAGCTACCCCCCTAATGTGAAGTGACACTGCTGGGCGCTCCGTTACTTTACTTTTCACTCTGGTGGAAAACTATCGTGGCTCCACTCTTGGTTTTCCTGTCTTGTTCTTTAAACTCTTTGTGTGTGCGCTGAGTTTACTGACCAGCTTCCATTGAATAAAACAACAAGCGTGGGGAGGTGGGGTGTCGGAGGTAATCACTTCCGAAATTTTGTTTTAGAAGACTAGATCGCCGGGAATTCCCCGCAGTCCAGTGGTTAGTACTCAGCTCTTTCACTGCCAGGGGCCCTGGGTTGGAACCTTGGTGGGAACTAAGAGAACTAAGATCCCACGGCCCTGGTCTGGGCCAAAAAAATTAGATTGCATGCATTGCTGTCCCTTGCTCCAGTCCTCTCTTTGAGGGAAGCCAGCTCTCAGTTATGACAGCTGCTTTATAGAGAAGCCCACATGGCAAGGAATTGAGATCAGTCTCTGGTCAATAAACTTGACGATGTGAGGAGCTCAGTTCAACAGCCTGAGGAGCTGAATCTTGTCAACAAACAGGGCATGAGCTTTAAAGCAGATCCTCCCCAGTCAGGTCTTTAGCCTGCCCCAACATCTTAATGGCTACTCTGCTAGAGACCTTGAGACAGAGGAGCCCATCTGGTCACCCCTTTCCTGACCCTTAAAAATTGAGATAACAAATGGTTAAGTGTTTCGAGCAAGGACATTTTGGGATAATATGTTATGCAGCAATAGGAAACTAATACACTCTTTATAGTAGCCAAGATATGGAAGCAACCTAAGTGTCCATCAACAGATGAATGGATAAAAATGCAGAATATGTGTGCAATGGGATATTACCCTTTAGAAAGAATGAGATTATGGGAGTTTCCTGGTGGTTCAGTGGTTAAGAATCCACCTTCTAATTCAGGAGATGCAGTTCAATCTCTGGTCAGGGAACTAAGATCTTAAATGTCGAGGGGCAGCTAAGCCTGTGTGCTGCAAGTACTGAACCCACGTGTTCTAGAGCCCCTGGGCCACAGTTAAGACCTGCTGCTGCTGCTAAGTCACATTGTCCTGTCCGACTCTGTGCGACCTCATAGACCGCAGCCCACCAGGCTCTTCTGTCCCTGGGATTCTCCAGGCAAGAACACTGGAGTGGGTTGCCATTTCCTTCTCCACAACTAAGATCTGACACAGCCAAATAAATCATTTTTTTAATGAAATTTGACCACTGTCAAGAAGGAGTATGGACCTGGAGGGTACTAAGTGAAGTGAGACAAAGACAGATACTCAGATGTTTTCACTTCTATGTGGAATCTAAAAACTGAAACAAGGAAATAGATATAACAAAACTGAAACAAACTCTCAGATGTAGAAAATAAGCTAGTAGTTACCAGTGGTAAGAAGGAAGGAGGAGGGGCAAGATAGGGGGAATGGATTAAGAGGTACAAACTACTATGTATAACATAGACTACAAGAACAGGACAGGAAATATAGCCAATGTTTTATAACTTTAAATGGAGTATAACATAAAAATTTAGAATCACTATGTTGTACACCTGAAACTAGTAAATCAACTCTGCCTAAATTTAAAATAAATTTTGTAAATTTCTCTTGAGATTTTTTTATCTTTGCCTCTGCTGTTATTTAGATGTGTGCTATTCTGTCTCCATATATTTTGGTAGTCAGTGAACTTTTTTGACGTATGGTAATGGTTATTATAAGATGAGCTAATGTACAATAACAATAAGTAGTTATATTCTTGCCTTCTCTGTTGTAGATTAATTGACCCTCAGTGCATGGCTTTATTACTGGCTCTTCTGTCCCATTGATTTATGTGCCTGATGTTTGTGCCCATTTCATCCTGTTTATGGTTTTTTGGCGGGGGGGGGGGGGGGGGGGGTGGCGCGCGGCGGCAGGGATGAAGCATCTGTACATCAGCCTCCTGGTAAGCCAGTGGTGTTTGTTAGTGGTTTTACCTTGTGCACCCTGGGTTAGGGGTGGAGGAGGAAGCAGACAGTCCAGGAGAAAGGGAATGTTCCACACAGCTCATCTAATGGGAGTTGTTAGATCTGGACTAGCTCTTGTCTTCAGCATTATCTGACTGTGCGGGCCTCTGTAGATCTCAGCTGCCTCATAATCAGCTGAGGGGTGAGGACTGAATGATGCTATCATACTGTTTTGATTAATGTAGTTCTGTAGTGTAGTCTGAAGGCTAGAAGCATGCTGCCTCCAGCTCTGTTCTTCTTTCTCAAGATTGCTTTAGCTATTCAAGGTCTTTATTGTTTCTCTACAAATTTTAGAATTATTCTAGTTCTGTGAAAAACACCATTGGTGTTTTGATAGTGATTGTGAGAAAGCTTTTTTTTTTTTTTCTTTGCCACTCTGTGAGGCTTGTGGGATCATAGTTCCCCAACCAGGAATTGAATATAGACACTGGAAATGAAAGTGCTGAATCCTGACCACTGGACTGCCAGGGAATTCCTGGGATTGCTGTAAAGCTTTTTAAATAAGTGAAAACACAACTTACCAAAATTTGTGAGATACAGTGAAAGCATTACTTAAAGGGAAATTTAACACCAGGCTCCTCTGTCCATGGAATTCTCCAGGCAAGAATACTGGAGTGGGTAGCCATTCCCTTCTCAGGGGATCTTTCCAACTCAGGGGTTGAATCTAGGTCTCCTGTATTGCAGGCAGATTCTTTACGGTCTCAGCCACCAGGGAAACCCTAATAAAAGAATAGTATAAACAAATCTATGCCCCACATTTGACAACCCAGATGAAATGGATCAATTCCTTGAAAGGTATAGTCTGCCAAAGCTTACAGACAGACTGTATGAATAGGTCTGTGTATATTGAAGAAGATACATTAATAATTACTCACCTTTCAAAACAAAGCACCAGGTGCAGATGTGTTCACTGGTAAATTCTATCAAATATTTAATGGAAAAATTACACCAATTCTCTACAGTCTGTTTCAGAGAAGATAAACTGAATATGTTCTACTTCATTTTATAAGGTCAGCATTACCCTACCTCCAAAACCAAAGACATCAGAAAACTGTGATCTGTCTCTTCGACATAGATAAAAAATCTTCAACAAAATATTTGCAAATAGATTCAGTAATATATAAAAAGAATTACACATTGCAACCAAGTAGGATTTATCTCTGGAAAAGGCAATGGCACCCCACTCCAGTAATCTTGCCTGGAAAATCCCATGGACAGAGGAGCCTGGTAGGTTGCAGTCCATGGGGTTGCTGAGGGTCAGACACGACTGAGCAACTTCACTTTGACTTTTCACTTTCATGCATTGGAGAAGGAAATGGCAACCCACTCCAGCGTTCTTGCCTAGAGAATTCCAGGGATGGGGGAGCCTGGTGGGCTGCCGTCTATAGGGTCGCACAGAGTCGGACATGACTGAAGTGACTTAGCAGCAGCAGGATTTATCTCACGGATACAAAGCTATTTCAACATTCAAAATCAATTAATATAGTTCATGATATCAGCAGGTTAAAAACAAAAAACACATGATCATATCAATAGATACAGAAAAGCATATGATGAAATTCAAGATTCATTCATGACAGAAACTGTCAGTAAACTAGGAATAGAGGAAGGGCTTCCCTGGTGGTCCAGTGGTTAAGAATCTGCCTTGCAGTGCAGGGGACACCAGTTCAATCCTTGATCCTTTTCAACACTGTACTGGAAACCAAAGAAATAAACTGTTTGCCAATGACATGATTTTCTGTGTAAAAAATCTGAAAAAATCAAAAAATATTCTGGAACTAATAATCGATTATAGCCAGGTTGCAGGATACAAAGTTGTCATACAAAAGTCTATCAGTTTCTCATATATCAGCAATGATCAACTGCAACTTGAAGTTAAAAACATAATACTAACATAAGTACCCTCCAAATTAAACACTCAGGAACAAACCTAACAAATTACATGTAATATCTATCTGAGTAAAGTTATAAAAACTCTGATAAACAAAATCAAAGAAGAACTAAATAAGTGGAGAGATATCTCATGTTCATGGATTGGAAGACAGTATTGTCAAGATGTCAGTTCTTTCCAAATTAATCTAGTTTCAATGTGATCCCCATCAAAATCCTGGTAAGTTAGTTTGTGAATTGTGGACAAGCTGATTCTAGAGTTTAGAGAGGCAAAGATCCAGGGTAGCCAACACGATATTAAAGAAGAACAAAATTGGTGGACTGACACTGCTCAAATTCAAGAGTTGCTATGAAGATGCAATACTCAAGATAAAATCATTTTGGCAAAAGAACTGGTCATTGGAACAGAATAGCCATCCCATAAATAGACCTCTAGAAATAGAGTTAGCTGATCTTTGACAGATAGCAGAGGCAGTACAATGGAGGAAAGAGAGTCTTTTCAACAAATGGTACTTGGACAACTGAACATTCAGATGCAAAAAAAAAAAAAAAAAAAAACTAGACACAGACCTTATATCCTTCACAAAAAATGAACTTGAAATGTATCACAGACCGAAGTATATAATGCAATACTATAAAATTTCTGAAGTTAACATGGGAAAAGCCTAGATGGCAATGGATTTGGCAATGACTTTTTAGATAGGACCGTGAGGGCACCATCCATAAAAGAACTGATAAGCTGGATTTAAGTACAATTAAAATTTTTCTTCTTTGCAAAAAACACTGTCACAAGAATGTAAAGACAAGCCACAGGCAGGAGAAATATTTATAAAAGACCCATCTTATAAGGAACTGTTATCCAAAATATAAGAACTTCAACAACAAGAAAACAAACAACCTAGTTTAAAAAATGAGCTGGAGATCCTAGCAGACCCCTCAACAAAGAAGAAATACTAATAGCAAGTAAGCACATGAGAAGGTGCTCCACATCATGTGTCATCAGGGACAGGCAAAAACTAAAAGAGCAGTGAGATGTTGCTACACACCTTTTAGAATGGCCAAAACCCAGAGCCCTGACAGCACCAAATGCCAGCGAGGATGTAGAGCAATGGGACTTCTCGTTATTTGCTGGTGGCAATGAAAAATAGTGCAGCCACTTTGGAAGAAGTTTGGCAGTTTCTTACAAAACTGAACATATTCTTGATATATAATCCAGTAGTTTTGCTTTTTGATATTTACCCAAAGGAGCTGAAAACTTACGTTCACTTGAAACCTACACACTAATATTTATAGTAGCCTTCTTCATGATTGCCAAAGCTTGGAAGCAACCAATGTTACTAGGTGCATGCATACATAAACTATGATGTATGTAGACAATGGAATACTATTAAGTGCTTTAAAAAAAATGAGCTATGAAATCTTGGAAGAAACTTAAATGCATATTGCTGCATATTAGGTGAAAGAAGGTAATCTGAAAAAGGTTATATACTGGTTGACCTTCTGAAAGTCAAAACTATGGAGTCCATAAAAAGATGGGTGGTTCCTCAAAATAATGGGAGAAGTAGGGATAGATAAACAGAGGACTTTAGGGCAGCGATTAGTCTTTATGATTCTGTAGTGGTGGATTTGTGTCATACATTCATCCAACCCATGGAGTTACAACACCAAGAGTGAACCCTAATATAAACTGTGGACTTGGTGATTATGGTGTTTCAGTGTACATTTATTAATTATGACAAGTTTACCATCTTGTTAAGGGTGTTGATAATGGAGGCGGGGTCGGGGGGACTATGCAGGGTTGGGCAGGGAGGTATATGGGAAATCACTCAGTTGTGCTATGAACCTAGACTGCTCTTTAAAAATAAAAAAGCATTTTGTAAAAACCTTAACAGTGGCTTTGCTTGTCCTCAGCTAAGGTTCCTGCAGTGGACTAGAAGGTTCCACATTGTCTGTTCCCATGCCTGCTTCCTTATCTCCCATGCTCGCCTCTTGGTCTTCTCCTCTCCTCTCTGCTCTTTCACATATGGTCCATGTGCTTCCTCACTGTCTGTCCAACAGTGTAGATTCAGAGTCAGTTCTGGGTCTGTCCCCCGGCCATTGCTCCTATGTGGACCCCTTTCCTCCCAGTACATTGCAGCTGAACATCCTCCCTGCTGGCTCCTTGCAGTGTGTTGCAAGTGCATCCTGATGCTCACTTGTTTTCATTCAGGCTGATGAGAGCCCATCACCTGTGATTTGGATTACCGCTGGCTGTGCTCTGCTGAGAGCAGCCCCCAGGGGGGATGTCTGCATGTTTCTGCTGCCTATTCCAACCATCCCTGGGTTAGAGCATCCTTTCTGGAGTGTCCAACCAGGCAGAGCTATGGGGTGAGAGTAGATTCATCCTTCACCATCTACTGTGAGCTGACTGTTCAAGCTCCACAGGTAAGCACTTGCACCCCAATGGTGAGCGCTCTCAAGTCTCCTCCGGTTTGTTAGAACAGTGATTGGTGTCATGGTGTTAAGTTCAGATTTACTGGGTGCATTCTCCCTCCTCTCATTCAGCAACTGGAGTATTCTTAAATCTAAATAAACAGGAGATAATGAAAACTTAAGATAATACAGATGGAATTTGTTCTTACTCCAGTGTGTTATTTTCTCACTATGAAAGAGATTCTTAGAAACATTGATAACATTTGAAGTTTTAAGTCCATAACTGGAAAGAATGGACAACCACTGAAATAACATGAACTATGCATGCTAAAAGTAGGGAGAGGACTCAGGGTTACAAAGAACTCTGAAATTCAGAGAGGATCTGACATAAAGTCATAAATTTCTTAGATATCTAAATTCCTTCTTTTTAAAAAAAGATACAATATTTTATTAATAATTCTATAATAATTTATTCATGACTATTACTTTGAAAGTGAAAGTGCTGATCACTCAATCATGTCTGACTCTTTGGGACCCCATGGGCTGTAGCCCGCCAGGCTTCCCTGTCAAAGGGATTCTCCAGGCAGGAATACTGGAATGGGTTTCCATTCCCTTCTTCAGGGGATCTTCCTGACCCAGGGATCAAACTCAGGTCTCCTGCATTGCAGGCAAATTCTTTACTATCTGAGACACCAGGGAAGCTAACACATCTATTTTTAGTTTCTTATACACCTTTCACATAAACATACTTTTTAATTACTGCTCTTCCATCCTACATATTACTACTTTCAGTAAAACATTTTTTCCACTCAGTTTTCAGAAGTACAATTTTAAAGGCTTTAAAATATTAATATTTATCATATTATCAAGACATTTTCTTCTCTGGTCATTTGTCACTGCTTCCAAGACTCTTGTAGAATAAGATCTTCTGTCCACATCCTTAGGCAGTTAGGGGAAAGGTCAAAGGCTCTTCCTGAGTCTTCAGGGCCTTAAACACAATCAGCCTAAATTAATCCTCATGCTACCAAGCCAAACTCAGGTTTGCTCACCTGATGATCGCCAAAGCCAGTCTACCTGGTTGTGGTGAAGAAAAGTACAGAGTTTAGTCATAGGCGCCAAGCAAGGAGAACAAGCAGCTGGGGCTGGAAAGACTTGAACACCCCAAGGACTTCCAGGGAAGTTTTTAAGGCAGCAACTGGGGTGAGGGTCTCAGGGTGTGGGACCAGCTCAGGTACATTCTTCTGACTGATGGTGAGGTCACAGGGTGATGTTTCAGGAATATTAATCATCAGTCTTCTGGTTCCAACTGAAACCACACAGCTGGTCTCAGCTTAATGAAGCTTAGGTTCTTTATGTCTCAACACAGAAGGAATTCGGTCAGAGACAAAGTGAGAGGTAGGAAGTGGATTTGTTAGTATAGGATTCTTGTGAAGGATATGAGCAGGCAGGCAGAAGAGCTCCACCCCAAGAACTTACTGGGCTACACTTTTATAACCAGAGGAAAAGTGGGGCAGGAGAGAAGGCCATCTTCCCTCTCATTCTTTGAATAAACTCCAAGCTTACATCACTAGCTCCTTCGAGTCTTAAAAGCAGAAATAAGCAGTTCTGCATAACAGTTGGAGTCTTTGGCACCCCACTTCTGATAACGGAGACAACCATAAAGCAGAAGATTGAGAAAGAAATTGAGGACCAAGCAATAATATGGACAAGTTGGGCATTTGACTCAGCAACAGTATCACCCACGGTTTTCTCAAGTGCGCATGGAACAGTCTCCAGGATGAGCATCTGTCACAAAACAAGTTTAAAAATAAATTTTAAAAGACAACCATAAAAAGTATCTTTTCTTATCACAAATGAAACAAGTCATTAACAGAAGAAAATCTGGATAATTCACAAGTATATAGAACTTAATCAATATACTCTTAACCAGTGTATCAAAAGAGAAATCACAAGGGAAATTTTCTAATTTCCCAAGAATACAATTTACCAAAACTTACGGGATGCAGTGAAAGCAGTGTAAACAGGGAAATGAATAGCTTTAAATATATACATTAAAAAAGAAAAATCTCAAATTAATTACCTAATCTTATAAGGAACCAGGCAAAGCACAAACTAAACCCAAAGCTAGTAGAAAGAAACAAGGAAGATTAGAGTGGAGAAAAACAGAGAATAAGAAAACAGTCAAGAAAATCAATGTAATCAAATGATGGTTCTTTGAGAGGATCAATGAAACTGACAAACCCTTAGCTATATTGACTAAGAAAAAGACTGCTTATGTTTCATGAAACTGACAAATGTTTAGCTACATTGGCTAAGGAAAAGACTACTTTGTTTCATGATTAAAATCAAAAATAAAAGTGGGTACGTAACGAACTACACAAAAATAAGTATTATAAGAGACTGTCATGAACAATTGTACACTAAAAAAGTGAGATAACCTAGATGAAAGGGACAGATTCCTAGAAACACACAATCTCCTGAAACTGAATTATGAAGAAATAGAAAATCTGAATAGACCTATAACCAGTAAGACTGAATCAGTAATTAAAAAAAAAAAAAATCTCCCAACAAAGAAAAGCCCCAGATCAAGATGGCTTCACTGGTGAATTTTACCAAGGATTTAGGGAAGAATTAATGCCAGTCCTCTCAAATTTTCCCCAGAAATTAAAGATGAGAGAACACTTTCTAATGGGTGTTATGAAGTCGGCATTTCAGTTCAGTTCAGTCGCTCAGTCATGTCAGACTCTGCGACCCCATGAATCGCAGCACGCCAGGCCTCCCTGTTTATCACCATCTCCCGGAGTTCACTCAGACTCACGTCCATCGAGTCCGTGATGCCATCCAGCCATCTCATCCTCTGTCATCCCCTTCTCCTCCTGCCCCCAGTCCCTCCCAGCATCAGAGTCTTTTCCAGTGAGTCAACTCTTCTCATGAGGTGGCCAAAGAACTGGAGCTTCAGCTTTAGCATCATTCATTCCAAAGAAATCCCAGGGTTGATCTCCTTCATAATGGATTGGTTGGATCTCCTTGCAGTCCAAGGGACTCTCAAGAGTCTTCTCCAACACCACAGTTCAAAAGCATCAATTCTTCGGCGCTCAACCTTCTTCACAGTCCAGCTCTCACATCCATACATGACCACAGGAAAAACCATATCCTTGACTAGACGGACCTTAGTCGGCAAAGTAATGTCTCTCTGCTTTTGAATATACTATCTAGGTTGGTTATAACTTTTCTTCCAAGGAGTAAGCGTCTTTTAATTTCATGGCTGCAATCACCATCTGCAGTGATTTTGGAGCCCCCCAAAATAAGGTCTGACACTGTTTCCACTGTTTCCCCATCTATTTCCCATGAAGTGATGGGACCAGATGCCATGATCTTTGTTTTCTGAATGTTGAGCTTTAAGCCAACTTTTTCGCTCTCTCACTTTCATCAGGAGGCTTTTTTAGCTCCTCTTCACTTTCTGTCATCTGCATATCTGAGGTTATTGATATTTCTGTCAGCAATCTTGATTCCAGCTTGTGCTTCTTCCAGTCCAGCGTTTCTCATGATGTACTCTGCATAGAAGTTAAATAAGCAGGGTGACAATATACAGCCTTGACGTACTCCTTTTCCTGTTTGGAACCAGTCTGTTGTTCCATGTCCAGTTCTAACTGTTGCTTCCTGACCTGCATACAGATTTCTCAAGAGGCAGGTTAGATGGTCTGGTATTCCCATCTCTTTCAGAATTTTCCACAGTTTATTGTGATCCACACAGTCAAAGGCTTTGGCATAGTCAATAAAGCAGAAATAGATGTTTTTCTGGAACTCTCTTGCTTTTTCCATGATCCAGCGGATGTTGGCAATTTGATCTCTGGTTCCTCTGCCTTTTCTAAAACCAGCTTGAACATCAGGAAGTTCACAGTTCACGTATTGCTGAAGCCTGGCTTGGAGAATTTTGAGCATTACTTTACCAGCATGTGAGATGATGCAATTGTGCGGTAGTTTGAGCATTCTTTGGCATTGCCTTTCTTTGGGATTGGAATGAAAACTGACCTTTTCCGGTCCTGTGGCCACTGCTGAGTTTTCCAAATTTGCTGGCATATTGAGTGCAGCACTTTCACAGCATCATCTTTCAGGATTTGAAACAGCTCAACTGGAATTCCATCACCTCCACTAGCTTTGTTCGTAGTGATGCTTTCTAAGGCCCACTTGACTTCACTTTCCAAGATGTCTGGCTCTAGATTAGTGATCACATCATCATGATTATCTGGGTCGTGAAGATCTTTTTTGTACAGTTCTTCCATGTATTCTTGCCATCTCTTCTTAATATCTTCTGCTTCTGTTAGGTCCATACCATTTCTGTCCTTTATCGAGCCCATCTTTGCATGAAATGTTCCCTTGGTATCTCTAATTTTCTTGAAGAGATCTCTAGTCTTTCCCATTCTGTTGTTTTCCTCTATTTCTTTGCATTGATCACTGAAGGCTTTCTTATCTCTTCTTGCTATTCTTTGGAACTCTGCATTCAGATGCTTATATCTTTCCTTTTCTCCTTTGCTTTTCACCTCTCTTCTTGTCACAGCTATTTGTAAGGCCTCCCCAGACAGCCATTTTGCTTTTTTGCATTTCTTTTCCATGGGGATGGTCTTGATCCCTGTCTCCTGTACAATGTCGCAAACCTCATTCCATAGTTCATCAGGCACTCTATCTATCAGATCTAGGCCCTTAAATCTATTTCTCACTTCCACTGTATAATCATAAGGGATTTGATTTAGGTCATACCTGAATGGTCTAGCAGTTTTCCCTACTTCAATTTGAGTCTGAATTTGGCAATAAGGAGTTCATGATCTGAACCACAGTCAGCTCCTGGTCTTGTTTTTGTTGACTGTATAGAGCTTCTCCATCTTTGGCTGCATAGAATATAATCAATCTGATTTCGGTGTTGACCATCTGATGATGTCCATATGTAGAGTCTTCTCTTGTGTTGTTGGAAAAGGGTGTTTGCTATGACCAGTGCATTTTCTTGGCAAAATTCTATTAGTCTTTGCCCTGCTTCATTCCGCCTTCCAAGGCCAAATTTGCCTGTTACTCCAGGTGTTTCTTGACTTCCTACTTTTGCATTCCAGTCCCCTATAATGAAAAGGACATATTTTGGGGATGTTAATTCTAAAAGGTCTTGTAGGGTCTTCATAGAACCGTTCAACTTCAGCTTCTTCAGCGTTACAGGTTGGGGCATAGACTTGGATAACTGTGATATTGAATGGTTTGCCTTGGAGACGAACAGAGATCATTCTGTCGTTTTTGAGATTGCATCCAAGTACTGCATTTTGGACTCTTTTGTTGACTATGATGGCTACTCCATTTCTTCTGAGGGATTCTTGCCCGCAGTAGTAGATATAATGGTCATCTGAGTTAAATTCACCCATTCCAGTCCATTTTAGTTCGCTGATTCCTAGAATGTCGACGTTCACCCTTGCCATCTCTTGTTTGACCACTTCCAATTTGCCTTGATTCATGGACCTGACATTCCAGGTTCCTATGCAGTATTGCTCTTTACAGCATCGGATCTTGCTTCTATCACCAGTCACATCCACAGCTGGGTACTGTTTTTGCTTTGGCTCCATCCCTTCATTCTTTCTGGAGTTATTTCTCCATTGATCTCCAGTAGCATATTGGGAACCGAATGACCTGGAGAGTTCCTCTTTTGGTATCCTATCATTTTGCCTTTTCATTACTGTTCATGGAGTTCTCAAGGCAAGAATACTGAAGTGGCTTGCCATTCCCTTCTCCAGTGGACCACACTCTGTCAGACCTCTCCACCATGACCCGCCCATCTTGGGTTGCCCCACAGGCATGGCTTGGTTTCATTGAGTTAGACAAGGCTGTGGTCCTAGTGTGATTAGATTGACTAGTTTTCTGTGAGTATGGTTTCAGTGTGTCTGCCCTCTGATGCCCTCTTGCAACACCTACCACCTTACTTGGGTTTCTCTTACCTTGGGCGTGGGGTATCTCTTCACGGCTGCTCCAGCAAAGCACAGCCGCTGCTCCTTACCTTGGACGAGGGGTATCTCCTTACCCCTGCCGTTCCTGACCTTCAACGTGGGATAGCTCCTCTAGAAGTCAGCATTCACTTTCTAATGTGTGTTATGAAGTCGGCATTACACGATATCAAAGCCTGACAAAGACAGTGCAAGAAGAGGAAACTGCAGACCAACATCCCTCATGAATATTGAAGCAAAAAATCTCAACAAAATACCAGAAAGCTAAAATCAGCTGCATAGTGAGATGACTGTACACCATGACCAAGTGGGACATATTCCAGGAATGCAAAGTGTGTTCACATGATACCCACATTAATAGGATGAAGAAAAAAATCACATTGTAGTCCCAATTGGTGCAGTAAAAGCATTAGACAAATTCACCACCCTTTCACGATTAAAAAACACTCAAAAACCTAGGAATAAAAGGAAACTTCCTCAATATCATAAAGTCCACATCTGAAAACCCTACATCTAATGTCATTCTCAGTAGTGAAAGACTGAAAGCTTTTCCCATAAGATCAGCAGTAAGATAAGGATACCCACTTTGTCACTTCCTTTTAATGCATTGGTTTTAGAAGAATTAGGCAAGATAAGGGGATCAAAGTTACCCAAATTGGAAAGGAAGAAATAAAATTTATCTCTGTTCACTGGTGACCTGATCTTATATGTAGAAAATACTAAAAATGCCAAAAAAACAACTTTGAGAACTAAGAACCTAATTCAGCAAAGAGGCAGGATACAATCATCACACAAAAGTCAGAAGCATTTCTGTACACTAACAATGAAGAATTTGTAATGGAAATTATGAAAACCATTTCATTTGCAATAGCATAAAAATAAGACTGAACAATGTTGAAAACATTGCTGAAAGAAACTAAAAAAGACATACCTAAATGGAAAGACAGCCCATATTCACAGATTGGAAGACCTAACCTTGTTAAGATGAGAGTATACTGACGTGGCTGCAGGTAAGCACGCAGGCAAGAACATAAGCAGATGTGCCAGGATCTGAAGGGAAGGAGGTGCCTCTGCCGCAGGGCTGTGTTCACACCTGCTCCCAAAGGAGATATCTGCCTCCTTCCCACAGGTGAGCCAGTGCTCTGCACCTGGGAAGGGGTGCAGCTGCGGACAGAGTGGCTGCTCCTTTACTGCCCCTGGGTCTCCGCCTGACCACTCCTGTGGCCAGCCCAGCCAGACAGCCCAGGGAAGGAACCGCACAAAACACAGCTTCAGGGCTTCCCTGGTGGCTCAGTGGTAAAGAATCTGCTTCTGCAGGAGACAGGGCTATGATCCCTAATCTGGGAATATCCTACACCCCACTAAGCCGGTGTGCCACAACTTTTGAGCCTGTGTTCTAAAGCCCGGGAACGGCAGCTACTGAGCCCACACCACAGCTGCTGAAGCCAACATGCCCTGGAGCCTGTGCTCCGCAACAAGAGAAGCCAACGAGCTGAGAAGCCCATGCACCGCAACAAGAGAATAGCCCCGGCTCTCTGCAACTAGAGAAAGCCTGTAAAGAAGACCCAGCACAGCCAAAAATAATAAATTAAATTGTGTTTTAAAAAATAGTTACAGCTTAACAAAGTTGACAGGGAACACAGCCACCACACATGGAATATTTATAACCCAAGAAAGAAAGTCTGTTGACAAGTCAGGAGGCTGCAAATGCTTCATGTAAGGCCATTGGACTGTGTTCTAGCTTTGATTGTAACTGACATCTCCTTCCAGTTGTCTAAGAAATTCAACGTGCAGATTTGAGGACACTCATCATGTTGGTTTGCACAGAGCCTCTTTTCCCATTCAAACTGTAATTTTATGCTTGAAGAGACATCAGAAAGATTTATTAAATATATTTTAGATTATTTCCAAATTCATAAAATATTTTGATAGTGCTAACTTGTGTGCATATGTATCTGATTATTTTAGATACGTCTGAGCTTACAGTGAATTCACTTTTTCTTTTTTTTTTCCCCACCTTAATCTAGAGTAGTTTTTTTCACATACTGCTTTCAAAACTAAATGTATCAGGCTTCCCTGATGATCCAGGGGTTAAAAATCTACCTGCCAATGTAGGGGATATGGGTTTAATCCCTGGTACAGGAAAATCCCACATGCCAAGGGCCAAGTAAGCTGGTGCACCACAACTATTGAGCCTGTACACTCTAGAGCCCATGCTTTGCAATGAGAGAAGCCACCGCAGTGAGAAACCAGTGCACAACAGCTACATAGTAGCCCCTGCTCACTGCAAGTAGAGAAAGTCTGTGCACAACAAGGAAGATTTGGCACAGCCAAAATAAAAATAAATAAGTAAAATTGTAAAAAAAAAAAATGCATCTTCTGATGGTTGAAATAGGTGTTTCAATTGCCATCTCCCTGCTGTTGCCATTTATAAAACACTTGAAAATTTTTTTTAACATTTTTGACAGTTTCAAACTTAAAGCAGTAAAAGGAAAAATTGTAAAACACAAACAAACTATGAAATGGACTGAGAAGCTCACTGGGTATGTGTGATGGAAACATGTCTGGGTAACCTGATTCTTCAGGTTCTCTGCTCCTTTTGCTGTCTTTACGCTATTTTACAACTCATTAATTTGTAAACAAAAAACTGGTAATGATCCATGATTTTTGTCCACAGAAATACAAATCAGTTGTGTCCAGTAGTTTGCTATGGATTATTCCCTGTGGTGGGATTCCCAGGTGACTCAGTGATAGAGAATCTGCCTGCACAGGCAGGAGACACAGGAGATGTGGGTTCAATCCCTGGGTAGGGAAGATTCCCTGGAGAAGGAAATGGTAACCCACTCCAGTATTCTTGCCTGGGAAATCCCATGAATGGAGGAGCCTGACAGTGTACAGTCCATGGGGTCGCAAATAGTTGTACATGACTGAGCACACACACGTGCATTCCCTGTGTGTAGTTCCATTTTGCTTCAATTTATAAATTAATGCCAATATTCTTCCAGTTTTCATTTGAACCAACTGTAATTTCTTTTGGATTCTCTGATTAATAAGTTAAAATCTTTGACAATCATTTTATCTTTCTCCATGTCTTGATTGTATCTTCAAAAAGTCGCCTTTTACCAACAGCAAGAGTGAACCAAGAACTTCCAGATGCCATCTGAGCCACCAGGAAGCCTACTAAGAGACATTTCTAAGTATAAAAGATCAACTTAAAAAGTATCAGCAGATACATGCTTGACTTTATCCTATAATCTATAGACAATTTATTAGAATATGTAATAAATCCATACACCTTTTCCAAAGGAATACCCAAGATAGAAGTAGCAATAAAGTTATAACTGACAGTCACCACAGATTAAATAATTTAGATAAAGCTTACCTCTCTCAAAGAGATGGACTCTGGGCAAGTGGTTCAGAAGGAAATACAGTGTGCTTTTAACTTTGTATGAAAAACAATGTTCAGTCCCATGTTGCTGAACATATTTGTTTTTGCCAAATAAATCCTTTACTTCAAATTTCTGTCCGAATGTTTTATTAAAACTCCACTTCTGGCCTTTGTTTTGGAATTTGTTACTTTTGTTGCCACCTCCTGATTGCTGTCCCCTGAAGCCTCAACTGCCTTCCCCCTGTTGCGATATCGCTCCCGTGGTCCTTCTAGCTCTGGTTGCTCTGTGGCCACAGAAAGGTTCCAATAGCCATGAATCATTCCACTTTTCCTGTTCTTCTGTTACTGATGCAGTAGGGATATCAAAGCAAACACCCTGCTTTCCTTCGAGAAAGACCATTCTCTTCACTTTGGAATCAGTATCTCACCCAGCTGATCTTTAAGTTCTTTCCAAGCATAACTAATGTTTGGCGTCTCAGTTGAGCATTGCAGATCATGGTCACAAAGCCCGTGTTTGAGTTGATCAAGGAGCGCTGATCTATTGATGTGGCACTGGAAAACTGGGTCAGGGCTGCTGCCAAGGCTTCCACAGCTCCCTTCTCAATCAGCTTCTCAGCTGACTGCTTGAAGTGACCAATCGCAGTGGGAGGCACAGAGTCCAAGAGCCTGATGGCACCTTTGCTAGAACCTTTTTTATTATCTCTGCTGCAGAAGAAATACCTGTTCGCTTAAATTTAATTCCCACTTTTTGCTCCACTTTGGCTAACTGGTATTCTTCCTTGTGCTGATAAAAGCAGATGCAAACCCTGGTCTCTTCAGCTGTGTTCACCCAGAATGGTGAATGTAGGACTCCACATCCTTTGGTGGGGATCTTATAACAACCAGATCAACCTCAGGGATGTCTAACCTATGTGCAGCAACATTGGTTGCAACCAGAACTGCAACATCATCGTTTCTAAAACCTTTCAGAATGATTTCTCCTTCCTTCTATGGAATGTCTCTGTGTAAAGACTGGGAATCCTGCTTTATGGCCACATTCTGTGACAACTCCTGGGCTTCTTCCTTCGTTTCACAAAATGTGATAGTGTGCCCTTGATAACCACTGTACACTCAGCTCACGTCCCCAATAACTGCTGCCCTCTCAGTCCAGTGGCACTTGATAGCCAGAGGCTCTACAGTTATTGCTGTTTTCTGTGTCTTTTTACCAATCAGGACTGCCTGTTCATATATAGATTTCATGTATTTTTTAGCAACATTATACACCTAATGAGGGCAAGTTGCAGAAAAGACCAATGTTTGGGGATTGTCTTCTGAATCTTTCTTGTATGCTACATATAAAATCTCTTCCACTTGATCAGCAAAGCCCATGTCCAACATCTGGTCAACTTCAGGACATCATGCCTAAGTGTGTTGAGAAGCTTTGCTTATATTCCATATGGTGAATTTTAGCAAGAGCCCATGGGACTACAAGTGCACTCCAGTTATATTTATGTATTTCTTCCACTCCCTAGAGCACTCAAGCCCTGCGCTAGGCCCTGAGGAGGAGAGAGGAGACCCACAACAGTAGGTACAGAAGGTCCCAGAGAGGTGGGTGCAGGGCAGTGGGAGGACCTGGGGACATCCCTGATCTTGGAGAACAGGTGGGACTTGGTCAGATAAAGCATTTGTGTAGAAGCACCAAGTGGGGGAGCATAACACATCCAGGGGTGAGTTGGGGGCAGTGGAAGAAAGGTTGGTGTCTTCTCCACATGGGCTGCTGTAAAAAAATGAAATACCAGAGACTAGGTGGCAATAGAAATGTATTTCTCACATTTCTGAGGCCTGGGAAGTCCAGGGTCATGGCACCAGCAGATTCAGGGTCCGGTGAGGGCCCTTTCCCGGGTTACAGGAGGCCTATTGTGTGCTCATGGCATGGTCTCGGGCCTCTGTTACAAAAGAGTGCTGCTTCTATCGTAAGGCTCTGCAGTCACCCCACCCCACCCCCCCCCCCCACCCCCGCCTGCCAAATGCTACCCACTAATACCATCACCTCGGGTATCAGGTTTCAACATAGGAATTTTAGGGGGACTGAACATTCAGCCCACAACAGTTGGAGACCTGGATAGGCCCCCTCCAGCCTGAATGAAGTCCTCTTTGAAGGACTGCACATGGCAGGTCCTGCCAACAGGAGTCTGTTTTTCTTTGGGAAGATGTGGCCCTGTCTTTAGGGGTGGGGTAGGAGAGTGCCTCTGGAGAAGGCAATGGCACCCCACTCCAGTACTCTTGCCTGGAAAATCCCAAGGGCGGAGGAGCCTGGTAGACTGCAGTCTATGGGGTCATGGAGAGTCAGACACGACTGAGTGGCTTCACTTTCACTTTTCACTTTCCTGCATTGGAGAAGGAAATGACAACCCACTCCAATGTTCTTGCCTAGAGAACCCCAGGGACAGGAGAGCCTGGTGGGCTGCCGTCTCTGGGGTCGCACAGAGTCGGACACGACTGAAGCGACATAGCAGCAGCAGCAGGAGAGTGCCTCACTGCCCACATGGCTCAGCTGCTGCCTCTGTGTACACTGTGTTACCCAGAATCCAGGGACAAAGGGCTCGGCCCCTCAGGGCCAGTGGAGCTGGACAAAATGGAAAAAAATTCTCATTTGCCTCTTCTTGATGCATCATCTTCAGTTTATCTGGGACATTTTTCCAAAGATGGCCAACAGGCACATGAAAAGAGGCCCAGTATTTCTAATCATGAGCGAAATGCAAATCAAAACTACAATGAGATACCACCTCACACCTCTCAGAATGGTTGTCATTAAAAAAAGAATAATAACGAATGCCAAGTGTTGGTGAGGATGTGGAGAAAAGAGAACGCTTGTGCACCGGTGGTAGGAATGTAAACCCATGCAGCCACTGTGGAAAACAATATGGAGCATCCTCAAAAACCTAAACAGCTACTGTTTGGTCTAGCAATTCCACTCCTGGGCATGTATCCCAAAAGGAACCAAGACAGTAATTGGGAAAAAAAAACATGCACCCCAGTATTCATTGCAGCACTGCTTATAATAGCTCAGGAATGGAAGCAATCTAAGTGTCCATCAGCAAATGAATGGATAAGGATGATGTGGTGCGTATATACGGTTGATATTACTCAGCCATCAAAAAAGAATCTTGCCATTTGCAATAACATAGATGGACTTGGAGGATATTATGCTAAGTGAAATAAGTCAGACAAACTGTATGATATCATTTAAATGACTCTAAAAAATAAAACCAGTGAATATAACAAGAAAGACTCACAGATGTAGAGAACAAAACTGTGGTTACCAGTGGGAACCAGAGTGATGGAGGGGCACGTAGGGAGAATGGAGGAGTAAGAGGCGTGAACCACTAGGTATACAATAAACCAGCTACAAGTTCCCTGACCCAGGAATATAGCCAGTACTTTATAGTAACCTCTTAACAATTGTGAATCACTATGCTATACGCCTGAAACTGATATAATATGGTAAATCAACTGTGCCTTCCCAAAAAGTTGATATACCTATGGCACCTTCATATCTAGTTATTGATATGCAGAGGGCACAAGATATAAAAGTAAAATATTATTACTGTTTAAATGGGCTTATCAACAGCATGAATTAATCTTTCCTTGGTGGATAAATGTCTAATTTCTTTAATAACAGCTATTAATTAAGCAACCCAATAGTTTGATGTGACATTAACTTTGTTCTGGTCTTCATTGCTCAGTTGGTAAAGAATCCACCTGCAATGCAGATCCCAGTTCGATTCCTGGGTTGGGAAGATCCGCTGGAGAAAGGATAGGCTACCCAATCCAGTATTCTTGGGCTTCCCTTCTGGCTCAGCTGGTAAAGAATCTGCCTGCAACGCGGGAGACCTGGGTTTGATCCCTGGGTTGGCAAGATACCTTGGAGAAGGGAAAGGCCACCCACTCCAGTATTCTGGCCTGGAGAATTCCATAGACTGTATAGTCCATGGGGTCACAAAGAGTCGGACTTTCACTTTCTTTCTAACCTTGTTCTAAAAGAATCATTAAGGTGTAAAGTTAATAGTTTAGAAAGCACCTGGACCCCACAGTCAAAGCCTGTCTCATGGAACTGTCTGTCCTTCATCCATAAGAAGTTGAGTTTATGTAGGATCATCCACAGCCCAGAAATCTGACGTTGAGAACAAGTGAGTAGAGTGTTTCTTGAAAATTCTCCAATCTGGCATCTTTTCTTCTCACTTACAAATTCATTCTGAGCAAAAATTCACATTTGGCAGTGTTTTGATGTGGAAATCCTTCCAGATATTTTGCATCTTGACAGCAAACTCCAGAGTTAAACTGCGGCTAGGCTGATTGGGTAAGTTTAGGTCCTGAGACAGAGCCACTGAAAGGGTCCGCTCAGGTCCCATGGAGCCATTGTTATAAATGTGCAGAGACAGTTACTCAGTGAGTCACCGAGGACAGGCTGTACCTGGTTCTGAAGCTTTCTTCTCTGTGACTGTAATTTTTACTTCTTTGCCTGCCTTTACTGTATCCTTTTTTAATTTTCAGGAATCTTATAAGAAACAGTCATTGAACTTTATTCCTAAGTCAAATGTGGCTTTGCTGTAATGATGCCAAAAGTCTTGGAGCAACATGAAGCCAATTGAATCATTATTCCCCAGTGCTTCAGCCCTTTTCAAGGTTCAGAGGGAAGAGACTTCATCCGTTTAACATACACATCGCTGAACTTGAGTTTGGCCCTCTGGTTGTGCAAAACTTTAGAATGTATCTGATATGGTAGAAATAGGTTTCAGGGATCTTTTACTGTAAGCCCTTTTTGAAATAATCACAGCAGATAGCTTATAGAAATCGTTAGCACAGATGCTATATGTTCTATAATATTACAGTATAACCTTCCAACTAAGGGAAGACTGTTTTCATCTTTGTGAGATTATGTGTTCAGGGTTCACAGCAATTCAGGCCAGCAGATCACACACTCTGCCTGTGAAATCCCACTGAAGACAGAGTGGCCGTGCCGGAAGCACAGCCCTCAGAGGAACAGACAGGAAGTTGGAGACTCTGAATTTTATGAGCCGGAAATGTCACTGAATTGGATGTTTTCAATAAAGACTGATATTCTGTTGGGTAGAGCAGGGCCCCTGTTTAGCTACTCCCAGGTGGTTCTGGAGCAAACACTGAGGAAGGCTGTCCATTCCTCAAAGACAGCTCTCCACCCTTGCAGGAATCAGCCCTGCATTTCAGCCCCCATGCCAGGAGACCCCACAAAGGTAAGGCAGCTGGATCAGCTGCTTCTCTTTCACGAGAGAAGGAGCTGGACCAGTGTCCTTCTCCATCCCTCCCTTGTCCAGGGCCGCAGAGACGTGCCTGTTAAACGGGACCAGTGCTGCCCTGCGGAGCTGCTGAGAGGGGAGAACACTGCACATGGGCCGCGTGGTGTGTGTGTGTGAAATAAAACATGGAATCCATTACTTGGTCTCGGCAGAGCCTGATAAAGCCTTGGGAAACAGAAAACAGTGGAAGTGTTATTTGCTCAGGTGTGTCCAACTCTTTGCAACCACCTGGATGGTAGCCTTCTAGGCTCCTCTGTCCGTGGACTTCTCCAGGCAAACATACTGGAGTGGGTTGCCATGCTCTTCTCCAGGAGATCTTCCCTACCCAGGGATCGAACCCAGGTCTCCCGCATCGTGGGCACATTCTTTACCATCGGAGCCACCAGGGAAGCTTGAAAAACATAGAAGCAGATCTTAAATACAACTTTCCATTTGCAACAGTAGACAGAGAGCAGTGAGAGAAAAGAATCCAAAGAATAAACACCTCTGAGGTTTTAAGTTTTGTTTTGTTTTAGATTCCACGTAAAAGAGATCATACAGTATTTTTGTCTTTCTCTGTCTGATTTATTTCCCTTGGCATAATGCCCTCTAGTCCATCCATGTTGTCACAAAGGGCAGGATTTCCTTTTTTATGGATGAATGATATTCCATTGTGTGTATATGTACATACGTGTATGTATAATTACATATATGTATTTATATAGAATTTCACATCTTGTTTATCCACTCATCCACCAATGGACACAGGTCGTTTCCATGTGTTGGCTGTTGTGAATAATGCTGCAATGATCATGAGGCCCATGAGGTTTTATAAATTGTTCTTTTAATCTGGAAAACTTACAGTTGCCTTGGAAAAGGTCCCTGCCTTCATGGAGCCTATGTGCTAATGGAAGTAGACAAACAGCAGACTTAAACAGTACATACATGAGACACTTTCCCATCATGATAAGTACTGAAAAGCAAATGGGGCAACAGAAGAAGAGCAACAGAGTTGGCCCCGTTCTTTAGGGCGGTCAGTGAGGGAGGGGCCCTCTCAGAGGGTTGCAGCTCAGATAATAGGGCAGAGCTCCTGTGAAGCCTGGAGAGAGCCCAGGCAGAGGCCGGCGGCTGAAAGAGGAGGGCCTGGGACCTGGGGAATGGGCCTCTGGGAGGGAAGCCCTGGTATCTGTCATAGGCCTTAGTAATGGGCTTATTTGGCCACCAGAGGAAGTCCAGTGTGACTGAAAGTGTGTTAGTGTTGTGTCCCTGAGGTCCCAGAGACAGCTGGAGCCAGATCCTGCAGTGTTTTACTTATGAATGACAAGAAGTTTCTATTTTAACTAGAACAGGCAAACTTGGAAAGGTTTTTAAGAACAGGATATGTAGTGTGAAATCATGTGGCATTGCCAGATTGCAGTAATGTGATTTGTTTTAAAATGATCAATGCTGATATTTAAGGGTTGTTGTTATCAGTCACTAACTAATTGTTGTCCAATTCTTTGCTACCCCATGGATGCACATCAGGCTCCTGTGTCCTCCACAGGACAAATTCACGTCCATTGAGTCAGTGATGCTCTCTAATCATCTCATCCTCTGTTACCCCATCTCCTTCCTGTCCTCAATCTTTCCCAGCATCAGGGACTTTTCCAGTGAGTCGGCTCTTTGCATCAGGTGGCCAAAGTATTGGAGCTTCAGCATTAGTCCTTCCAATGAATATTCGGGACTGAT
The DNA here is from genome assembly GCF_016772045.2 of Ovis aries. NCBI lineage: Eukaryota > Metazoa > Chordata > Mammalia > Artiodactyla > Bovidae > Ovis > Ovis aries. Next base: position 32,589,421 of record NC_056062.1, on the reverse strand, counting down.
TTCCTTTTGGATTGACTAGTTTGATCTCCTTACAGTTCCAGGGACTCTCAAGAGTCTTCTCTAGCACCACAGCTCAAATGCATCAATTCTTTGGTGCTCAGACTTCTTTATGGTCCAGCTCTTACATCCATACATGACTATTGGAAAAACCGTAGCTTTGACTACATGGACTTTTGTCAGCCAAGTGGTCTCTGCTTTTAATACGTTGTCTAGGTTTGTCATAGCTTTTCTTCCAGGAAGCAAGTCTTTTAACTTCATGGCTGTAGTCACCATACTGTCAGAAGTGGTTTTGGAGCCCAAGAAAATAAAATCTGTCACTGTTTACAGTTTTCCCCCATCTGTTTGCCATGAAGTGATGGGACCAGAGGCCATGATCTTAAGTTTTTTAAAGTTGAGTTTCAAGCCAGCTTTCTCACTGTCCTCTTTCATCAACAGGCTCTTTAGTGCCTCTTCACTTTCTGCCATTAGAGTGGTATCACCTGCATATCTGAGGTTATTTGTTCTGGAAATCTTGATTCCAGCTTGTGATTCATTCAGCCCTCCTTATCACATTATGTACTCTGCATGTAAGTTTAAATGAGCAGGGTGACAATATACAGCCTTAATGAACTCCTTTCCCAATTTTGAACCAGTCAGTTGTTCCATATAAGATTCTAACTGTTGCTTCTTGATCGCGCACAGATTTCTCAGAAGACAGGTAAGGGGATGTGGTATTTCCATCTTTTTAAGAATTTTCCAGTTTGTTGTGAACCACACAGTCAAAGGCGTTAGTATAGTCAATGAAGCAGATGTTTTTCTGAAATTTCTTTCCTTTTTCTGTGATCAGATGTTGGCAATTTGATCTCTGGTTCCTCTGTCTTTTCTAAATCTAGCTTGAACATCTGAAAGTTCTCGGTTGAAGCCTGGCTTGGAGAATTTTGAGCATTACTTTGCTAGTGTGCGAGATGAGTGTAATTGCGCAGTAGTTTGAACATTCTTTGGCATTGCCTTTCTTTGGGATTGGAATGAAAACTGACCTTTTCCAGTCCTGTGGCCACCGCTGAGTTTTCCAAATTTGCTGGCATATTGAGTGCAGCACTTTCACAGCATCATCTTTTAGGATTTGAAATAGCTCAGCTGGAATTCCATCACCTCCACTAACTTTGTTTACAGTAATGCTTCCTAAGACCCACTTGACTTCACACTTCAGGATGTCTAGCTCTAGGTTAAGTGACACACCATTGTAGATATCCAGATCAATACAATCTCTGGGGTTCAAATGTACTACTTACTCTCAAAATCTGACAAGAACACAATATTTACATTGCCCCAGATTGTCTCCTCACAAGATACTTCTAATTTAAAAAGGAAAAAAAAAACACCAAAAACATAATTTACAATGAAGAAACCAGAATACCACTTTACTCAGGTGATAAAGTTCAACCTCAGCAGTAAAGGTCAGGTTCATGACCCCCTGGTGTGATGCGCTGAGGACACAGCCTCACCTGTGCTGCTGCTGCCAAAGGGTCCCCAGAATCCAACCAGAAAGATGTCAGACAGACCCAAATTGAGAGACATCTCCCAAAGCTGTGGCCTGCACTCCTTAAAAATGTCAGAGTCACAAAAAGATAAGACTGAGGAATGCTCCAGAATGAAGAGGACATGAAAACTAAATGCACCTTGTGATCCTAAAGCAGAAACCTGAATTTCTTAGTTTTACTATGAGCGTTATTGAGACATTTGATGAATTCTGAATGTCTGTAGATTAGGTAACGAATAACTTTTTAAAAAAAAATTAATTTTTGCCACTGCATGGCAGTGAGATCTTAACTCCCCAACCAGGGACTGAACCCACGCCCCCTGCAGTGGAAACACTCATTAACCGCTGGACCACCAGGAAAGTCCCTGAATTTTTGATTGTTATGAATAATTCTGTGGTTTTATATGAAGGCTACTGGATTTAGGACATAAATTGTATTAAGGACATACTTATAAGTAAAGGGGCATCCTAAGTGTCTCAAATAAAATTTTATAGAGAATGTTAAAGCACATTTGAGAAAGTGTAACAGGAATTTGAGTGAAGGGTCAATGAGAATTATACTAACAACTTTTTTAAAGCCTGAAACGTCAAAGTTTTAAAAATTGAGTTGCAGAGGTATTTAAGAAATTACCTCAGACTTAATAAGTAACAGCACTTTCTTAAACCAAACATTTCCTAACTTTGTTCTAAGAGTTACATTCTGAGCTTCTTGTCTTGCTGATCTTTGATTCCTTGGGTGGAGGTGGTTGTATTTATAACAGATGCTAGGAGTATCTATGTCTGTGTCTAAATCCAGTAAGGATGCTCCAACTAGTAAGTCTGGGTCAAAATTAGAGGGAAAAATTCAAATTCAATTACATTATTTTATGGCATTTGAAACATGTACTTTTAGGAATTCAGCTGAATTGTACTGTCCTACCAAGAAAAACCTACGTTCTTTTGTTTGCAGGGACACTTGGGCAGGGACCACGTGCCAGCCCTGTGAGTCGGGAAGAAGAGGAACCAGGACCCCGGCCTGGGCCACCCATACCTATGCTCAACAAACCACGTTCCACAGTTGGGAAGGTGCCATCCTTCCTGCCCCAGCACTTGGGGGTGAGTCCGCACGCTCACCCTCCAGCTCCAGCTCTCGGAACTGGGTCTGGCAGAGCTCTCCAGGGAGATGCACTGTTCCTCCTCCACCTCACTGCCTGCACACCCTCTTCCCAGCTCTGCCAACAGGACAAACCCTGCTATCCCCGTGGCTCTTGGGGACCCCCCAGACCAAAAGGGACCAGAAATGCACCCTAATAAGCTTGGATCCTGCACAACAGAACCCCCATTGGGTTCATTTGACTCAAATTCCCTTAAAATCAAACATCATTTGCAGCCTTCAGTTCCACGTTGGTACTGAATTAAGAGTTCAGAAAAACATCATTAATGTATTACTTCAGGGGAAGTCAAAGGTGACACTGCTTGGATGACCTCAAATTCCACCCCCGACGCCCAATGTAATGCTGTTTAAGCACTCAATTCTGTCTGGACACTTTCCCAATGAATAGTGACTTTAAGTTATAAGAAGGCCAAACTCACACAGTGACACGTTTCAGGGATTACTTGTTATAGTCGTATTTCTGCCTGAGATTGCAGCCAATGGTGGTTTTATGAGAATGACTGCTAAAACCGAAATTTTTAAATATGATGAAACTTATTAGTGACTTATAGGAAGTAATTAACATCATGAATTTCCGTAAAAGCAGTGTTTATTAAAGCTTTTTTCTTAGTGAAAAGTGCCAGATAACCAAGTATTACTTATTCTATCACTTATTGAGGAAGAAATTTTACACATTAGAGCAAAGCAATACAAGTTAACATAGAACCCCATTGTTACCAGCCTCTTGTAGGCAAGTAAACAAGCCTGGAGGACTCAGCGGGGCCTGTCACCTCCTCAAAGGGAGGGATGGGAACACCCGCGTCTCCAGTACCCGACAGAGTCCAGCACAGACCAGGACTGAGACCGCAGTCTGCAGAGAAGAGTGCGTCCTGCTGTCTGTAGGGACACGCTACTCAGCCCTGGTGCTCCATGATACTCAGTCTCTGCCTCACACACTCAGATGGCCTAGGACGCTTCACTCAGTATCAACAGATGAATACACGGGCTTCCTAGGAACAGTGAAGCCACGTGAGAAAATTCTCATGGTGCCAAGCAATGACCTTGAAGCCCCTCCTCCTGCTGGCGGCAGGGCCAGGACCATGCTGCTCCTGGGCCTTCAGAGCAGACGCACAGTCTTCCCAGTTACTGTCAAGAAGTCGTCATCCGCCAGGGCGCGCAGCGCTTCTTCAAACATGTCCTTGGTGATTGCCTTCAGGGAAGAGCAAAGAGTTTACATCTGGAGCTGCCCTCCCCAGACACACAAGGAGCCCAAGTTCAGAAACCACTGGAGTCTCCTGCCTTCTGGGCGGCTGGACAGACATTTCATGCTCCAGCTCTTCCCCTAAAGGGCTTGATGCTAAGCACCACAGGCCTGGCGCCCCTGGTCTGTGTGAACCACTCAGCGGTCATGTGGGGCCAAGAAGGGGGTGTCAGGAAAGCAGGCAAGGGCTGGTCCCAACCAGCAGAGCCCCTGCCGTGAACCTGGCTTTCCTAATAACAGCCAAAAACTGCAAACACTAAATGTCCACCGACAGTTGAGTACATGATGGGGAAGGCATGAGACAGAGCAAACATGTCGCAGTGGATTCAGTGTCACAGAAAGAGCTAAGACTGTCACTGATTAAAAAAGAAACCACTGACTCTGCTCAAAACTACTCATCTACATCCACACAGAAGACTGAAAAAATTCTCAATGTGATCACTCACTATGGATGGGGACCGTACTTCTCTTATGTGTATCTACATTTATTACTCAAGCAGTAAATGAAGGGGGAAAGCTAGGGAAAAAAACTTTAAAGCAGCATCAAAGGAAAAGAAAACTATTAAACAAACAAAATGTCCATGTAAACACTTACTATGTCAGACTGTCCCCGAATATCTTCAAAGAGCTGCTGGTATTTCAGGGTTGGTGTCTTGCCCTTTGATAAAATAAGCTTTCTCAATGCTTCCGCTAACTCTTCTTTCCGCTTCCGAGAGGTAGCACTCATTCCTGAGTTAAGAGAAAGCAATGAAGATGTTTCTCCCATAATCAAGGGAACACCTTTCAAATCTCTAGTATTTCTTCTAAAATAATCTTTAGTCTTGTCACCAGACAAGGTAAGGGGATGGTGGCTGAATGCCAGAGTGAGGTCTGAATCCTGTCCCCAGTTTTATAAAAGCTCAGAGCCGCTACTGGCCACTGAGACACAGCCCAGCAGTCCACACAGGAGTCTGTGTCCACAGAGTCCCCCTTGTGGGGGCCTGAATCACTCGGTGCCTGGACGGCTGGGTGGGACAGAGCTGGGCCGAGTGTGCCAGCGTCTGCCTCCGCCCAGCCCCATCGCGTGTTCATGGGGGCTCTGACTCGAGATAGGGCAGCACCCACGTCGGGGGAAGGCTGACCTGTGGTGAGGATGGAGATGTCTACGATGCCTGTCCGCGGGTCGGTGGCCGACTGCTTCAGTGCCTCCCGGTGCAGGCGCTTGGCCTCCTCCACGTCAATGGCCTCCACCTTGTTTGAAAACCGCACTTTCGCGTGGGCTTCTGCCAAGCGGATCAGTGACTCCAGCTGCCGGGGGTACGCAGACACCATCCCTCGGCTACTGCCAACCTTCCTCATGTCCACGTAGGCCTGTAAGACAGGAGACAGGCTGACTCCTCACATGGTGACCGCAGGGAGGGAAGTCCTGAGGGGAACAAGAGCATGGTCTAGCCTTAGGCCTCCACCCTCATCTGGGGGAGAGGTGGCACCAGTGGGGGGATTGTGGCGCTGGGGAGGGAGCTGAGGACTTGGCCTGTTCACACCCTAGGAGGACCAAATAGCAGCAGGCCAAGGGGCGCTGACACAGAGCACACAAAGGGTAAACTGTGAACTCGTGTGGATGACCTGATTCTCAAGATGACCCAGAGGGAAAACTACGAATCACTTCTAACTGTCACTTGAGCATCTTCAGAACTGTCAGGATGGAAAGCCCACCAAAGCACTAGGAACCTTCCTAGTGTCACAACATCCATGCGTGTCACCAGGCACTGCTGCCCACTTAAAAGGTACTGAGAAGTGAACATAAAATACTTCAATTCTTTAGAAATGAGCAAATGCAGCTCAGAGACCAGAATTACAAAGTCACTAAGTATTAACAGCCTCACCGATATTTCAACTCAGGCATCCTGGTCTTAAATACACTGTGCTTACAAGAACTTTAAAAAGAGCACACAACTTGTAGAAATAATCCTTTTCCCTCTTCCACACGTGGAAAAGTCAGCTTTGCAACACAGGAAGGAAAACAGTTGTAGAAGACAGTGTTGTTCTTGACTAAAGACTGTTTCAGGGCTGAGCAGGGCCCAGCAGCACTTCGGGCCGCGGTACCTCGACGAGGGCCTGGCTGGCGTCCTGGCTGAGCCTTGGTGTCACGGTGCTGTGCGCGTAGGCGATGTAGTCCCTGAGCACCGCCATGTCCATGCCCTCCTCCTGTGCCTGCTCCTCACTCTGGTAGTACAGGGACACCAGGTGGTGAGCCAGGCGCCGGTCGTATGCCTCGTCCTGGGGGTCCAGCATGAGGAAGATCAAGTCAAACCTGAGGAGACACAGTGATGGTGCCCAGTCAGGACACCCACGCACCTGATGTGGACCTGCGGCCTCCGTGGGAGTGGCAGGCGCGCCCGGCCCAGGTGGTCCGAGGAGCTCAGGCCCCCGGGTCTCCTGCCCCAGCCCTCAGTCTGCCTGGGAATAAGTGTTGGGCGCTGAAGGTGAGTCAGAAGCAGGAGGCTCTGGAGGGAAACACTGCTGTGATTCTGAAGACTGGAGGAGGTGAGTGAAACACATTGAGCTGTGCTGGGGAAAAGGAACTATTTGTGTAAGAAGTGAAGGAACCAAATTCTAAAACCCATTTATGAAATACATCCATCCTTGAGAGGAAGCCTGGGTCACATCTCCCCTCCCACAAAGGCAGCTCTCAGACCCTTGTCTATTGCAGGAAGCTGCTCTCTGCACTTTGCTGATTGTCTACAGTGGCTATAGGACCAAGAGCAGCAAGAGGTGGGCTTCTGACAGAATGGAGCAGACAGGCCCCAACCGCTCCAAGAAACAAGCATCCGTCAAGGTGAGCAAGCGCGTGGTCCTCACCTCAGGACCCGTGACTAAGCAGACATGCAGACCACACCAGCATGAAGAGACGGCGACTGGCTGTGTTAACTCTGGTTATTTCCTTCTCACCCTCACCCTGAGCCTTCCACAGATGAGGAAAATGAAAGCATTTGTTTGATGAACATGTGCTATCATACCTTGATAAGAGTGTGTGGGGCAGCTGGATGTTTTCAATGGTGGTTTTTTTCGGATTCCACTGAGACTCAATCGGGTTTGCTGCTGCCAGGATGGAGGTGCGGGCGTTGAGCTGACAGATGATCCCAGCCTGCGGGAGGGACCGATAGCGTGGTCAGCAGCCTCACGCTGAGGCCAGCAGGAGCTCAGAGCCCCTGCCTCGGGTGGCCTTTGCCAGGAACCCCTGGCACCACAAGCACGGTACCTACAGCATCCACTGGGGAAGCCTAAGCTGAGTTTCACACCAAGGATGGAGGTGGGGGTAAACATTTGCTGTGACTACATCTTCTCAAAAACCAAATCCCTGGCATGAGATTTAGGACAAAAGTTCTGTGAACACCAGGCATTAGAGGTTAGTACCGCACAGAGGACCCAGGTCCTGTAGAGGACACTCAGATGGGCTGGGACCTGACAGCAGAGTGTTGGCCAGCCTCCCGAGCTGCAAGTCCAGACGCTGTGGTCCAGGCCCCATCCCCCACCCCCACGCAGACATCAGAGCGGGTGGGTGGCTGACCTTGGCGATGGACAGTGTCTGCTGCTCCATGACCTCGTGTAGCACGGAGCGCGTGCTTTCATTCATCTTGTCGAACTCGTCGATGCAGCAGATGCCATTGTCGCTCAGCACCAGGGCGCCGGTCTGCAACACCAGCTGCCGTGTCTCAGGGTCCTTCATGACGTAGGCAGTGAGGCCCACGGCACTGGAGCCCTTCCCGGACGTGTACTGGCCCCGCGGGACCAGGTTGTGCACGTACTGCAGCAGCTGGGACTTGCTGGTCCCTGGGTCCCCGCACAGCAGGATGTTGATCTCCGCGCGGAACTTGCCCCTCCCCGTGTGGCTGAAATCCTTTCTAGTCCCGCCGAAGAGCTGAAGCAAGATTCCCTGGATAGACGGACAGACAGGTCTCAGCACTCACCTGAGGTGGGTGGTGGAGAGGCAGGGGGCTGAGCAAATGGATGGTGAAGAGATCAGAGGACGAGAGCGGGTCAGAAGCCACACAGGGCCTGCCTGGAAACGGGTGAGCCGGGGGTGGAGATGAGGGTGCGGCCCCTGTTCCACCCGAGGCTCAGCCTTTCCCGGTGTTCACACCATCTGACCTTGAGCTTTCAGGCCTGGCCGTAAGCAAGAAGCCTTTCGAGGTCAGTTACCTTCTTTATGTCTTCATGCTCATAGATGCTTGGCGCCAGGGCAGATGCAAGCCTCTCATAGATGTCTGGCTTCCTGGAAAGCTCTTTGAGCAACTCCACACGTTTCTCAGAGAAAAGTTTCTGCTCTGCTTCTTCGTCAAGGCCATGCAGACGCTTTGAGTCAGTCTTCCGGTAGTGAATGACGTCAATGTGGGTTTTGTAGACAGACTTCACATTGCTCACTCTGGGGTTGATGCGAATGGGGACGGCTCGATAGATGCCTGAAGGCACGAAGGACACCCTCTCACCTGCCTGCTCTCAGTCCAGAGCAGGGGGAACAGGGCTCTGGGGGCTCTGAGCCCAGCCGAAAGGCTGACTGGGGAAACCCACCTCCACCCGGCGCCTGCCTGCTGCTGTGTTCAGTGTGAGACAGAGTTCTTATTTCTCTTTAAGGGAATGTACAGTTATTAATAATTTGACTAAAAATATTAAAATCCTGTTCCAAAAGCCTAAAAAGAAAGGAAATCCAAAAGGCTCACGTATTTAAAGTCGCTCACTAGTTATTTCGGACAACAAGACAACCTGCTGTCTGGGAAGGCACCACATTGGAGGTCAGAGGCTGGCACTGAAAACAGCAGCCCCAGGTCATCTGCCCCCAACCAGGTCAGAGGCCTGACGGTGGAGCCCCTCACCTGTGATGTGCACTCTGTCCCCAGGCTGGACCTTGTCCACGAGGTCATTGTGAGCAAAGAGGACGACCGTGTGCGGCGTCTGCCCCGCAGGCATGTCTTCGGGGGACTCCTGAAGCTTGATCTGGAAGGACAGGGAATGGACATCTCAGGACATCCAGATACCCGGCACCTCCACTGCCCCAGGGACGTTGCTCTGGAAGATGGCTATGCTCACCACAACACACTAGTCTCCAGCAACTCAGTCTCACCTCCATTCCGAGAGCATTGTTGAGTAAACACTCCCCCACATGGGGGTGGGATGGCCACATCAGGGTGGCAGTGGGTGAGCCTGCATCACCCTCTGCCTGCTTTTCTAATCCATTCTGGGCGGCACTCCATTCCAGGTCAACCCACTCAGGAAGCGCGGTTTTAGGGCCGCACGAGTGGACTGGTTACACTGGGCTTTGGAGGACCCAGCAGGGACAGAACAAGGACGGGGTTGTGGAGGGTGCACGCACCATCTGCTTGTCGGAGAACACAGAGCGGTTGTGGATGAGGGCCATGCTGTGGCTGGTGTGGCAGCGCTCGCACACGCAGGGCTCGGCGATGCGGCCACGGTCTATCTCCACGCGGGCCGTGTGGGCACACACTTGGCACTGGAAGAAGGCCTCCTGCATCTCTGGAATCAGCTGGGATGTCCTGATCACCATGCCACTGATGGCGATGAGCTGATCGATATCTGCAAGGCGGAGAGAAGGCGGCTTGTCCCAGCTGGGCGTGGGCCTCCCCAAGGTCTGGGTCTGCTGTCCAGCCCTGGAGGACCTTGCCGCAGGCCGCATGGGGATGCTGGAGTCACAGGAGACGCTGTGGCCAGAGCACCGACACTTCGCTGGGCACCCTCAGCTCTGGCCTGGGACGCCCCTCCTGTGTCCAGCCGGATTCCTCTCAATCCCTCAAGTCTACTGACCTGCACCAAGCTCAGCTGGCCCAAGGCTGCCTGGGGACGAGCGGACTTATGACGTGGCTGCAACAGCCCATGTGCTTGTGATAATGTTCTTTATAGCCATAACCATCACCCCACTATACATGTGGGGTTCAGACTTACCAGTCCCACTAATACCTGGGGCCCTGAAACAGCGTTTCCCCAAATAAAGAACAGAAGCTTCAGGTCTGGTTTCCAAACCTTCGGCTGCAAACCCTCCGATGGGGGCCCAGAGTGCGCCATCTCCCTGGGCTGAGACCCCTACACTGTTTTTCTGCCTCTTCTCTTTCTTCCCAAACCAGACATTCTCCTATGTATCAGGGAAGGGACCATATTTTATAGATCTGCTTTCTAAACTGATTCTGAGAAAGTGCCTACTTAGTAAAGTAACTAAAACTATCATCATTGGGTAAGTTTACCTTAAGATAGAAAACTGTCAAAAGTTATATCTTTTATATAATTTCATTTGTTATTAATAAAAATAGGTATGGTGACCTACAAGCATATGGCACAACAGAGCCTGCTCCCGGTTTCTGTTAACTCACACTCCACCGTCACTGTTACCAATTCCTTTAAGGTTCCTTGGTAAAGTGACTCTCACGTAAGGTATTTTCCTGCTGTTAAAAACATTACCTTCTATATGTCAAGAGTATCTCAATAAAGCTGGGAGAAAGACAGTACCTTCTGGATTCAGGTTCCTCATATTCTTAGTCTTCAAGGCGTTGAATGGTCTCACTTGAATCTGATGCTCTAAGATTGAGTCAGGGTAGCGGTCAAAGAAGATCTCATTGACTGCCATGTCAAAAGTTGGGATGACTTCCTAAAAAACAAATGTAGGATGCCAAGCTATGCTTGTATTTTTAGCTTAGGATTAAATAAAGCAACTGACATTAGCAAGGCATAAAAACAAAAGAACATGGGATAATCCAGAAGCATTATCCTAGAAATCACACATGTGCAGTTCACAAACCCTTGGGCATGCTGGAATCTCACACATCAGCACTTTCTCACTTAAAGAGGCGAGTCTACAGTAGTTCCTTCATGCTGTGCTGGCATGATTGTAGGCTTTTAATTAGTAACACAAGCCTATACTTTCATGTCTTTTCCTCCATATCAAAATGATAGCAAGGTAGGTAAAACTATAATTCTTACTCAAATTTGTTAACACCTGTTCTCTGTTCTGTAGATGAGGAAATGCTGCTCGGAAGCTGAGGAACTGAGTCAAGGTTACACAGCAATTCAGCAAAATCAAGATTTAATAACAAGTCTGCTTGCCTCCAAAGCCTACAGCTATTAATAGGATCAGTATAGCTGATGCTTTGTTGATAAAGCCTGGCCTTAAGCCCAGAGAAGACTGTAGTATGGTTAACACACCCTGTTAAGACATGGCAGGCGTGTGACCGTTTGACCATTTTCATTCAAGATATTTCATATCAGCAAACCCAACACACTATTGTGAGTCACTATTACCTTATGCATATACTAAGAAACACTGCCAATCAAACTATGACATGCCAGCAAAAGTAACACGTATCTTGATTTTCAATGTTAATATGTAAAAAACAAAGTGTTCAACTTAAAAAAGAAAGAACATGATTTAAGGAATTTGGGGGGAAATTCCCTGGCGGTCCAGTCATTTGGACTCCAAATCCCAAGCCATGAGGCATGGCCAAAAGAAAAAAGAGAAAAAGGAAAAAAAAGGCTCTTTGAAGCATACTCTATTTATAAAAAATTTTTTTTTTAAAATTCTCATTGCCTTTTTTATTTGGATAATTGTAGATCCACATGCAGGTGTAAGAAACATAAAGATCTGACTCTGCCCAGTTTCCATTAATGATAACATTTTGTAAATAGTCTAATATCACAAGCAGATATTAACTTGGTACAATTCACTTATATTCAGATTTCCCAGTTTTACGTGTATTCACCCTTGTATATATATGTGTGTATATTAAGTTCTATCAATTCTATCACCTGCATAGGTTCATGAATCTGTCACCATAGTTAAGGTACTGAATAGTCCTTCAAAGCCACCAAGATCCCTATATTGTCCCTTTGTCACCATACCGAGCTCCCCCTCCCCTATTCCTTCTCTGTAACCCCAAGCAACTACTCATATGTCCATCTCTATAATTCTGTTATCTCAAATGTTATGTAAGTGGGAACCGTTATTAACATCACCTTTTAGATGTGTATGTAACCTTTTGGAATTGCTCCCGTGGGATCCATCCAAGTCACAGTATGTTTTACCTCTGAGGCATGTTCCAGACTGGCTATACCACAGCTGTTTGCCCACAACTGACCTGAAGGACATTGGGGCTGATTCCAGCTATGAACATCTGTGTATAGGTTTTATGTGAACATGAGCTTTTGCTCCTCTGTGATAAATTTCCAGATATGCGATTGCTGTGTCATATAATGGTTATATGTTCACTACTTTTTTCTAATTGGGGTATAATTACTTTACAGCATTGTGTTAATTTCTACTGTACAACGTGAATCAGCCGTAAGTGTCCACACACACCTTCCTCACGACTATGCTCTCAATTTGTCCCATCTTCTCATCCCCTATAGTGTCCACACACACATACACCGGCACTCTGCAGGCATATTCTGTTACTGAGAAGACTGCTATCCAGGAACCCTGCAGGTGTTCTAGATATTTATTGTAGTCCGCCAAGGTCAAAGCCAAATTCTTACCTGTGGGTAACAGATGAGCTGTCTGTAGAGGTTTGTATCAAATGATTTTATGTGTTCACAGTTTACGTTTAAAAACGGCTCTCCAGTAACATTAATCTATAGAATAGAACAAACAAGTTATATTCTGTTAATTGTTTTAAAACAGTTAATTGAATTTTTAGGTAAGCATATTTCATTACCTCTCCAAGTCGCTGCATGTACAGAGGTTCAGTAATGTCTATGCCAACATTTTCTTCTTCTTTAGCCAGAGGATCAATGAAACGCTGAAGAAATCTCTAAACATAGAGAAAGATTAAGCAGCTACTCAAGTTATGGGCACTAGGGTGCATGTATCTTTTCAAGTGCTCATCAATAAACAATTGGCTTAAGAAGATGTGATGGGACTTCCCTGGTGCTCCAGTGGTTAAGAATTCACCTGCCAATGCAGAGAACATGAGATCCACCCTTGGGAAGAGCCCACACGCCTCAAGGCAACTAAGTCCCACAACCACTGAAGCTCACAAAACCTAGGGCCCATGTTCTGCAACAAGAGAAGCCACAGTAGTGAGAAGGCTATGTACCACAACTAGACATAGTTCCTGCTCACTGCAATGAAAAGCCCCAGTGTGGCAACAAAAACCAGGCACATACACACACAAAGTGACATATATGTGTTTATATAAGATGGAATACTACTCAGCCATAAAACAATCGGCCACTTGCAGCAACACAGATAGGTGCAGACAATATTGTACTTAATGAAGTAAATTAGAAAAAGACAAGTACTATGTATCACTATCACTTATGTATGTAATCTAAAAAATAACACAAATGAGTCTACATACAAAACAGAAACAGACTCACACAGAAAAGAAATGTGTGGTTACCAAAGAGGAGGGGGAGAGGGGAAGGGAGGGATAAATTAGCAGTATGGGGTTAACAAACACAAACTACCTGATGTAAAATAGAAAAGCAACAAGGATCTACTATAGCACAAGAAACTATGTTCAATATCTTATTAGTTACCTATAATTAAATATAATCAGAAAGAAAATTTATTAGGGCAACTGAATTACTTTGCTGTATACCTGAAACACAATACTGTAAGCCAACTCGACTACACAAAAATAATAGTAGCGTCAGAATTTGAAAACAAGCACGTTTTTTTTCCTAAAAACTGTATCTATGATTCTCACCCACATAAGCATCTGTGCCTAAACACTGGGGCACTTGGACATAGGTCATGCACACTTGCTCCCACATTTCGAAGCTTGGAGGAATGACACCTCACCTGAAAGTTTTCTTTGCACGTTGCCACGTTTACATCTGTTCCCCAAATCACGAGTTTTTGGCCCAAAGACTGCTCGCTCGCCACTGTATCTTCTGCGGCCGGCTGCACAGGAAAAGCCGACGGGAGCGGGTTCGGGGGACCGCCCGCATCGCGCACCCCACCGCGCCCCGACCGGCCCTGGACTCACCCCGTCCGAGTGCAGGTCCACCTGCAGTCCCTTTCGGGCCGAGCCCAGGTCGGGTCTCTGCCGCAAGGGAGTGCCGCGCACGCCGCTCCTCGGGGTGCCCTCCACCCGCGAGCTGGGGGTGCCGTAGGTCAGCGGCGAGCTCAGGTCCAGGTCCAGGGGGACCGCTGGGGATCGCATCCACACGGGTGAGCCGGGGCGGGGGCGTCCACCCCCCCCCCGGGTCCCACCCCCGACTCCCCACCGGGCAGCGCACCTGCGGGCGGTGCGCGGGACGGGGTGCGGGGCTCGGCGCCAGGCGACGAGGGCAGCGGCTGCGGCTCTCCGGACGACAAGGGGTCCTGGCCTGCGGGGGTGGAGGGCACCGCGGCGTCGGCGCGGGCGGCACCGGGCCTGCACGGGGGCTGACCCGGCACCGCCCGCCCTCCCCGGGGACTCCGCGGGGCACCGCAGGGACCAGACACTCACGTGGCTGAGCTGAGGCGGCCCGCCGGGAGCCGCGGCGGCTCGGGGTAGATGCAGGAGACGACATGGCGGGCTGCGCAACAGGGACGCGGGTTCGCGTGGACGCTCCCTATAGACCCCCGTCCCTCTTCCCTCGCTCCTGTCTTCCCTCCTCTCAACTCTTACACCCCCTCGCCGCCCCCGGCCGACCACAACCAACCCGCCGGACCCGCCCGGGCCCACCTAAGTTGCGCGTTTCAGCTCCGCTTTAGCAGTACGCAGATTTCCCGCCGGCGGCACTGTTGGCTCCGCCCCCAGCGGCGGCCCGCCAATCGCGACAGCGTCCTCGCGCGGCCCCCGACCTCGGAAGGCACCACTGGGCAGTGATAGGGGGAACTGGACGGCCTCAGCCCGCGCCCCGCAGGACACCTACGCACAACTGGCTCGGCGCTCCCCTTCTAGAATGGTCTTGACCGCCATCGCAGCGCGATTTCGCGGGAAATCTGTGGCGGCTGCATTCCCGGCCGGCCTCCACGGCGGGGGTCGTCCCTGTGTCCCTTGGGATTCCAGACGACCGCCCTTACCCCGACCCCCGTTACCAAGGACTAGCGGTGGCCCCTGACCCGAGCCCTAGCCTGTCTCTGTCTGCCTCGGGCACTTGGTCACCTCCAACTCCCCCCTTGTTCTCCACATCTATTTCCGGAGGTCGAGCGGTTGGGTTCCTGACTCTCCCGAAGTTTGAATGCATTGTGCTTTGTGTATCTTAACTTAGGATGTCTAAGCCGCCGGTCCTACAGGGCAGGCCATCTCCTCGAGGATCTCCATCAGGGACCCGTCGCCCGCATGGAGTCCGGAGCACTACAGGGCCGAGGCTGGGTGTGCTCAGGGCTCATGGATTCCCCTCCCCGGCCCACTAAGGCCCCATTCGGCCCAGCACCTCGCCCCCTAGTCCTAGAGGCTGGTCCGGGCCCAGGCAGTTGTGCGCACGCGCCGGAAAATCCTCCCATCCCCGCCCTTTCCCGCCCAGCGGCACTTCCGGTCCCGGCAGGGAGAGTGGTGTTCGCAGCTGGAGGTTATGGCTGATTCGGGATCCTGCGTGCGGGGCTCCCTACTGCAGCTACAGGAGTCCCTGTCCGCTGCCGATCGCTGCGGCGCGGCGGTGGCCAGTGGTCAGCTGCTGCGGGGCCTGGGGCAGGAGTGCGTGCTGAGCTCTGGCCCCGCGCTGCTGGGTGGGTACAGCTCCGGGCTCCGGACGGCCGGTGCCCGGCAGCCCGTTCGAGTCCGAGTGGGCACCCGGGGTGGTGCTTGAACGGGTCCGTGGGAATTTGTGATCTGTGTAAAATTGTTTGTCAACTTCCTCTGTTCTTAACGCCAGAGGAAAGGTATTTCAAAGCCTGAGGTGGTGGAAATGCTCTGAATTTGGCATCACTGCTAACCACGGTGGGGAGCCACGATGAGAGGAAAGTTTTATGTTCTTCCACCTCATTGTCGCCTCAACCCACCAGCACCTTTTCCAAACCCCAGTTTTGCTGTTCCTTTTGAGAAACGAGTCATGCTCTTAACTTTTGACTTATGCCTGGGTAAGAACTTGACCCTTTGCAGCAGAAGTGCCTCTTAGCATTTTTAATGTGTCATTGCGTGAAAACTTCAGTTACACCCCCTTTTAAAAACACAAATATGCAGACTTCATGATGCGTCCTCTTAATTAGAGGATGAGATTTTCTTCCGAAAACGTCATTGTTAATAAAGAGGGGGAAATAAAGCCTTAAAGAGATTGCTGTGTAGTGCTTACAGACTGCCAGGTTGTATTCATGAGGACAGCATCACTGTGTAAATGCTTTCCAATCTGTTCAGTTTTGTTCCTTTAGTAACCTTGTCGTAAAGCAGTTCGAGGTTCACTCTATCCAGGATGTATCCTTTCACTTGAGGGATTGTAGGGCTGTGTACTAATTTCCTATTGGTCCTGAAATACACCACAAACTTAGTTTTTACAACAGCTCAGGTTTGTCGGTTACTGGTCTGTGGTTGGAAGCCAGCAGGGATCTATCTCATCAAGCTAAAACCGAGGCAGCAGGCAGGGCCACTCCTTTTTTGAAGCCCCTGGGGGAGAGTTAATTTCCTTTTCATTCAGGTTGTTAGCAGAATTCAGTTCCTTGCAGTTGTAGCACTGAGGTTCCTTTCTTCTGGCATTCCTTGTTTCCAGAAGACACCTACATTTCTTAGATCACGCTGCCCCCCTCCCCGCTTCCTCAAGCAGCAGTGTCAAGTAAGACGCCTGGAACCTGTCCTGCTTGCCTGCCTTCCCATCTCCTTCTCCCCCTTCCACTTGTGAGGGCCCTTGTGACTGCATTGGGCCCCCTTGATAACCCAGAAGTGAAGTGAAGTTCTCTCAGTTGTAACCAACTCTTTGAGACCCCATACAGTCCATGGAATTCTCCAGGCCAGAATACTGGAATGGGTAGCCTTTCCCTTCTCCAGGGGGTCTTCCCAACCTGTGGATGGAACCCAGGTCTCCCGCATTGCAGGCAGATTGTTTACCAGCTGAGCCACAAGGGAAGCCCTGATGACCCAGGGCACTCCCCAGTTTAAAGTCAGATGATTGGCAGCCTTAATTCTATTTGCAACCTAATTTTCATTTGCTGTGTAAAGTTAGCACATTCACAGGTGTGACGCTAGGCATCAGGGTTCTGGCCTCTGGGGCCATTATTCTGACATCACTGTGGAACATTGTCTAGAATTTCCCGTTTTCCGTGTCAAGGCAGACTTAGGCTTGTGTTTTGTCACTTATGAGGCTGAATTGAAAAACAAGCATCACCTTTAGTGTGCGTTTATGGAGAATCTTGGCAACTCTCTTACTTTTTTTTTTTTTTTTTTTCCAGCATTACACACTTCCTTAGTTTTTTCCAAAGATTTTGGTTTGCTTGTATTTGTTCGGAAATCACTTAGCATTGATGAAGTAAGTTGACCATTTCATTTTGCTCTTCTAGTGTATGTCTCTTCATGTTGAGGTGACTTTTTTTTAGCCCATGTTTCCGTAATGTTTATTTCTTTTATTATAGTTTCGTGATTGTAGAGAAGAAGCCCTAAAGTTTTTATGTGTTTTCTTAGAAAAAATTGGCCAGAAGATCACACCTTATTCTCTAGATATTAAGGTAAGAAGGAAAAAACCTCTTTATATATCAGCATCTCTTAACTTACATGGAAAGTTACATGGTAACTTGTAACTTAACATGGTTAAGCTTAATTTTATTTCTGCCTTTCTTGTTGAGGAGTTTACTTATTTTTGCTTGATTGTATTAGAAATTAAGTGGCTAATTTTTTAAAAAATTTAACAAGCTGAGGCCCTTGTGGAAAACTATTAAATGTAGTATGTCAAGTATTGGTATTTCTTCTCCCAGGTGTAGATTTAGCTATTAAGTCTTAGTTATAAGAAGATCTTGTTGATGATTTTGATGTCTCCTTTTAAATCCTAGAATACTTGTACCAGTGTTTACACAAAAGATAAAGCTGCTAAATGTAGAATTCCAGCCCTAGAACTTCTTATTAAGGTAATTAAAAAAATATTTCTAAGTGCGTGTATTTTATGGTACACATATAACTTGAACTGAAAGCGAGAGTTGTGGGTGAGGGATGCTGAGGACTCCCATTGGTGTGAGAAGGTGTCTGTTTCCAGCCATCACCCAGCAGCACCTTGGTGTTCTCCCCTCACACCGCTCTGGGGAGCAGAGGAAGAATTTGGTCTGTGAGGGGCAAGAAGTGAGAAGTGAAAGTTGTTCAGTCCTGTTGGAGTCTGCGACCCAATAGACTATACAGTCCACGGAATTCTCCAGGCCAGAATACTGGAGTGGGTAGTCTTTCCCTTCTCCAGGTGATCTTCCCAACCCAGGGATCAAACCCAGGTCTCCCACATTACAGGCGGATTCTTTACCAACTGAGCTGTAAGGGAAGCCCTTACTCTGAAAACCTAACGCTGCTGAGACTTGCCCAGATTCACCTCATTTTGTCCTTGAATGTTTTCTTGAAACCTTACACTCACACTGTGAAGGGTCTGTGTGTTGTGTGTATGTGGTCATTGGGCTCACTCTCACCTGGGTATCTGCTTAGATGCGTATCTTTTTTTTTTGTAGAATTTCTCTGGGTTTTGTTGGTCCTTAAGTGCCTCTGAGAGAAAGGGTCTAGTCACAGGATAATTTTCTTGGGAAGGTGAAATTACGTCTACATCCCTTTCCACTTGGTCTCCCCTGTTTTTCCACCACCCACCTCAGCCCCTCATCCCCCATAACCTAGCTTGATGCCGAGCATGAGTGCCTGGAGACCATGGCTGTGGAACATGGCTGTGTGCGAACAGGTGCAATAGATGGAAGCCTTCCGTTGCTTCCTCCTAGACTCTGCTAACTCGTGTTCGTTCTCTCAGTTACTTCAGACTTTGAGGAGTTCTAGACTCATGGATGAATTAAGAGTTGGAGAGTTATTTACCAAATTCTATGGAGAACTTGCATTGAAAGCAAAAATACCAGATACAGGTAAGACGTATTTAAATGTGTCTTTAAAATGTTTTAGCAAATTTAACAAGTTTTTAGTGTAAAACTTGGATTTTTTCTGCCAAGGTGTTTATATTTTACAGATGAACTTTGTAAACTTCTGTTGGAGCGTTGTTGCTTTACGACAATGTGTTAGTTTCTACTGCACGAAAAAATGAGTCAGTTCTCTCTTTTTTTGGATTTCCTCCCCGCTTAATACAGATGAATTCTTTTTGCTGAAAAGAAACCAAAATGGAAACAAATAATGTGTTAAATGTGCTTATAAAAATTTTAATCTATACAAAATGATTTCTTCAAATAGAAAACTCACATGTCAAATGTAATTTAGCTTATAATAATACATTCACATAAAACATATCAGGAAAGATTCAGTACATAAAACTAGATAGTTTGTGTGGCTTATTGTTAAATTATTTCGAAGTGAAATCCTCTCCTTTTATTTGGGGATTTTTGCTTAATTTATTTAATTTTAGGCCTTAATTTGTCTAAAATTTATTTTTCAGTTTTAGAAAAAGTATATGAGCTCCTAGGAGTATTAGGTGAAGTTCATCCTAGCGAGATGATAAATAATTCGGATAAACTCTTCCGGGCTTTTCTGGGTGAACTTAAGTCCCAGGTATGATAAACTTTATAATCTATTCTGCTTCCTTGTATCTGGTGGGCTTTTCTCTTTTTATGGTACCTTGTTAAACTCTCCTTTCAGATGACATCGACAGTGAGAGAACCCAAACTTGCGGTGCTGGCGGGGTGTCTGAAGGGACTGGCGTCACTTATGTGTAACTTCACCAAGTCCATGGAGGAAGGTATCGCTTGACGGCACTTGAGTTTCTTTCTTTATGGAAGAACTACTAGTCTGAAATGAATTCCTGTGTGATTTTTGAATTTTGTGCCAGTTGTGGATTCACATGCAGTTGTGAGAGGCAATGCAGAGATCCACGTGTGTCCTTCACCTGGCACCTCCCGGTGACGCCTGTCATGACGTAGTGCAGCCTGATGAACCTTCGGGTCTTGCTTGGTTCCAGTTGCTTCCCATGCACCCACTTGGGTGTTGAATTTAGTTCTGTGCTGCTTTATCGCATGTGGGCTAGTGTGTGCCCATGACCGTCGAGGCCCTGGCAGCCTGCCGCGGGAGCAGCCTCCCTCCTGTCCTTCTGTAGCCACATCTCCCTCCCCTCCGCTCCCCTCCCCTCCCCTCCCCTCCCCTCCCCTCTCTTCCCCTACTCTCTTCTCCCTTCCCCTCCCCTCTCCTCCCCTCCTCTCCTCCCACAGCCACTGCTCACTCTCCCATCTTGAGCTTTGTCCTTTCACGTTTGTGTAAACAGACTCATAGCAGGTCCTGGCTGCCTTATTTCATGGTGCTTAAGGTCTTCAAGGTACACCCCTGTTGTAACAGAATCCCGCTGTATGAATATAGTACACGTATATCTATTGGGCCATCAGTGAGTACTTGGGTTGCTTCTGCTTCTTTGACTGTTGTGAATGATGCTGCTGGACATGGGTGTGTGAACACCTGGAGTCCCCGCATTCCCTTAGAGCATCCCCAGGAGTGGGCTTGCCGGCCCACGTGGTGGTTCTGTAATTTCCAGGGGCTGCACTAATTCCTGTTCCCACCATCAGGGCACAGTCTCTTCATGTCCTCAGGGTACTTGTTTTCTGTTGTTTGATTGTAGCCTTCCTAGTGAGTGTGAGGTGGTTTCTCACTGCATCTCCCCTATGGCTCTTGGCGTTGAGTGTATTCACAAGTGCCTCTTGCCCACTTGGGTGTCATCTTGGTTGAAATGTCTATTCAGGTTCTCTGCCCATTTGAAAAATTATATCATTTGACATTTTGTTACTGAGTTGTATGAGTTATTTACGTATTCTGCATATCAGTTCCTTATGGGATCATAATTTGCAAACATTTTCTCCCATTCCCTTGGTTGTCTTTTCACTCTATTGATTGTGCCATTTGATGTGCAAAGGGTCTTCATTTTGATAAGTTCAGTTTTTCTCCTTTGGTTGCTTTTCTCCTTTGGTTCTCCTTTGGTTGCTTGTGATTTTAGTGCCACATCCATGAAATCATCACCAAGTCACTGAATCGTTGTGTCTTTGTAGAAAGCCAGTTGGGCATTAGCTGGTTGGCTCATCACTTGTGGGGGTGGATCTTGGTTCTCTGTTGCCCTGCCCACACCACACTGTCTGTATGATATAATTATATAGTAAGCTTTAAATGTCCTGTGTAGTTCTCACATTTTATTCTTTAAAAATCGTTTGGGTATTATAAGGTCTGTGCCTTTCCATGTAAATCTTAGAATGAATTGGTCTGTGTCGACGAAGTCTTGCTTGGATATTTGTGGTCTTTGTGCTAAACCTGTGGATCAGTTGGAGGAGAGTTGATGCCTTAACCATGTTGAGTTTTCTAGCCCATGAGCACAGCGCACCTCTTCATTTAGTTGAGTTGGGTCCTCTTTGATTTCTTCCATTAGCATTTTGTAATTCTTGTGCCGCAGATCCTTGCCTGTTGGTTTTAAACTCTGTTTAATACAATTTTCTTTTTAACTGTCAGTAGTGTTCTTCTATAGTATCTCAAATTTAAGCTTAGAGGATAATCTAGCTGTGAGAGCATTATAATGAATTCATTTGTTTTTAAAGGACAAATCAAACTTTTAAATTCCAGAAAATTCTTTAAAGAACTTGTTTGCTGTTGCTTACCATTTTTGTTCAGATAATTGTCAGATTTTTCTACCTCCTGCATGTGTTTGTTTTTATTGAATTGCAGCTTAAGAAATTGCCAGATCTGATCATTTCAACCTGAGGAAGCAGCGGTTTCTAACGTATCAACCAGGTGTTCCCAGTCTTTGCTGCCTCTGAGTAGAGAAGCTGGCCGAGCTGCTGCTGCTTCCCCTCCTTGGTCTCTCTCTCCGGCTCCCTGTCCATGGTGCATCCCGCCCTCTCAGCTCCCTGCTCAGGGATCTCCTGTTTTCTGAAGCCTCTGTGCTTCCTCGTGTGAGCCGCTTTCTTGGGCTTCTGTAGTCCTCTCTGTTACAGCACTTTCTGCGACATGTTTTTCGTCTCCTAGACTGTCTATTTTGTCACTTGACCTCGGTGGCAGGTGACGTTGCTTATTTCTGTTTGTCTTTGCTTGGCGTGTTAACTGACATTCGGTGAACAAGAAAATTAATAGTACTTATTGCTCATTAACCATGTGCTAAGGATTATCCTGTTCATGTTGCAAGGGAAATTCCTGTGACAACTCACTAAAGCAGGTGATAATATGTTTGTTTCCTGGATTAGAACACTGGACTGAGGTGGACAGAATAATGGCTTCCAAAGATGTGCCATAGGTCTGAGTCAGAGGGGAATCAGGTGTGGATGGGACGTTGAGACGAGGCTGTCCAGGTAAACCCAGTGTGATCACAGGGACACTTGACTGTGAACGAGGGTCAGGGTCAGGGTGCTGTGACGGGAGAAGCTAGCTATGAGGATGGGACTGGGGCCCCAAGGCAAGGAGGGCGAGCAACTTCTAGAAACTGAAGGCAGCCCTCAAGCCTCTAGAGAGGAGCACACCCAGGGACTCCTTCCTTTGTCTTATTTTAATGACTTATTCATTTTTCTGGCCATTCTTTGCAGCTTGTGGGATCTTAGTTCTCTGACCAGGAATCAAACTTGGACCCTGTCGGTGAATGCACCAAGTTCTAAGCCAGGAAGTTCCCTATTTTATTTTTTAATTGAAGCGTAGTTGCAGACCAGTATTGTGTTACTTCAGGTGTACAGCATAGTGATCTGACGATGAAGCACCTTAGGAAATGACCACGACAAGTCTCATAGTGTCTGTCACCAGAGTTGTTATGACAGTGCTGACCATACTCCCCAAGCTGTGTGTCACGTCCTGATCTGCGCCTGGGTCTCTCATGCTCCCCGCTCGCTTCCCTCTGGCAACAAGCAGTTTGCTCTCCGTATCTGTTTCCGTGTTTCTTTGTTCTTTTAGTTTCCGCTTTTAGGTGAGGTTACGTGTCTTTCCGTGACCCTGCGTCGCTTAGCATAATGCCCTCTAGGTCCATTTGTGTAGCAGCAGATGACAAGACCTCATTCTGCAGCTGAATAGTATTCCCAGAAATACGTATACCTGCACATTCGCCACATTTTCTTTATCCGTTCTTCTGTCTGTGGGCACTTAAATGTTGCTTCCATGTTTTGGCCATTGTCAATAATGCTGCTATGAATACTGGAGTGTGTGTATCTTTCTAACTACTGTTTCCGTTTTCTTTGGATCAGTACCCAGAAGTAGAATGCTGGATCACGTGGTAACTGTAGTTTTCTAGGAACCTCCGCTCAGTTTTCTGCAGTGGCTGCACCAGTTTTCATTCCCATCAGCAGTGCATGAGGTTCCCTTTTCTCCACCTCCTCATCAATACTCTTTATTTGTTGTCTTTTTGATGACAGCCATTCTGACAGGTGTGAGGTGAGATCTTGTGGTTTTGATTTGCATTCCCCTGGTTAGTGATGTTGAGCATCTTGTGCCTGTTGGCCATCTATGTGTTTTTGGAAAAATGTCTATTCAGGTCCTCTTTCTCATTTTTTATTTTTATATTTTTTCAGTTTTAAATTTATTTGTGTCTAATTGGAAGATTATTACTTTACAATATTATGTTGGTTTCTGTCAAATATCAGCATGAATCAGCCATCTGTGTACATACGTCCTCTCCCTCTTGAACTTACTTCCCACTTCTCACCCCATCCTGCATCTCTGTATTGTCACAGTCTGCTCATTTTTCTTTTTACTGAGTTTTTTTTCTTTTTTTTTTTTTATTGAGTTGCTAAGTTCAGTGTGTTCTTTGGATGTTAACCCTTTATTAGACCTATCATTTACAAATATCTTCTCTCATTCAGCAGCCTGCTTTTCTGTTTTGTTGCTGGTTTTCTTCACCATGCAAAAGCCTTTTAGCCTGACGTAATCCTGCATGTTTCTGCTTTTGTCATCCTCTAGTGAGGTAACCAGAGAAGGCAATGGCACCCCACTCTAGTACTCTTGCCTGGAAAATCCATGGACGGAGGAGCCTGGTAGGCTGCAGTCCCTGGGGTCCATGGGGTCGCTAAGAGTCGAACACGCTAAGAGTCGAACACGACCGAGCGACTTCACTTTCACTTTTCACTTTCATGCATTGGAGAAGGAAATGGCAACCCACTCCAGTACTCTTGCCTGGAAAATCCATGGACGGAGGAGCCTGGTAGGCTGCAGTCCATGGGGTCCATGGGGTCGCTAAGAGTCGAACACGACCAAGCGACTTCACTTTCACTTTTCACTTTCATGCATTGGAGAAGGAAATGGCAACCCACTTCAGTGTTCTTGCCTGGAGAATCCCAGGGACAGGTAAGCCTGGTGGGCTGCTGTCTATGGCGTCGCACAGAGTCCGACAGGACTGATGCAACTTAGCAGCAGCAGCAGTGAGGTAACTCCAGGTGGCGCCAGTGGTAAAGAACCTGCCTGCCCATTTAGGAAATGCAAGAGATGCAGGTTCGATCCCTGGGTTGGGAAGATCCCCTGGAGTAGAAATGGCAACCCACTCCAGTGTTCTTGCCTGGAGAATCCCAGGGACGGGGGAGCCTGGCAGGCTATAGGTCATGGGATTGCAGAAGAGTCAGGCATGACTGAGCACGCATGCATACATGAGGTAACAGAGCAAAAACAGTACTGCTAAGACTCATGTCAAAGAGCACAGTGTATGTTTCCTCTAGTTTTGTGGTTTCAGATTTAGGTTTAGGTCTTTAACCCATTGAGTTTACTTTTGTATGTGGTGTAAGAAAAGGGTCAAGTTTCATTCTTTTGCATGTAGCTGTCCAGTTTTCCTACCACTGTTTGTTGAAGAGGCTATCTTTTCTCCATTGTATATTCTTGCCTCCTTTGTCATAGATTAACTAACCATATTTCTGTGGGTTTTTTTCTGGGCTTCCTATTCTGTTTCTTTGATCTATGTTTCTGTTTTTTTGTGCCAGAACCATAACGTTTTGATTACCGTAGTGCAGTTTGAAATCAGGGCACACAATGCCTCCAGCTTTGCTCTTCTTTCTCAGAGAGTATTTTGACTATTTAGAGTCGTTTGTGTTTCCATTCAAATATTTTGCTTAACTGTTACAGTTCTGTGAAAAATGCCATGGATACTTTGATAGGGATTGCATTAAATTTGTCAACTGCTTTGAGGAGTGTGAACATTTTATCAAAATTAGTTCTCTCTACTTGTGAGCACAATATACGTATGTATATTGTATGTATGCATACGTATGTATATTTGTGTGTATTGCACAACACACATATGTATATTGTATATATACATATGTGTATTTGTATGTATGCATATATGTATGTATATTTGTATGTATTTTTATATGTATATTTGTATGTATTGTCTTCAG